>NC_091457.1:166714830-167067330 GCF_027789765.1 Dendropsophus ebraccatus
AGAAATTTAACACAGTGCTCTCTGCTGCCACCTCTGTCCGTGCCAGGAACTGTCCAGCAGGAGAGGTTTTCTATGGGGATTTGCTGCTGCTGCTCTAGACAGTTCCTGACATGGACAGAGGTGGCAGCAGAGAGCACTGTGTCAGACTGGAGAGAATACACCACTTCCTGCAGGACATACAGCAGCTAATAAGTACTGGGAGACTTTAAATAGAAGTAATTTACAAATCTATATAAGTTTCTTACCAGTTGATTTGAGTTCCCCATTAATTGAATGTGGGCGAGTATCTGCTTGTTGTCCAGGGAAAACATCATCAGTAGTGACTGCCCCCCTGTAGTCCGCTCCCCTGTAGTGATTGCCCCCCTGTAGTGACTGCCCCACTGTAGTCCGCTCCCCTGTAGTGACTGCCCCCCTGTAGTGACTGCCCCACTGTAGTCTGCTCCCCTGTAGTGACTGCCCCCCTGGAGTCCGCTCCCCTGTAGTCCGCTCCCCTGTAGTGACTGCCCCCCTGTAGTGACTGCCCCCCTGTAGTCCGCTCCCCTGTAGTGACTGCCCCCCTGTAGTCCGCTCCCCTGTAGTGACTGCCCCCCTGTAGTGACTGCCCCCCTGTAGTGACTGCCCCCCTGGAGTCCGCTCCCCTGTAGTGACTGCCCCCCTGGAGTCCGCTCCCCTGTAGTCCGCTCCCCTGTAGTGACTGCCCCCCTGTAGTGACTGCCCCCCTGTAGTCCGCTCCCCTGTAGTGACTGCCCCCCTGTAGTCCGCTCCCCTGTAGTGACTGCCCCCCTGGAGTGACTGCCCCCCTGTAGTGACTTCCCCCCTGGAGTCCGCTCCCCTGTAGTGACTGCCCCCCTGGAGTCCGCTCCCCTGTAGTGACTGCCCCCCTGGAGTCTGCTCCCCTGTAGTGACTGCCCCCCTGTAGTCCGCTCCCCTGTAGTGACTGCCCCCCTGGAGTCCGCTCCCCTGTAGTGACTGCCCCCCTGTAGTCTGCTCCCCTGGAGTCCGCTCTCCTGTAGTGACTGCCCCCCTGTAGTGACTTCCCCCCTGGAGTCCGCTCCCCTGTAGTGACTGCCCCCCTGGAGTCCGCTCCCCTGTAGTGACTGCCCCCCTGGAGTCCGCTCCCCTGTAGTGACTGCCCCCCTGGAGTCCGCTCCCCTGTAGTGACTGCCCCCCTGGAGTCCGCTCCCCTGTAGTGACTGCCCCCCTGGAGTCTGCTCCCCTGGAGTCCGCTCTCCTGTAGTGACTGCCCCCCTGTAGTGACTTCCCCCCTGGAGTCCGCTCCCCTGTAGTGACTGCCCCCCTGGAGTCCGCTCCCCTGTAGTGACTGCCCCCCTGGAGTCCGCTCCCCTGTAGTGACTGCCCCCCTGGAGTCCGCTCCCCTGTAGTGACTGCCCCCCTGGAGTCCGCTCCCCTGTAGTGACTGCCCCCCTGGAGTCCGCTCCCCTGTAGTGACTGCCCCCCTGGAGTCCGCTCCCCTGTAGTGAATGCCCCCCTGTAGTCTGCTCCCCTGTAGTGACTGCCCCCCTGGAGTCCGCTCGCCTGTAGTGACTGCCCCCCTGGAGTCCGCTCCCCTGTAGTGACTGCTCCCCTGGAGTTCGCTCCCCTGTAGTGACTGCCCCCCTGTAGTCTGCTCCCCTGTAGTGAATGCCCCCCTGTAGTCCGCTCTCCTGTAATGAATGCCCCCCTGTAGTCCGCTCCCCTGTAGTGACTGCCCCCCTGGAGTCCGCTCCCCTGTAGTGACTGCCCCCCTGTAGTCTGCTCCCCTGTAGTAACTGCCCCCTGGAGCGACTCCTCCCCTGTAGTGACTGCCCCCCTGGAGTCCGCTCCCCTGTAGTGACTGCCCCCCTGGAGTCCGCTCCCCTGTAGTGAATGCCCCCCCTGTAGTCCGCTCCCCTGTAGTGACTGCCCCCCTGGAGTCCGCTCCCCTGTAGTGACTGCCCCCCTGGAGTCCGTTCCCCTGTAGTCCGCTCCCCTGTAGTCCGCTCCCCTGTAGTGACTGCCCCCCTGTAGTCCGCTCCCCTGTAGTGACTGCCCCCCTGGAGTCCGCTCCCCTGTAGTGACTGCCCCCTGTAGTCCGCTCTCCTGTAATGAATGCCCCCCTGGAGTCCGCTCCCCTGTAGTGACTGCCCCCCTGGAGTCCGCTCCCCTGTAGTGACTGCCCCCTGTAGTCCGCTCTCCTGTAATGAATGCCCCCCTGTAGTCCGCTCCCCTGTAGTGACTGCCCCCTGGAGTCCGCTCCCCTGTAGTGACTGCCCCCTGTAGTCCGCTCTCCTGTAATGAATGCCCCCCTGTAGTCCGCTCCCCTGTAGTGACTGCCCCCCTGTAGTCTGCCCCCCTGTAGTAACTGCCCCCCTGGAGCGACTCCTCCCCTGTAGAGACTGCCCCTGGGAACCGTGCAGCCCTAAAAACCTGATGCATGCCCCCCTACCCATAGCCATAGGTCGGCTTCACGTCTCCTTGCGGGTAGATAAAGTCTTTGGACAATTTTAACAGTAAAATACCGTAAATACGATCTGTCCTGGTAGAGATCTCTCTGGTCGCCCCCATACCCTGCAGCACATACGGCACCTGTACCGATCCCATGGGTCAGGTAGAGCGATGTCGGGGACAATATGCAGGGAGTAGTTATCGAGGGTATTTCTCGTTTTATGGTGGCTGTAAAATGTAACGTGTGTCAGGAAGACAAAGGCCGCCGTCTGTCTTCTCAGTGCTGCGCGGCTGTAATGAGAGCTCCTCCATTGTCTCAGGATGAGCGCGAGGACTCCGGGAGAGGAAAGTCTCACATTCTTATTATCAGATGCTAAAAATGCTGAGAAAGTTCCTAGGAATGTGTCCCGGAGGTCAGAAGATGCCAGCTGTCCCTCCAACTAACACAACACTCAGGCCGGGGTCTGACCGCACACATCCCGGACTACCGTACACCGGATATTCTCACACCGGACTACGCTACACTGAATATTCACACACCGGACTATGGTACACCGAATATTCACACACCGAATATTCACACACCGGACTACGGTACACCGGATATTCACACACCGGACTACGGTACACCGGATATTCACACACCGGACTACGGTTCACCGGATATTCACACACCGGACTATGGTACACCGGATATTCACACACCGGACTATGGTACACCGGATATTCACACACCGGATATTCTCACACCGGACTACGCTACACTGAATATTCACACACCGGACTACGGTACACCGGATATTCACACACCGGACTACATCACATTGGATATTCACACACCGGACTACGGTATTCCGGATACTCACACACCGGACTACAGCACATCGGATATTCACACACCGGACTACGGTATTCCGGATATTCACACACCGGACTACGGTATTCCGGATATTCACACACCGGACTACGGCACACAGAATATTCACACACTGAACTACGGCACACCGGATACTCACAACCCAGACTACAGTACACAGGATTCTCACATACCGGACTATGGTACACCGGATATTCATATCCCAGAATACAGCACACCGATTACTCACATCCCGGACTGCGGCACACTGGATACTCACATCCCGGACTGCGGCACACTGGATACTCATATCCTGGACTATGGCACATCAGATATGACAATTCACGGCCATGGCGCCATAGCAAACAACTAGAGGGCCGTTGCGTCTTATGATCCATGAATGGTTCGTTCCTATCCTGTGATGTCACACTGTACATGAGGATCTTTCCTGTGCATATAATTCACCAGCTGTTATAGCGCGGCCTATAATCACTCTAATCACTAAGCTATGAGATTTCTGAGTTTCCACATCTCATATACTGTTACAGTGATCAGTCTCCTATACCACCACTGCCTCCTGATACAGTGATCAGATACCATCGCCATATCATTGGCTCCTGTTACAGTGATCAGTCTCCTATACCTTTGCTGTGTCATTGGGTCCTGTTATAGTGATCAGTCTCCCATACCTCCGCCATGTCATTGGGTCCTGTTATAGTGATCAGTCTCCCATACCTCCGCCATGTCATTGGGTCCTGTTATAGTGATCAGTCTCCCATACCTCCGCCATGTCATTGGGTCCTGTTATAGTGATCAGTCTCCCATACCTCCGCCATGTCATTGGGTCCTGTTATAGTGATCAGTCTCCCATACCTCCGCCATGTCATTGGGTCCTGTTATAGTGATCAGTCTCCCATACCTCCGCCATGTCATTGGGTCCTGTTATAGTGATCAGTCTCCCATACCTCCGCCATGTCATTGGGTCCTGTTATAGTGATCAGTCTCCCATACCGCCGCCATGTCATTGGGTCCTGTTATAGTGATCAGTCTCCCATACCTCCGCCATGTCATTGGGTCCTGTTATAGTGATCAGTCTCCCATACCTCCGCCATGTCATTGGGTCCTGTTATAGTGATCAGTCTCCCATACCTCCGCCATGTCATTGGATCCTGTTATAGTGATCAGTCTCCCATACCTCCGCCATGTCATTGGGTCCTGTTATAGTGATCAGTCTCCCATACCTCCGCCATGTCATTGGGTCCTGTTATAGTGATCAGTCTCCCATACCTCCGCCATGTCATTGGGTCCTGTTATAGTGATCAGTCTGCCATACCTCCGCCATGTCATTGGGTCCTGTTATAGTGATCAGTCTCCCATACCTCCGCCATGTCATTGGGTCCTGTTATAGTGATCAGTCTCCCATACCGCCGCCATGTCATTGGGTCCTGTTATAGTGATCAGTCTCCCATACCTCCGCCATGCTATTTGGTTCTAGTACAGGAGACATATCTGTAGCGCGATGCATTCGCCATTATCAGAGGTTTGGGTCTGTGGAGCTACAATACTTCTTCTCAGTCTTACTGCCTTTTCCATAGAGAATACACAGTGTTACACGGCCAGTACACGTCTCATACGTCGGGTTCCCTTTTATGTGACATTTACCACTTCCCTGTGATCCATTTACTCTGCGTTTTATATGTGGATTTATACTTAGTCGTGATCGTCTGGGTCACGACTTTATCTCCTTGGCCGACTCTCGTGTAACGTCCTTCAGCTTTCCTTGGGTGTTCTGTCTCTGGTCCATTACCCCAGATGATCCGATATGGGGGACGGTAGTCGCCTCTAAGCCACATTCTTCCAGTTGTTGACCCCTGAAGTTTAGGGGCAAAAGACGTGGGAACTGGATGAGCGGTATGTCCAGACCGGGACATTGTAGATCCTAATGAAAGGCCTAATAAGAGGGGGGGAGGGGGTGGGCGACTGCCGGAGTGTAATAACAACTATAACGTAATAACTCGTTCTGCATTCCACAACTCCACCGCTCAGATTATAGAGCAGCCCGCTGCCGGTCGTGAGAAGCCGCTGCTCCTCAGACCTCGGACGGCATTTTACTTCATAATTCTTTCTCCGATATGTAATAGATACAGCTGGACCGGGAGGAAGCAAAAATATACAAGATCTGAGCGAGGATAAAAATACACGGCCGAAATGTGAAGGATCAGCCGGCTGGATATAGCCGAGCATCTGTGGGAGAACGTGTCCCAGGAAATAGAGGCAGGGGTCACCCATGGTGCACCCACCCCCATAGGACTTACAGTTTAGGGTCACCGCTCTTATAATACATAACACTTCCCATAATAACTGTATATAAAGAAGCTGCCAGGAAATGGAGAGAGCTATATACCCTGATAGGGAATAATGGAGGGGAGCGGCTGTGCAGGACACTCATCTAAGGCCGAGGTCACACTGCTGCCTTAAAGGGGTCCTCACAAGATGAAACCTTATACCTTATGCACAGGTACGGAGGTCCCTTGTCGTCGTCCCCCCATCCCCCCATGCATCCTCTGCACTCCGCTAACAAGGGGCCCCAGTGGTCAGACCCCCACTGATCTACAGAATAGGGAATGCCATTTAATTCTGGGATCGGCTCCTTATGTCCTGATCAGGAGTAGTTATGATGTAATCCTCCACCAGAAGGCCGCAGACTATGACACTGTATACATATACTCCCAGAAGGGAACCCCCTGATGATGTAAGCGACCATATATAGTTATTGGACCTTCTCTAGTGATGTCATATTTTGGGTCTGTAGCATCCCTGTCTTCCCTCCCTCCTCCTCTTCCTCGCTCCAGGGTGGTGGTATTGCTGACAGCCGACCAACACACATATATATATATATATAAATACTGTGTCTGTCTGCGGTACTGCCCCCCTGCGTGGAGCTTAGGACGAGGGCAGGATGGGGGATCTCTGCTGTAAAACACATACCTGGCACAGCGTCATACAGTAATAAGGTATACACATAACAGATATGACTTTTTACCAGAATCCTATTGGATAAAATAGTAGTTACTTCTTTGCAACCCATTGATGTTTACCGACCAAACAAGATGTTTTTCCGTCCCGTCTGGCAATGGAAGCCCAGGGACGCGTTTACTGAGCGCACCGAGAGCTTTTCCAGGCTACATGACGGATGTATCACACAAACACAATGCAAACCCAACGTAATAGTCAGAACGGGAACCCAACCCACTCACCCACTGCCTGCAAAGTCTACTGGTGTAATGATTCTATTCCCCTGTAGAGGCGCCATAGCAGAACTGCAGGATAAACGACACCATGTATTTCCTATACTTTACCACCTCTTTAAAGGGAACCTAAAATATATATATATAATATATATATATATATATATATATATATATATATATATATATATATATATATATATATATATATATATATACACACACACATACACATACCGGGGGTGTTAATGCACTGACTATACCATCCCGGCACACAAACACTAAATCCCAAGCACCTGGCTATTCACTAGATGACAGATATTACACAGCGTTATACACTTCTAGGCGGTGGTATACACTACTAGGCGGCGGTATACACTCCTAGGCAGTGGTATACACTTCTAGGAGGCGGCATACACTAATAGGCGGCGGCATACACTTATAGCCAGCGGTATACACTTCTAGGTGGCAGTGTACACTTCTAGGCGGCGGTATACACTTCTAGGCAGCGGTATACACTTCTAGGCAGCGGTATACACTTCTAGGCGGCAGTATACACTTATAGACGGCGGGGGGACTGGGTGTGCAGCAGTACTGACAGGGCGGGGGACAGGGGTGCAGCAGTACTGACAGGACAGAGGACAGGGGTGCAGCAGTACTGACAGGGCGGGGGGCAGGGGTGCAGCAGTACTGATAGGGCGGGGGACGGGGGACAGGGGTGCAGCAGTACTGACAGGGCGGGGGACAGGGGTGCAGCAGTACTGACAGGGCGGGGGACAGGGGTGCAGCAGCACTGACAGGGCGGGGGACAGGGTGCAGCAGTACTGACAGGGCGGGGGACAGGGGTGCAGCAGTACTGACAGGGCGGGGGACAGGGGTGCAGCAGCACTGACAGGGCGGGGGACAGGGTGCAGCAGTACTGACAGGGCGGGGGGCAGGGGTGCAGCAGTACTGATAGGGCGGGGGACGGGGGACAGGGGTGCAGCAGTACTGACAAGGCGGGGGACAGGGTGCAGCAGTACTGACAGGGCGGGGGACAGGGGTGCAGCAGTACTGACAGGGCGGGGGACAGGGGTGCAGCAGCACTGACAGGGCGGGGGACAGGGTGCAGCAGTACTGACAGGGCGGGGGACAGGGGTGCAGCAGTACTGACAGGGCGGGGGACAGGGGTGCAGCAGTACTGACAGGGTGGGGGACAGGGGTGCAGCAGTACTGACAGGGCGGGGGACAGGGGTGCAGCAGTACTGACAGGGTGGGGGACAGGGGTGCAGCAGTACTGACAGGGTGGGGGACAGGGGTGCAGCAGTACTGACAGGGTGGGGGACAGGGGTGCAGCAGTACTGACAGGGTGGGGGACAGGGGTGCAGCAGTACTGACAGGGCGGGGGACAGGGTGCAGCAGTACTGACAGGGCGGGGGACAGGGGTGCAGCAGTACTGACAGGGCGGGGGACAGGGGTGCAGCAGTACTGACAGGGCGGGGGACAGGGGTGCAGCAGTACTGACAGGGCGGGGGACAGGGGTGCAGCAGTACTGACAGGGCGGGGGACAGGGGTGCAGCAGTACTGACAGGGTGGGGGACAGGGGTGCAGCAGTACTGACAGGGCGGGGGACAGGGGTGCAGCAGTACTGACAGGGCGGGGGACAGGGGTGCAGCAGTACTGACAGGGCGGGGGACAGGGGTGCAGAAGTACTGACAGGGCGGGGGACAGGGGTGCAGCAGTACTGACAGGGCGGGGGACAGGGTGCAGCAGTACTGACAGGGCGGGGGACAGGGGTGCAGCAGTACTGACAGGGCGGGGGACAGGGTGCAGCAGTACTGACAGGGCGGGGGACAGGGGTGCAGCAGTACTGACAGGGCGGGGGACAGGGGTGCAGCAGTACTGCCCGGGCGGGGGACAGGGGTGCAGCAGTACTGACAGGGTGGGGGACAGGGGTGCAGCAGTACTGACAGGGCGGGGGACAGGGGTGCAGCAGTACTGACAGGGCGGGGGACAGGGGTGCAGCAGTACTGACAGGGCGGGGGACAGGGGTGCAGCAGTACTGACAGGGCGGGGGACAGGGTGCAGCAGTACTGACAGGGCGGAGGACAGGGGTGCAGCAGTACTGACAGGGCGGGGGACAGGGTGCAGCAGTACTGACAGGGCGGGGGACAGGGGTGCAGCAGTACTGACAGGGCGGGGGACAGGGGTGCAGCAGTACTGACAGGGCGGGGGACAGGGGTGCAGCAGTACTGACAGGGCGGGGGACAGGGGTGGAGCAGTACTGACAGGTGCAGTAACAGAAGCTGCAATCTCTGGATGCTTAGACTCAGATTTCCGATGTCTTGTAGTTTACCGCTCTGTATAACTGAAGTGTGTCGGCACGAGCACAGTGAGGATGAGCTGAAGGCTACAAACACTCGAACACAACATCCCCACAGCGACTCATACATAACTACAACTCTCATCATGCCAGGCCAGCCTGTGGGTTTGTAGTTGGGGGCACTGCCTTGTGTGATCATTGTATAATACAACACAGAGGGGACATCGGAGACTCAGAATAAAAGGAAGCGTCTCGGCTTTTCCGGCATATTTGGGGATTTCTTCCCAGGCTGCGCACGCTCCTAAATACTTGGATATTCTCTCCAGGGACAGGACGGACGCGCTCATATGGAAGAGACTCTGGGAATCATATAATGGCGTCTCCCCAGGACATTATTACCCCTAGTGGTCACATTGCTGCCGTTCTTCTTGTGTCCAGGCATAGTGGGGGCACCAGTATAAGGGCAGGAGTTGGGGATTGGGGCAGGTGAGTATTGTTTATTTTACGCCCCGAGTTGGTCGCTGCTAGAACATGTTTCAGGCTACATTAATGATTTATACGCATCCTATACACGTCTATATACATGCCATGCCTCATATGTGTTCTGGTTCCCCAACGTGTATAGGTAACGTCATATATTCCCATATGGAAACTGCGTCAGAAAGAAGAGGCAGCAGGTAAAATACACCGGTGAGATCTGAGGCTTCCCTCACAGTTCTCCGGTCTATTATTCCATGTGGATCTATTCTTGTACTGAAAGAGTAGTAGATACTTGGAGAAAACTTCCAGCAGATGTGGTAGGTGAATCTACAGTGACTGTAACCTGCCTGGTATATACATATATCTATTAGATACCTACTATAATAGTAATATAAGGGGGACTAGATGGAGCCGGGTCTCCTCCTGCCGACAATCTTCTATTTATATCAGAGAATCCCTTTAAGCTATTGGTCGTAGAAGCTGAAGGATCTGTACGTTGCTCTACAACCTTACATACCACTGTATCCGAGCCATGTATCTAGACAGTCACAGGTTTTTGTTTTTCATGTGTAATCCGCCTATAAATCGCGTCCTATTGAGTCCAATAAATTACGCAACAATGTGGAGAAAGGGCAGAGCAACCAATCAGATGACAGCTTTTATTTGTAAGATTTTACTGTAAAGTGAAAGCTGGGATGTGATTGGTTGCTATGGGTCTGACATATCCCCCATAGTGTATTCTCACGGAAAGACGTGATCGTCACACATATTACCCCTCCATTTCTTCATGTAACATCAATGAAACACCCCAAATACTCCAAAAATCCAATAAATGTCACACACCCCAACAAATGAAAGGTCACTAAAACGTGCAGAGTTACCCCTGCCCTGGGTCGTACCCACAATCATTACCCCTGCGCCGGGTCGTACCCACCATCCCTCACAGTGAGGAGTTACCCCTGCGCTGGGACGTACCCACCATCCCTCACAGTGAGGAGTTACCCCTGCGCCGGGACGTACCCACCATCATTCACAGTGAGGAGTTACCCCTGCGCCGGGACGTACCCACCATCCCTCACAGTGAGGAGTTACCCCTGCGCCGGGACGTACCCACAATCATTACCCCTGCGCCGGGTCGTACCCACCATCCCTCACAGTGAGGAGTTACCCCTGTGCCGGGTCGTACCCACCATCCCTAACAGTGAGGAGTTACCCCTGTGCCGGGTCGTACCCACCATCCCTCACAGTGAGGAGTTACCCCTGCGCCGGGTCGTACCCACCATCCCTCACAGTGAGGAGTTACCCCTGTGCCGGGTCGTACCCACCATCCCTCACAGTGAGGAGTTACCCCTGTGCCGGGTCGTACCCACCATCCCTCACAGTGAGGAGTTACCCCTGTGCCGGGTCGTACCCACCATCCCTCACAGTGAGGAGTTACCCCTGTGCCGGGTCGTACCCACCATCCCTCACAGTGAGGAGTTACCCCTGTGCCGGGTCGTACCCACCATCCCTCACAGTGAGGAGTTACCCCTGTGCCGGGTCGTACCCACCATCCCTCACAGTGAGGAGTTACCCCTGTGCTGGGTTGTACCCACAATCATTACCCCTGTGCTGGGTCGTACACAGTGACAGATATAAGTTTATATTACAGGGTGAGATGATGGGATGAGTAGTATGGGTGATGCCGCCATCATCCGCTCTCGGCAGGTCCTTCTTACCTTTACCCCGATGACAGACTTGCGCTGGTAGAAGCAGCACACAGCGGCGGTGACGCTCTGGAAGACATTACAGAAACAATCCTTGGACATCTTCAGGTCTTGTGTGATCATGCGGGGAGGAGGTGAGGTGTGAAGTGCTGTCCCCCTGCTGTGTCGCTGCTGCCTCCCTCGTTACAATGTGTCAGCGTCCTCCCAGCTCTGACATCTCATCCAGCAGGACATGTGTCGGGTTTGTTTGCTCAGATGGAGCAGCGTCTCGGGACTTTCTCCTCTCCGCTATGCTCGTCCTCCTCGTCATTCCTCTTACTCACCAATGAAATTCTAACCCTCTGAGAAGCCCTCACAGCTGAGCCCCCCGGGGGGGACACACCATGACAGATCCTCAGGCTCTCAATGACATACCTGAGGCACCATGCCCGGGTCATGACTGTCAGCGGGGATAGTCCTCAGTCCAGGAGTCACGGTGCCAGCAAGGGCGGGCATCACCCAGAATAGAGCCTGACCCCCAGTCCACTCAGAGGGGAGAAGTCACCGTCACATGAGGGCGTTATATGTCTCTGTATTCCAGCCATAATGTTACTCTATGGGATTATTCACATGGGACAAATAACACACACATATAATACATACATAAAACATACACATACAACACACACATACACATATACACACACTACACATATAACAAACACATATAATACACATATATAAGATATATATATATCATATAACACACACATATAACACATATAATACACACATAAAACATACACATACAACATACATACAACACACACATATACACATAACAGACACATATAATACACACATAAAACATACACATACAACATACATATAATCTACACATATATACACTACACATATAAGACACATAATACACACACATACACTACACATATAACAGACACATATAATACACATATATAAGATATACATAACACACACACATATAACACACATATAATCTACATATATAGCACACATATAACAACATATAAAACCTACACAAATAACATACATAGAATACACACATATAACACACACATATAACATATAATACACACATATAACATATAATACACACATATAACATACATACAACAAACATATAACATATAATACACACATATAACATATAATACACACATATAACATACATACAACATATAATACACCCATATAACATACATACAACATACATATAATATATAATACACCCATACTGTAGGGCGACTCTATGCAGGTAGAGGAACACCCACTGAAGTCTATAGAAGGTGATTAACATATCAGTCCATCTCCATGTGATGTACACTGTATCCGTATCTCATTTGTATCTAATCTGGATGTTGTGTATATTGGCCCCTCTATTGATGGTGATATGACATATATACAGTATGAGGGTCTCTCAGTATTTGGGGGTCCTGTATATCGGCCCCTCTCTTGATGGTGATATCACATACACTCACCGGCCACTTTATTAGGTACACCTGTCCAACTGCACGTTATCACTTAATTTCTAATCAGCCAATCACATGGCGGCAACTCAGTGCATTTAGGCATGTAGACATGGTCAAGACAATCTCCTGCAGTTCAAACCGAGCATCAGTATGGGGAAGAAAGGTGATTTGAGGCCTTTGAACGTGGCATGGTTGTTGGTGCCAGAAGGGCTGGTCTGAGTATTTCAGAAACTGCTGATCTACTGGGATTTTCACGCACAACCATCTCTAGGGTTTACAGAGAATGGTCCGAAAAAGAAAAACCATCCAGTGAGCGGCCGTTCTGTGGGCGGAAATGCCTTGTTGATGCCAGAGGTCAGAGGAGAATGGGCAGACTGGTTCCAGCTGATAGAAAGGCAACAGTGACTCAAATAGCCAACCGTTACACCCAAGGTAGGCAGAAGAGCATCTCTGATCGCACAGTACGGCCAACTCTGAGGCAGATGGGCTACAGCAGCAGAAGACCACACCGGGGGCCACTCCGCTCAGCTAAGAACAGGAAACTGAGGCTACAATTTGCACAAGCTCATCGAAATTGGACAGTAGAAGATTGGAAAAACGTTGCCTGGTCTGATGAGTCTCGATTTCTGCTTGAACATGACAATGAGGTCACTGTACTCCAATGGCCTCCACAGTCACCAGATCTCAATCCAATAGAGCATCTTTGGGATGTGGTGGAACGGGAGATTGGCATCATGGATGTGCAGCCGACAAATCTGCGGCAACTGTGTGATGCCATCATGTCAATATGGACCAAAATCTCTGAGGAAGCTTCCAGCACCTTGTTGTATCTATGCCACCAAGAATTGGGGCAGTTCTGAAGGCAAAAGGGGGTCCAACCCGTTACTAGCATGGTGTACCTAATAAAGTGGCCGCTGAGTGTATATACAGTATGAGGGTCTCTCCGTATTGGGGGGTCCTGTATACCGGCCCCTGTATTGATGGTGATGTCACATATATACAGTATGAGGGTCTCTCCGTATTGGGGGGTCCTGTATACCGGCCCCTGTATTGATGGTGATATGACATATATACAGTATGAGGGTCTCTCCGTATTGGGGGGTCCTGTATACCGGCCCCTGTATTGATGGTGATATGACATATATACAGTATGAGGGTCTGTCTGTATTGGGGGGTCCTGTATATCGGCCCCTGTATTAATGGTGATACCACATATATATACAGTATGAGGGTCTCTCCATATTGGGGGTCCTGTATATTGGCCCCTGTATTAATGGTGATACCACATATATATATATACAGTATGAGGGTCTCTCCGTATTGGGGGGTCCTGTATACCGGCCCCTGTATTGATGGTGTTATCACATATATATATACAGTATGAGGGTCTCTCAGTATGGGGGGTCCCCCGTATACCCTATCTTGTTTGCCTGTCATTAGGGGCCTCCCCATGCCGCCTCTCGCAGGATCCTGTGATAATTTACAGATCTGGGTAAAGTCGTCAGCGTTTGCTTAGCTGCTAAATGACAAACAGAGACCCCAAGTGTCATCAGGGTGTGAGACCACCTATAGCCGCCCCGGCCTCTGTATACTGTATATACTGTATGGGGGAGACACAACGCATCCTCACTGCTTACAGACTATTCAGACGGGAGAGCAAAGGATGAGCAGTATATATATATATATAGAGAGGATGTATGCATATACAGTGTATGTGTTCCATCCTTCCCCATATCCTATATACAGTATATAATGTGTTCCATCCTCCTCCAGATCCTATATACAGTATATGTGTTCCATCCTCCCCCTGACCCTATATACAGTATATAATGTGTCCCATCCTCCTCCACATCCTATATACAGTATATAATGTGCTCCATCCTCCTCCACATCCTATATACAGTATATAATGTGTCCATCCTCCTCCACATCCTATATACAGTATATAATGTGCTCCATCCTCCTCCACGTTCCCACGCCTGCCAGCCTTCTCTCACCGCTGCCTCTCCTGGGTGCAGCCATTTATTATGGGAGAATGTGATGTTTACTGATTACAATGGAGAAAGTCATAACCAGCGGCAGAGAGGATGATGAGGCCGGGGTGGAGGGGGCCGGGGTGGAGGGGGCCGGGATGGAGGGGTCTCTGGTATCATTAGTCTGGGAACAAGGAGCAAGAGCCGCCAGACACAAAACTGAAGGAATTCCATGTAAACAGCCGAGAATGTGAGGAGACATGGTACAAGACTGCAGCAGCCGCACAACTACTACTCCCAGCATACCCCAATATTATAGAATAGAAGACAGCGCTCTTCAGGGGTCGCACAACTACAACTCCCATCATACCACCCAGCACAGCGCTCTCCAGCTGCAGAACAACTACAACTCCCATCATACCATCCAGCACAGCGCTCTCCAGCTGCTGCACAACTACTACTCCCATCATACCATACAACATGATGGTAATTGTAGTTATGGAGCAGATGGAGTCCCTCAGGTTGGGGATCACTGAGTCCATCAGCTGCTATTGGCTGCATGAGGCGCTAATCTCATCAAACCTGATGGGAATCTGTAAGAGAGACGAAAACAGCGTCTCCAAAGCAATGTGAACAGAACCCTATTAAACGACAAATGACAGCAACGATCAGCCGACATCGTTTATGTCGGCCGATCATTGTCTTCTATTATACAGGAATCGTTTCGTGTAAGAGGGTATTTACTGTATGGACTAAAAGATGTCTGCAAATACTGCAAAGTGTAAAGCTGCTCTTGTATATGCATCACTGAGATGGCGGTGTATATGCTGCACGGAGATGGCGGTGTATATGCATCACTGAGAGGGCCGTGTATATGCTGCACGGAGATGGCCGTGTATATGCTGCACGGAGATGGCCGTGTATATGCTGCACGGAGATGGCGGTGTATATGCATCACTGAGAGGGCCGTGTATATGCTGCACGGAGATGGCCGTGTATATGCATCACGGAGATGGCCGTGTATATGCTGCACGGAGATGGCGGTGTATATGCTGCACGGAGATGGCGGTGTATATCCTGCACGGAGATGGCGGTGTATATCCTGCACGGAGATGGCGGTGTATATCCTGCACGGAGATGGCGGTGTATATCCTGCACGGAGATGGCGGTGTTTATGCTGCACAGAGATGGCGGTGTATATGCTGCACGGAGATGGCGGTGTATATGCATCACTGAGAGGGCGGTGTATATGCTGCACAGAGATGGCCGTGTATATGTTGCACGGAGATGGCGGTGTATATGCATCACAGAGATGGCGGTGTATATGCTGTACGGAGATGGTGGTATATATGCTGCACAGAGATGGCGGTGTATATGCTGCACGGAGATGGTGGTATATATGCTGCACGGAGATGGCGGTGTATATGCATCACTGAGAGGGCGGTGTATATGCTGCACAGAGATGGCGGTGTATATGCATCACGGAGATGGCGGTGTATATGTTGCACGGAGATGGTGGTATATATGCTGCACGGAGATGGCGGTGTATATGCATCACTGAGAGGGCGGTGTATATGCATCACGGAGATGGCGGTGTATATGCTGCACGGAGATGGCGGTGTATATGCATCACTGAGAGGGCGGTGTATATGCATCACGGAGATGGCGGTGTATATGCATCACTGAGAGGGCGGTGTATATGCTGCACGGAGATGGCCGTGTATATGCTGCACAGAGATGGCCGTGTATATGCTGCATGGAGATGGCCGTGTATATGCTGCACGGAGATGGCCGTGTATATGCTACACAGAGATGGCCGTGTATATGCTGCACGGAGATGGCCGTGTATATGCTGCATGCGGATTGCCAGATATTCATGACAGAGATGGCAGAGTATATGCTGCACTGAGATGGCCGTGTATATGCTGCACTGAGATGGCGGTGTATATGCTGCACGGAGATGGCCGTGTATATGCTGCATGGCAGGGCGGACATGCTGTACGGCTATCCTGGACCAGTGAGATTCTGCATCTGACTTTTCTGTGGTCCCTTTATTCCTCTTCCAATAGTCTGTTCAGTCCTGATCTGTGAGAACTACAGGCTGCTACACACAGACTACAGGCGGCTACACACAGACTACAGGCTGCTACACACAGACTACAGGCTGCTACACACAGACTACAGGCGGCGACACATGGACCACGGGCTGCTACACATGGACTAAAGGCGGCTACACACAAACCACAGACGGCTACACACAGACTACAGGCTGCTACACATGGACTACAGGCGGCTACACACAGACTACAGGCGGCTACACACAGACTACAGGCGGCTACACACAGACTACAGGTGGCTACACGTGGACTACAGGCTGCTACACACAGACTACAGGCTGCTACACACAGACTACAGGCGGCTACACGTGGACTACAGGCTGCTACACACAGACTACAGACGGCTACACACAGACTACAGGCGGCGACACATGGACCACGGGCTGCTACACATGGACTAAAGGCGGCTACACACAAACCACAGGCGGCTACACACAGACTACAGGCGGCTACACACGGACCACAGGCGGCTACACACAGACTACAGGCGGCTACACGTGGACTACAGGCTGCTACACACAGACTACAGGCTGCTACACATGGACTAAAGGCGGCTACACACAGACTACAGGCTGCTACACACAGACTACAGGCTGCTACACACAGACTACAGGCGGCTACACATGGCGGACATGAGGACCTTGCAGAAGAGAAGTGACAATGAAAGATTCCTATTAATGAACTTATAAATTGGAGTTTGAATCAAAGCCACAATATATCCATCACATGGTCTCCACAACCCGAGCTTCATGGAAAATCCTCCCCGCAACAGCTGAAGACCCCGGGACAGGTGCGGCGTCCGGCAACAAGTCACCGGGAACCAAGAACCTAAAGCAAATGTCAGAAACCGAGAGTCTGGTAAGATATGTGACAGCGAGGGGACATTACGCTGCTGCACAGAATGAGGGGGATTTCTGTCCTGATTCTCCATTCATAAAGAACAGATTTCATCTGCAGAGTTATTTGGTTTTGTTTTTACTAAGAAGGAAGCATTTTTGTCTGATAAGATATATTTCAAAGTTTCTTATATTTGCTTGAGAAGTCTGAAGGGTGTCAGTGACATCCAGAAGAGGGACCAGAATATTCTGAAGTGTGTCAGAGGAGTCTGGAAGGGGAATAGAGGGCTGGAGAGGGGGTAAGTGAGAGTGTGGAAGGGGGTAAGAGAAGTCCGGAGAGGACACAAGATTCTGTGGGGTCATAGAGGAGACTGGAGGAGAACACAGAGGTGGCTGTGGCTTTCTCCCCATTCCCCACTGAGAATCTAGGTAGAGCCAAGCATGCTGGTGTATGCACTGAGATAGTAGTAGTCAGATACATAGTAGTCAGCAGAATAGCTGTATCCACGTTTTCCCCCTAGCGCACTGTGTGAATCCACCCCGTGAACATCAGCGGTCTGACTGACAGCTGGCGGCTTGTGCAGGGTTTCCTTGCCTGGGAGGCTTCCTTTGATCCCTATACAATGGGCTCTATCCCATATAGATGATATAGAAGAGCGCAGCTTCTATCATCCCCAGATCGCGGGACGTTACACAAAGCACAATGCCGCCTCTGTGCAGTAACGGCCGCTCACAAGTGCCCAAATGATGTTTATGAGCCATAAATAGATGAAGACGAGGATAAACCAAAGATTACTAAAAT
This sequence comes from Dendropsophus ebraccatus, assembly GCF_027789765.1. Lineage (NCBI taxonomy): Eukaryota > Metazoa > Chordata > Amphibia > Anura > Hylidae > Dendropsophus > Dendropsophus ebraccatus. The sequence goes on from NC_091457.1 coordinate 166,733,065, forward strand.
GTCGCGTTTCCGGCCATTTGTAAGGAGCCATTCACATAAGAAAGGGGAAAAGACCCTAATATTCTATGGGAAGGAGGTGCAAGCCAGCGATCCTCGGTGTATATCACATATGTGGCAGAGGACCGGGCGGGGGCAGTGTGGAGTTCTTTAAAACTTATGAGTGATATATATCATTGTGGGAAAAGATTCAGCATAATGTAATTTATTGATTAAAATTACTGAAGTTTCCAAGCTAAAGAGTCCCGTCCATTGAGTGACTCCGCCCACTGGACTCCTTATCACAGAAAGAGCAGGAATCGCAACCAACATTATACTGAATCTTGTCCCACAATGATATATATATATCACTCAGCTCTTTCTGCTCTATAACATGATGCTGATAGGTTCACTGTAAATGATAAAATCTATTGGCGTCCGGCCCAGCTAGACCATCGCAACACTTCAGGGACCTCAACAGGAGATGCTCAGAAGTGCAAATATTCTTAAAGGGGCAATCCCAAGATCAAGTGGAGACCCCACAGTGACACAGTGCTCTCTGCTGCCACCTCTGTCCATATCAGGAACTGTCCAGAGCAGGAGAGGTTTTCTATGGGGATTTGCTGCTGCTCTGGACAGTTCCTGACATGGACAGAGGTGGCAGCAGAGAGCACTGTGTCAGACTGGAGAGAATACACCACATCCTGCAGGACATACATCAGCTGATAAGTACTGGAAGACTGGAGATTTTTACATAGAAGTAAATTATAAATCTATATAACTTTCCGACACCAGTTGATCTGAAATTTTTTTTTGCAACCTACAAAGAACAGGCCATTGTTGTCTGTACTGATTTGGGGTGATGCCCCATGATGCAGTCTATTTTCCCTCTCTGGACTCTCCCGACCTCACTATGGGGTGAATGAGGTGATGAAGCCTCTGACCTTCTGTACCCTGCCCGTATCTAAGGCCGCATGTATCTAATGGGGGGCTTTATTACTAAGTGAATACATTGGGTCTGTGACTATTTTTGATGATGATTCATTGGCCTCAGCCAACGAAAACATTAACCCCGGAACGGCCACTGGACACGGCGTCTAAAAATACCCCAAATAACATAAGAGGCGGCTGAGCGGGTCACAGACAGTAACAAGCGCCGGCTGTGCGTCCGGGTATTTTTACTCCATGTACAGCGACGCTTCATAGTAGATAAAAAATGCAGAAATGTATGGCAGGGCCCCGGATATAGCGGAGGACACTGCGTCCATTCACACAGCAGATACAGGACATCTGTGGCGGATCTGTACGGAGCCGGCCTCGCTGATCCTACAGATCGTGGACCGCAGAACACGGAGACATTCTGGGGGCCATAGAGAAATAATCCGGTCATATACTGAGTCCCGATACCTGACACCATATTTATAGGAAGTGATACCTCCCTCTAAATGCCCCGTACTCCTGCGCCATATCACCTATAGGGGTACGGACACTATAACAAGGGCGTACATGTGTGGCTGTACCCATACCCTGTACCTGTGTGGCTGTACCCATACCCTGTACCTGTGTGGCTGTACCCATACCCTGTAGCTGTGTGGCTGTACCCATACCCTGTACCTGTGTGGCTGTACCCATACCCTGTACCTGTGTGGCTGTACCAATACCCTGTACCTGTGTGGCTGTACCTATACCCTGTACCTGTGTGGCTGTACCCATACCCTGTACCTGTGTGGCTGTACCCATACCCTGTACCTGTGTGGCTGTACCCATACCCTGTACCTGTGTGGCTGTACCCATACCCTGTACCTGTGTGGCTGTACCCATACCCTGTAGCTGTGTGGCTGTACCCATACCCTGTACCTGTGTGGCTGTACCCATACGCCGTACCTGTGTGGCTGTACCCATACCCTGTACCTGTGTGGCTGTACCCATACCCTGTACCTGTGTGGCTGTACCCATACTCTGTAACTGTGTGGCTGCACCCATACGTTGCACCTGCGTGGCTGTACCAATACGCTGCACCTGCGTGGCTGTACCCATACCCTGTACCTGTGTGGCTGTACCCATACCCTGTACCTGTGTGGCTGTACCCATACCCTGCACCTGTGTGGCTGTACCCATACCCTGTACCTGTGTGGCTGTACCCATACCCTGTACCTGTGTGGCTGTACCCATACCCTGTAGCTGTGTGGCTGTACCCATACCCTGTACCTGTGTTGCTGTACCCATACCCTGTACCTGTGTGGCTGTACCCATACGCCGTACCTGTGTGGCTGTACCCATACGCCGTACCTGTGTGGCTGTACCCATACCCTGTACCTGTGTGGCTGTACCCATACCCTGTACCTGTGTGGCTGTACCCATACCCTGTACCTGTGTGGCTGTACCCATACCCTGTACCTGTGTGGCTGTACCCATACTCTGTAACTGTGTGGCTGCACCCATACGTTGCACCTGCGTGGCTGTACCAATACGCTGCACCTGCGTGGCTGTACCAATACGCTGCACCTGCGTGGCTGTACCCATACCCTGTACCTGTGTGGCTGTACCCATACCCTGTACCTGTGTGGCTGTGCCGGTATCTATACCATGCTCCATGTGCTTTCATTGATCCTTTATTATTCTAGAGGTCGGATATCTGCTCCCCGCCCCATGAAGAAAACAATGCAGGCAGGGAGGCAAAGCAGAAAAGGATTCTGTAAAATCATCAATTATAAGTTACAGCTAAAATTTCACCAAATATCATTATTATGATTTCTATATATTATTCTACATATTATTCTGTATATTATTCTGTATGTACATTATTCTATATATTATTCTACATATTCTGTATATTATTCTGTATATTGTTCTGTATATTATTCTGTATGTACATTATTCTATATATTATTCTGTATATTGTTCCATATATTATTCTGTATATTATTCCATATATTATTCTATATATTATTCCATATATTATTCTATATATTATTCCATATATTATTCTGTATATTGTTCCATATATTATTCTGTATGTATATTGTTCTATATATTATTCTGTATATTATTCTGTATATATATTGTTCTACATATTATTCTGTATATTATTCTGTGTATATATATATATTGTTCTATATATTATTCTGTATATTACGGCGACAATCCATCCTGTAAGAAATAGCATTTTGCAGAATTGATCCCGGGCGACGCTGCTGCATCCATTGTATATAGCGATGTATCAGGTCATCCCACCATATAACCCCACATAACAGTAACACCATATACACTGTATATAGGGAACCCTCAGTCATGTCAGGTCATCCCGCCATATGCAGAATACCACAGTAACACCGTATACATCAGCCTCATGAAGTGTCAGGGATCGGCAGCTTATGGGCTGGTCTGTAGGATAACGCTCACAGCTCCATGTTCTCCGGGTTCCCACAATGTGGATGACGGACGGATGGAAACCAGATGCCGCTTCAGATGCGGTCACTGAGTTATGTAAAAGAAACCGCGGTGGAAAGTTCCACAAGTACTTTACAAGAATAAGAGATGGCAGTATGAGTGAGGGCCAGGAGGTGGCGCTATCAGACAGAGAGAAGAGCGCACCCGCCTGTGATCAGCGCTCCGTGTAATCTATAAGAGCCATACCGCTGTGTTCACATGATGCCAAAGCAGGGAAGAGGAGGAGGATTATATAGGAAAGATGACTGGCTGGTGTGAACAGTGATCATGTCCACATGCAGTTTATATAGCACTAAGGTGGATGGAGCTCAGTGGTAACCTAGAACCTTTAGGAAAGGGTTAACATAGGAAAATATTCACTTCTGGAAAAAGACATTGATGTGGTCGGAGCCGTCAGCGCTGTGTACTGTACGTTCTCCACACTTAGTCATAGGAGCCGCCATAGATCTGACTATCTTATTGCTTTTCCAGCTGTTGTATGTGCCGCGCTGAGTCTGCGGATCTGTCAGTGTCTGTGTTACAGGTCACTGAGTCACCATAATAGTGCACTACAACTACCAGCAAACCAGGGAAAACCTGGCCACATGGGATACGACACCACCATAGTGTTAATAGTAAATCAGATTTATAGTCTGAACACAATAGCTACCGAGTGTAAGGAGCCACTACCAAGTGCACGGAGCCGCTATCGAGTGCACAGAGCCGATACCGAGTGCACAGAGCCACTACCGAGTGCACGGAGCCACTACCGAGTGTAAGGAGCCCCTACCGAGTGTAAGGAGCCGCTACCGAGTGTAAGGAGCCACTACCAAGTGCACGGAGCCACGAACGAGTGTAAAGAGCCACTAACGAGTGCACGGAGCCACTACAGGGTGTAGAGATAAACAACTGAGTGCACAGAGCCGCTACATTGTGTACAGAGCCACTACCAAATGCACGGAGCCACTACCGAGTGCACGGAGCCGCTACCAAGTGCACGGGGCCACTAACGAGTGTAAAGAGCCACTAACGAGTGTAAAGAGCCACTAACGAGTGTAAAGAGCCACTAACGAGTGTAAGGAGCCACTACAGGGTGTAGTGATTAACAACTGAGTGCACAGAGCCGCTACAGCGTGCACGAAGCCACTACCGAGTGCACAGAGCCACTACAGGGTGTAGAGATAAACTACTGAGTGCACAGAGCCACTACCGAGTGTAAGGATCTGCTAATGAGTGTACAAGGCCGCTACCAAGTGTACAGAGCCACTACAGAGAGTATGGAGCCACTACCGAGTGTAAGGATCTGCTAATGACTGTACGAAGCCGCTACCAAGTGTACAGAGCCACTACAGAGAGTATGGAGCCTCTACCGAGTGTAAGGATCTGCTAATGACTGTACGAAGCCGCTACCAAGTGTACAGAGCCACTACCGAGTGCACGGAGCCACTACAGGGTGTAGAGATAAACTACTGAATGCACAGAGCCGCTTCAGAGTGTACAGAGCCACTACCGAGTGTAAGGATCTGCTAATGACTGTACGAAGCCGCTAACAAGTGTAGAGAGCCACTACAGAGAGTACGGAGCCACTACAGGGTGTATGGAGCCACTACCGAGTGCACAGCAGCCCTAACCCTGTGTATGGAGCCACTACATAGTGCACAGAGGCCCTACCCCATGTACGAAGCTGCTACCGAGTGCATGGAGCTGCTACCAAGTGTACGACAGAGCCACTACCGAGTGTACAGAGCCACTACCATGTGTATGGAGCAGATACCGAGTGTACAGAGAAACTACCAAGAGTATGGAGCCACTACCGAGTGAACGGAGGCACTACCGAGTGTATAGAGAAACTAGCAAGGGTACGGAGCCTTTACTGATTGTAGAGAGAAACTAGCAAGAGCACGGGGCCGCTACAGAGTGTGCGGAACCACTACTGGGTGTACAGAGCCACTAACAAATGCACAAAGTACCGAGCCACTACTGAGCTGCACCTGATAGGGGTGAGGATACTGCAGTGTTCACACCAACACCATAACCCCTCCAATCACTGGGGGTACCAGGAGTGGGATCCGGTATCCTTCCCCTCATGCAGTTCTAGAGGATAAGTGATAAGTGTCAGGTGACGCGCTCCACTTCTATGGTTCTGCACTCTTAAGACTTATTTTCCCACATGACGGCGGTGTTGTGTAGCTCCCGATCCTGCACAACTCCCGCGTACACAATACAGAAGGATCCTGATTATTGGCATTTAACTAAAAACCTGGATGTTCCTGGCCGGTGATGGACGTGCCCTACATTGGGTATATTTAGCCACTCGGTTGTTGAGCTCGCAGTCAGTTACTCATTCACAGCCCCGGCTGATCCTTTGTCCCACGAGGGGGGGATGGAGCTTGTCCTGTGGGATGTGCACACACAGGCAAAAAAACCTACAAGCCCAGCTAATACGGCCATTATCCGCCCCGTACACCGCGCTAATCTCACATGGGGACAACGTGCTATTGTTTCAGCAAATCTCTCTCCATGGCTGGTGAGCAGACGGGCTCGGGGCTGCGCCCACTGTGTATACTGCCGGGATAAAGGGGGATTGTGATGCAACAATCACAGGGGAAGCATCTCAGGCCGGGGTTAGCGGTGTGTGTACGGCGCCCAGAGCGCCAAATCCCAGGCACCCAGACCCCGAGCCAGGTCTTACATCGAGGAGCCGCGCTTTACTCTTCGCTCCTCGCACACAGGTCACATACACCGGGAGCCGTCTACGTCCCACAGCTGTATCACCTCACACACAAAGAGATGTACATAAGAGGTGACGCATCTGCCCCAAAATCCAAGGGGGAGATTTGTAAAACATGGTGTACAGTGACACTGTCTCAGTCGCCCCCGGCAACCAATCAGATTCCACCTCTCATTCCTCACAGACTCTTTGGAAAATGAAAGATGGAATCTGATTGGTTGCCGGGGGCGACTGAGCCAGTGTCACTGTACACCATGTCTGATAAATCTCCCCCCAAATTCTCACCTCACAGGGAATAATAATGTGGATTCTGGGCGGATTTATGCACATCTGACCCATGTGGAAGTAGTCTAGAAGGGGTTCTCCAAAATTAATAAAACATGGCCACCTTCTTCCACAAACTGCGCTTCTCCTGTCCTCAGGTTGGGTGTGGGGATCTGCAGCTCAGTTCCATTGACGTAAATGAAGGTGAACAGGGAAGGCGCTGTTTTTGTAAGAAAGAAAATGTGATTTTTCTAATCCTGGATAACCCCTTTAATAACTTATTAAATATATATATACACACATACAGTATGATATGATATATACACCCAGTATGATATGGTATATACACCCAGTATGATATGGTATATACACCCAGTATGATATGGTATATACACCCAGTATGATATGGCATATACACCCAGTATTATATGTTATATACATCCAGTATGATATGGTATATACACCCAGTATGATATGGCATATACACCCAGTATTATATGGTGTATACACCCAGTATGATATGGTGTATACACCCAGCATGATATGGTATATACATCCAGCATGATATGGTATACACACCCAGCATGATATGGTATATACACCCAGTATGATATGGTATATACACCCAGTATTATATGGTGTATACACCCAGTATGATATGGTATATACACCCAGCATGATATGGTATATACACCCAGTATGATACACAGGTATATACACCCAGTATGATACACAGGTATATACACCCAGTATGATACACAGGTATATACACCCAGTATTACATGGTATATACACCCAGTATTACATGGTATATAGACAGTATGATATCGTATATACACACAGTATGATACACAGGTATATACACCCAGTATGATATGGTATATACACCGAGTATTACATGGTATATAGACAGTATGATATAGTATATACACCCAGTATGATATGATATATACACCCAGTATGATACACAGGTATATACAGCCAGTATGATATGGTATATACACCCAGTAAGATACACAGGTATGTACACCCAGTATGATATGTTATATACACCCAGTATGATATGGTATATACACCCAGCATGATATGGTATATACACCCAGTATGATATGGTGTATACACCCAGTATGATATGGTATATACACACACAGTATGATATGGTATATACACCCAGCATGATATGGTATATACACCCAGTATGATATGGTATATACACCCAGTATGATATGGTATATACACCCAGCATGATATGGTATATACACCCAGTATGATATGGTGTATACACCCAGTATGATACACAGGTATATACACAGTATGATATGGTATACACACCCAGTATGATATGGTATATACACACACAGTATGATATGGTATATACACCCAGTATTACATGGTATATAGACAGTATGATATGATATATACACCCAGTATGATACACAGGTATATACACCCAGTATGATATGGTATATACACCCAGTATGATATGGTATATACACCCAGTATGATACACAGGTATATACACAGTATGATATGGTATATACACCCAGTATGATATGGTGTATACACCCAGTATGATATGGTACACACACCCAGTATGATATGGTACACACACCCAGTATGATATGGTATATACACCCAGTATGATACACAGGTATATACACATCTGTATTGCTCTATGATACAGAATTACACACTGCTTTACATTCCAGCGTTGCGGCACAGGTGACGCTTTGATACTTTTTGCATTGGTTTTGCCGGCTTTGTGATATTCTATTACAGAAGCTTTTGTATGATTTCTATATAGGGAGCATTATATCCCCATAGGAAGCCTCTCTGACGTATTTAATAACCAAAGCGGATAGTAAGTGTTACAGATGACAGAAGACGTGTGTCACGTTTAGTACATAGCGGTCACAATTCATCGCGTCCTGGTGCCATCTTACCTTTACGTATTCCATCGCACAATCCGGAGACTGATGGTCCCTAAAACAAAAAGCAAACAAGTGTCAATGAGCGGCGGAAAGAGACGAGCAAAGAAGAAGAAGAAGAGAAGAAGAAGAAGAAGAGGAGGAGAAGTTTGCCAATCAGAATGAGGGAGAGCGTCCCCCGTTACATTGTTACTCATTACGCCGCGTTCCAGAATCCAAGGCCGATGCGTCCCCATTAAAGTTACTATATATATCATCAGCCACAAGGGACACAATGTCGTCTTATCATCAGACTCAAAATCTCAGCCTAGAACGTCCTGTTTGTGTAATTCTATGACATTACTGATATAGCGCCAACATACTCTGCGGCCCCGGATGGTTATAGCTGCCAATGAGCCGGGGGGTGGGGGGTCCCTGACAATCTGGTATACATTGCTGCTGGCAGCCCCTTCACTGCTCCCTGCACTCGGGGTTACAGACATGAACTCTCTGCGGTCGTACAGAACCCCCAATATCCTCCTATCAGGAAATGTGGAATGAGAAGAATATGGCAGCACTCCGCTAGGTCAGTGCCTCCGAGTTCTCGGAATAAGAGCCAAGTGCATCAACTCAACTGGAGGGGCAACAGCCATGAAAAGTTGTCTACTAAAGAGACCTAAACTGAGGTTGGCCTCCTTGGCTGGAGAGCGGAGGTCACGACCTCTGCCCTCCATCCAAGGAGGCTAACCTCAGTTTAGGGCTCCTTGGTAGACAACTGGGTTGCAGGTCAGACAGAAGCAAGATGCTTTCCTCTTGAGGGGTGGCCATGGATTCTTAACCCTTGTAGGTGTCTTCTGGCCAAAAGGGAAGGTCTGTGGTGGTTCATGACTTTTTCGGGAATACATGTATATCAGAGGGGCACCAGGAGGCCAGTAAAGCTGTGGGCAGGGTGGGCTGTGGAGAGTAGAAAATTAGGTAATTGCTCCGGACTAGCGTTCAGGGTCAGCAATGCTTGGCATTTGGCTCCCGGTGGCTGGAGAAGCTGGATGTGGCCTATGGTTGTATCCTTGGTTTCCAGGACTCCCTAGGGCTGTATCTAACTTTTCCAGCCAGTGGGACTTAAATGCTGAGCACTCGGGTTTGGAGAATGTTGCAGAACTTGAACAGTTCGCAATTCCGCTCAACAATACTCAGGACTCTGTAGGATGAGGATGAGACCCCCTGGAGCAATATGAGAATGGAACGTGTAAAAATGTAACTGCTCTGGACTACTAGAGATGTGATCATAATTATCTGCCCCCCGACCACCAGAGACTTGATCATTATTCTGCTATGGACGGTATAACCGCGGGTCCTAAGTTTTAGCAGAATTCACATCTGGATGACTACACTTACATCCACGAGTCCTTTTACTGACAGTGATCCCGGATCGGGATGTGTGGATGAGGCTTAGCAGGTTCCCGCAGATTTTCCTCATCCGTAGCTTCACTGTATTCTTATCACAATATTTTCTTGGCTTTGCCGTCCGTACACGACGCCAAAACAGAACGCTCTGCATTGTTTGATGTGGTTCGAGGTGTGCCGCTTGTGTGTCCTGCAGCTACCAGTAAGACACAGAGTTTCTTCATCTTTACTTAATGAACCGAACAAACCTAATTATCATTAGTTCAAAATGGCCGCCTCCGGGTCATGTGACTGCCAGTTTACAGTCAATAGGACATCACCTGGCCAGTAAAGTCCAATCCATGAGCTGTGCACCTGCAGACTGTCTCATTTCACCTTTTCTATGTACAGGTCATGTGGGGGACAGTCACTGCTTCTCCGGATACGAGGTGCTGAGATCATAGGGCTATGAGACACCACTCCGACCACTCACGTGGCTCAACTCCACCCCGAGAATTGTATTGTTTATAGTTTCCATTAGGGAGAACATTGAGAAGGAACTATGTAATAACCTCAAGGAACAACAATACGGAAGCTACAAAGAGTCATCAGTCCCCTGGAATCTCCCACACCGCTGCCTTAAAGGGGTGTCAGAAAGGTATACAGATTTGTAATTTATTTCTAGTTAAAAATCTCTGGTCTTCCAGTACTTATCAGCTGCTGTATGCCCTACAGGAAGTGGTGTATTCTCTCCAGTCTGACACAGTGCTCTCTGCTGCCACCTCTGTCCATGTCAGGAACTGTCCAGAGCAACAGCAAATTTGTAAAGGAAAATGCAGTAGAACTTGTAATTTATTCATTCTGGGCTTTGGTGCCCAGTGGGTGGTCCTATCAGGGATTGATAGCTGTCAATCCCTGAGTAGGACCCCCCACAGGACGTATTACAAGTTACATGGACTCTTTCCCCATGAAACTATAGATCAATCCGCTCCTCTCCTCCTGCTCTATAACATGGTGCCGGTAGATTGGGCGTCACTTTTAACTTGATGGATTCCCTTTAAATCGTGACCCCAATCAGCCAAGGACAAGACCATGAAATCCTTACCAAAAAAAGGAGAATAAAACAAAAGAGAAAAGGAAAGTGTTAGAATACGACATCAGGAAACTATGTGTCAGCGACCACAAGGCCTCGAAACGGTCAATCCCCCGGAATCCCATCATCTGAATCAAATTCTTAAGATTTACATAGAATGGAAAATCATCCTAGTGAAATCCGGCCGCACTGGCACGATACGGAGATCTAAGCCCCGAGCTGCGGCTGAGACGCGGAGGGTTCCTGCACCCCATTACTCCGGCATGTATAAGATACACAAGACGTCTCGGATAACCTCACTCCGCAGTGACCCATGTGTGGAGCCCAGAGAGGATAGGGGTTAACCTCACTCCGCAGTGACCCATGTGTGGAGCCCGGAGAGGATGGGGATGGAGTCACTCCACGGAGTCCCATGGGTGGAGCCCAGAGAGGATGGGGATAACCTCACCCCTCAATCCCATGTGTGGGATAGGGGTTAACCTCACTCCACAGAGACCCATGTGTGAAGAGGATGGGGATAACCTCACTCCGCGGAGTCCCATGTGTGGAGCCCGGAGAGTATGGGGACATGGAGTCCCATGTGTGAAGAGGATGGGGATAACCTCACTCCGCGGAGTCCCATATGTGAAGAGGATGGGGATAACCTCACTCCGCGGAGTCCCATGTGTGAAGAGGATGGGGATAACTTCACTCCGCGGAGTCCCATGTGTGGAGCCCGGAGAGGATAACCTCAATCCGCGGAGTCCCATGTGTGGAGCCGGAGAGGATGGGGATAACCTCACTCCATGGAGTCCCATGTGTGAAGAGGATGGGGATAACCTCACTCTGCGGAGTCCCATGTGTGAAGAGGATGGGGATAACCTCACTCCGCGGAGTCCCATGTGTGAAGAGGATGGGGATAACCTCACTCTGCGGAGTCCCATGTGTGGAGCCCGGAGAGGATGGGGATAACCTCACTCCGCGGAGTCCCATGTGTGAAGAGGATGGGGATAACCTCACTCTGCGGAGTCCCATGTGTGGAGCCCGGAGAGGATGGGGATAACCTCACTCCGTGGAGTCCCATGTGTGAAGAGGATGGGGATAACCTCACTCCGCGGAGTCCTACATGTGGTTCCCGGAGAGGATGGGGATAACCTCGCTCTGCGGAGTCCTATATGTGGAGCCCGGAGAGGATGGGGATGGAGTCACGGAGGTGTTATGACTATCGGCCCTGTGTCACGGTGGATTTCTCATGCCGAGACGCAGATTATAGTCAGGACATGTCTGTCCTAGAGTAAAAGTGCAGGAGGGGACGACATGGCTACCGGGTCCCTATCAATGTTCACATCTATACAGAGATTTAACACTTTGTCAGCCAGGAACAAAAGGAGTCTGGGAAGATGCATTGGCCTCCTTTGTGTCAGACCCCCGGGGGTCAGGAGGAGAGATTTTCACACACTTTTCAGATGCGGCTTTTTGTCTCCTCCAGACTACAAAAGCCTCAGGTTTACGAGCCACAATGTGCTCGCCCGCGCTAAAGAACTTCACAATGGAGGTGACATTTTCTGCAGTTTCCCAAGTTCTCGGCCCCTCGCGGAATAGTAATAATAATAAAATCTCACATAGCTGCCAACAAAGGGAATTCCTCAAGTGGGGGCAAAGTCAGAGGAATGAAATATATATCACTTAGGTTCGGGCCACACTATGTTTTTTATCAGTTTTTACAAAAAAAAACCTGATGAAAAAATGAATGGAAAAATGGCAACATTTGTAGCATCCGTTTTGATCAGTTTTTCAATTACCTTCCATTATTTAAAAAAAAAAAACAGATCAAAACACTTTTTTTTTAGCGTGGTTAACCACGTTTTTGTGTACGTTTTGCGTGTCAACCACGTTTTTGTGTACGTTTTGTGTGTCGACCACTTTTTTTGTACGTTTAAAAATAACAGATGAGTTTTTAACCATTTTTTACTGGAAGTCAATGGAAAAACGGATCAAAACGGATGCACACAATTGCTGCCGTCAATATATGGGGGATTATTACGGCTCAGATCTACAGGTAAGGCATTTATATTACGGCCTTCTACCACATCCCACCAACTGGTTGACACCTTTAAGAATAAGGGCCCTACACGGTCCGACACTCTGTAAATGAGAACCAAGCTCACAGATCATCGCCCCCTTACTGAGTCTATTAGCCTAGCAATAAGCAGATGATAAATCGTTCCCCCGCTGGGACACCCAATGATCAGTATCAATCAGTGGGAAACCTGGGATTAGTTGTTCAGTTTCCCTGCAGCGCCACCACAGGGGAAATGAAGTATTACACAATGTCTGTCCACACCTTTGTGCTCACTGTGTAATACAGGACTGAGTCTGAATATTAGAATGTGATATGGCTCTACGTACACTTAGGGCCCTATTACACGGGACGATTACTGTGCGAATTATCGATATATCGTTCAAATTTAAACAATAATTGTTTGGTGTAAATGCAGCAACGATCAAACGGCCAACGTGAAATTGTCCATCATACATTTGTGCCGACACCAAAATCATTGACCGATTAGTGAATGAATGTGGAATTACAGCAAACGATTAGCGAACAATTAACAATGATTTTAATGATATAACGATTTTTGTCATAGATTTCCTGGAGAAGTAAAAGAGGAACTTCAACTCTGTATGGTCTAATATTCACATCTAAATCAGAGACACGGTAAGGTGCAGTCTACACGGTAAGGTGCAGTCTACACGGTAAGGTGCGGTCTACACGGTAAGGTGCAGTCTAAATGGTAAGGTGCAGTCTACACGTTAAGGTGCAGTCTACACGTTAAGGTGCAGTCTACAAGGTAAAGCACCGTCTTCATGGTAAGGTGCAGTCTACACGGTAAAGCACCGTCTTCATGGTAAAGTGTAGTCTACACGGTAAGGTGCGGTCTACATGGTAAGGTGCGGTCTACATGGTAAGGTGCGGTCTACATGGTGAGGTGCGGTCTACATGGTGAGGTGCGGCCTACATGGTAAGGTGCGGTCTACAAGGTAAGGTGCGGCCTACATGGTAAGGTGCGGCCTACATGGTGAGGTGCGGTCTACATGGTGAGGTGCGGCCTACATGGTGAGGTGCGGTCTACATGATAAGGTGCGGTCTACATGATAAGGTGCAGCCTACATGGTAAATTGCAGTCTTCACGGTGAGGTGCAGTCTACACAGTAAGTTGCCGTCTACACGGTAAATTGCCGTCTACACGGTAAGGTGCGGTCTACATGGTAAGTTGCAGTCTTCACGGAAAGTTGCAGTCTACACGGTACGGTGCCGTCTACACGGTAAGGTGCCGTCTACACGGTAAGGTGCAGTCTACAAGGTAAGGTGCAGTCTACACGGTAAGGTGCAGTCTAAAGGTAAGGTGCAGTCTACACGGTAAGGTGCGGTCTACACAGTAAGGTGCCACATTTAATGACGATTTGGAAACCATATGAAATTTTTAAAAGAAGATGAAAGAAGATGTAGAAAGAAGAGAATAGGAGAATAAAGGGCGCCGGTCCTATGAGGTGGAGTAAAGTAAATGCTGCAAACCAATGTACCATGTGTCCGGGGTCATAGGTGAAGTCACTTGGAGGACACTTAACCTTTCGTCTCCCTACACCTGGGTTCACACGCTGCGTTTGATGCGTTTTGTTTTTGCTGCATGTTTCTTCCCAGCAAGACTGCAGCCAAATGTTTAAAGTCTGTAGTGAAATGTCTTAAAGTGACCCTGTCCCCCTCCCCCATACTCTGTGTGGTTCTCCGCACCAGCCACAAGCTGCACACTCCATATACACCTGTATAACATCGCTCTGTCTCTTCTTCCTGCTCTAAAATTGCTTTATATCCTTAGTGGACAGAGTCACCTGGGCGGGGAGAGTGGCCCAACTACCATGAAGCCCCGCCCAGGTGACACTGCCCACCAATACAATTAAGTAAGTGTAAGGGGGTGGTTGACAGTATCACTTTAATGACTATGTACCACAGCGCTCGGGGGTCATTCTCCATCACTATGTACAGCAGCGTCCGGGGGTCATTCTCCGTTACTATGTACAGCAGTATCTGGGGGTCATTCTCCATCACTATGTACAGCAGTGTCTGGGGGTCATTCTCCATCACTATGTACAGCAGTGTCTGGGGGTCATTCTTCATCACTATGTACAGAAGTGTCTGGGGGTCATTCTCCATCACTATGTACAGCAGTGTCTGGGGGTCATTCTCCATCACTATCACTATGTACAGCAGCGTCTGGGGGTCATTCTTCATCACTATGTACAGAAGTGTCTGGGGGTCATTCTCCATCACTATGTACAGCAGCGTCTGGGGGTCATTCTCTATCACTATCACTATGTACAGCAGTGTCTGGGGGTCATTCTCCATCACTATGTACAGCAGTGTCTGGGGGTCATTCTCTATCACTATCACTATGTACAGCAGTGTCTGGGGGTCATTCTCTATCACTATCACTATGTACAGCAGTGTCTGGGGGTCATTCTCCATCACTATGTACAGCAGTGTCTGGGGGTCATTCTCTATCACTATCACTATGTACAGCAGTGTCTGGGGGTCATTCTCTATCACTATCACTATGTACAGCAGTGTCTGGGGGTCATTCTCCATCACTATGTACAGCAGTGTCTGGGGATCATTCTCCATCACTATCACTATGTACAGCAGTGTCTGGGGGTCATTCTCCATCACTATGTACAGCAGTGTCTGGGGATCATTCTCCATCACTATCACTATGTACAGCAGTGTCTGGGGGTCATTCTCCATCACTATGTACAGCAGTGTCTGGGGATCATTCTCCATCACTATGTACAGCAGTGTCTGGGGATCATTCTCCATCACTATGTACAGCAGTGTCTGGGGATCATTCTCCATCACTATCACTATGTACAGCAGCGTCTGGGGGTCATTCTCCATCACTATCACTATGTACAGCAGCGTCTGGGGGTCATTCTCCATCACTATGACTATAAGACACTAAATGTGCATGAAAAAAAACACATGGCACCTTCTAAACATCAGACAAAAGAAGTGTGTGACAGAGGAGTATTATACAGATGACTATCTATAGCTTCTCGGCCTGGGGCTCCGTGACCACAGTGACTGCTAAAAGTATTAGTGACAGGAAGCGCCCCCCCCCCCCCCCCCCCCAATGTTCATTATGTCAGATCTCCAGCTCTGAGAACCTTGAGGAACATTATCTTCCAGCCACGTCCATTACAGCATCAGCTCTCAGAACTGTCCAGAGCAGCAGCAAATCCCCATAGAAAACCTCTCCTGCTCTGGACAGTTTCTGACATGGACAGAGGTGGCAGCAGAGAGCACTGTGTCAGACTGGAGACAATACACCACTTCCTGCAGGACATACAGCAGCTGATAAGTACTGAAAGACTGGAGATTTTTAAATAGAAGCAAATTACAAATCTATATAACTTTTTGACACCAGTTGCTTTGAAAGAAAAAAGACTTGGCTGGAGTACCCCTTTAAATGTAATGTCAGCAGATAAAGAAACCTTCTATAAAAGAGCTGATGCTGTAATAACTTTTTGACACCAGTTAATTTTAAAGATTTTTTTTTAGCTGGAGTTCCCCTTTAAGGACCAATGAAATCGTCCCCAATCCAAATATCCCAGGGATCAGCTGATCTCTTTGTAGACATTCTAATAATTTATGCAGTAAAGTAGGAATGTGAAGCTGATAACATCAATCTACGAGAGTGAGGAACTGGACTGTGAGAAGGATTGCTCTTTAAACCATTAGTGTAGACTGACATAGTTGTGCGCCCCTGTCTTTAAGGGATATAAATCATCCCCTACCCACAGGATGAAGGATAACAAGCTGATTGGTGGGGGTCTGACCGCTGGGACCCCCACTAATCCCAAGAATGGAGGTCCAGTGTCCTGCTAATCTATGGAGCTCTGGCTACATCCATTAAATTGATTGGATATGTTCCTCTTCTCTCATGACCTGTGGGGGTATCAGCCGCTGGACCCCCACCACTTTTTGGGTTGCCCTTGCCCTCTCCTTAGCTTTCACTATGAATCACTATAATTTGTGGATTTATGGGCCATATATACCAGTGATGTCACTACCCCTCCCCGCTGTACACCGTGTATGTAAGGAGGCATCTAGGAGTCCGCCATCTTATCTCCCCAAGCCAAGGAGTCTGGGGGATGCAGGAATTATAGTGCGGACCATCTGCTGGTTTGGAGGGGAGTGAAAGTCATATCGCGGGTGGGGGGGGGGGGGGGGGGGGGGGTCGTGATAACAGATTGTCTTTTATGCTTCCATCTTTTTATGTTTGACCATGGACCACCTAACGTGTGTAATATGGAGAATATAACCAGTGCGTGTATTCACTAACGTATAGCAATAATCCCACCATAATAGTGAGCTCTAGCGAAGGGTCTTCCCATGTGTCTCCCAGGAAGGCTGCACAGGACAGGCTTTGTTCCAGTGAAAGTGGCGTCAGATCAGAGAGACAGCCATGGAGGGTTGTCGGAAGTGTCTTCTATGTCCGCTTTGTCATTCCTCCTCAGATACCTCTTCAAACAGCAGAAAATGTCTCCCAGTTGTGACCAAGAATCTGCATTTGGCACAATCCGCCTGCAGCCCCACAAGTGTCGCACATTACCCCACAGCCATCAAACGCCGCGGCCCTGGCATGTATATACAGCTGGAACAGTTGCCATTTTTAAAGGGGCTGCTGGTGGTGACATAGCTTTCTCTGGTGGGTGGGATCTGCCGCATTTCACATACTAGATCTTGTTATTTCAGGTCCAGGGTGAGGCGACATTCTGGGCCAATATAGAAAGTGCAAAAATTCTAACAATGTCCCCAAAATGTGCACCAGGACGTCTGGTAAACAAGCTAGTGGTGCCCCAAGATCGACCCCGGGGACAGATTACGTGTCGTCCGCTCAAGGAAAAGTGTATACATGTCTCTGGAAATGATATCTGTCCTGACGGGCGACCGTGACTTCTACAGCTCCAACGTGAATGAATGAGACAGAATCTGCAGCTGTTGACGGCCGCTGGTTATGGATGTCGGCTACAATGGACCATGGAAAATGCGGAGATAATAACCATGGACTCACTTAAAGGGAAACTACACCCACAGCATAAGGGAAGATGGAGAAGCTCAAAGACCCCACAGTTACATTAAAAGTTCAATAAACAGCGGAGTAAAAATATTCTGACCAGCAGCTAATACCCAGTGTACCGGATACAGAGAGTACAGGAGCCAGACGGGCCCAAAATGACTCTACAAGGTCCTAGTAGGTGTCCCAGCTATCACCCAGCTGCTGGAGGGTCCATAGAACCACCACCATCCAGGGGGTCCCAGAGGTGCTACGTTTGGTTCAGGTCTGTGTAAATAGAGGTCATGGTACTACTGATTTTTCAACCAATGTTGGACATTTCTAGCCGATATGTCGCATTGTCTTGCTGGTAGATGTCATCCACCCCAGAGGAAACAATTGGCATGTACAGGTGTACGTGATCTGCAGGGATGGGCGCATCGGCTTAGAACACCACAACATGAATGAGAGGCACAGAAAATATCACAGGGACATCCCCCAGACCATAACGCTGCCACCATCGGCCTGTATTCTTCCAGCTATGCCTGCAGGGGGTTCTCTGATTTTTCTCTTCACACACCGACATCCATTCATTCCATAAAGCGGAAAACAGGACTTATGGGAGAAGACAACCCTTTACCAATCAGTGTGGAAGACAACGTTTTACCAACCAGCAGAGGAGACAGCCCTTTACTGATCAGTATAGAAGATAATCATTTATCAACCAGCAGAGAAGACAGCCCTTTACCAATTGGTAGAGAAGACAACCCTTTACCAATCAGTGTGGAAGACAACGTTTTACCAACCAGCAGAGGAGACAGCCCTTTACCGATCAGTATAGAAGATAATCATTTATCAACCAGCAGAGAAGACAGCCCTTTACCTATCATCAGAAAAGACAGCCCTTTACCTATCATCAGAAAAGACAGCCCTTTACCGATCATCAGAGAAGACAGCCCTTTACCAACCAGCAGAGAAGACAACCCTTTACCAACCAGCAGAGAAGACAACCCTTTACCAACCAGCAGAGAAGACAGCCCTTTACCGATCATTAGAGAAGACAGCCCTTTACTGATCAGTATAGAAGATAATCATTTATCAACCAGCGGAGAAGACAGCCCTTTACCATCCAGCAGAGGAGACAGCCCTTTACCGAGCGGCAGAGAAGACAGCCCTTTACCATCCAGCAGAGGAGACAGCCCTTTACCGAGCGGCAGAGAAGACAGCCCTTTACCATCTAGCAGAGAAGACAGCCCTTTACCAACCAGCAGAGGAGACAACCCTTTACCGATCAGCAGAGTCCAATCCCGATACTGCCAGAATACTGTAGCCTTTTCTGCCGTTAAACCTCAGTTATCAGAGGAGCAGTTACTGTCTGTCTGCTCCAGAGCCCCATACACATTAGGAATCACTGATCACTGATACACATTAGGGATCACACGTGTGGTAGCCCCCTGGGTCATCATGGAGGTGATCTGCTCTTCTTTATAGAGTTGGTCCATCCTTATGCACTTTCATAGCTGGTGTTCACACTTCTTACGAATGGCACGTGGCACACTCACAATACACCACAGCAACATAAAAAAGTTCACACCCTGTGCTGTGTCAGAAATACCGCCACCCGGGGCCCAAAAGCCAATAATCATCTCTCTGTGTAACTCTGCATGGAACAAAACAAGATATTTAATAAACCAATGCAGCAGTTTTATCGCTCGCCCCGGGGCAACCATCGCTTTGTGTTCATGTTACTGGAATCCGCCTCCATAACTATTGTACAATATATGAATGGTCCTGAAGTCAAACAATTCCAAATATCTGCGGAGAAGAGACCACAGACTTACTCACGGCTTAGGCATTCCAAACCTGAAGATTGTTGCATTAAGAAGACCTGGATTCCCTTGTTCAAATAGACTCTCCGATGGCTCAGTAACTCTGAGATATCTCGTAAATAGTTTCATCGCTGAGGCGGTATGTAGCACGCCGCCGTGAATCCATCAGCCTGGAGGATAAGCCATCACTGTATCAACATATTTATGGAGAAATTCCACATTGCACCTGCCTGGAACTTCATGACTCAAACACCTTTCATACTTCTCGAAAATATGTCGGTGTATTCATAATGCTTGACATGGATTTGGTGATGGAACGATGAGGAGTGCGTTAGAGAAAACATCTCTAGGGGTTTATATCTGCTTCACTAGCCTATAACACATCAGGTAATACTGACTGATGCCAGATTCTGGGACCGGAGCATAAATATAAGACTCAATATCTGCTGCGGGGATAGTACTCACCTGCTGCTGCTCATAGTGTCCAGTCCTCTTACTCAGCACCAATTCTTGGTCTCGGTCTCAACACTAGGAAGTATCTGCTCAGCCAATCACTGGCTGAAATTAGTAACCGCAATGGCCAGTGATTGGCTGAGTGGGTACTTCCTTGAGTCAATACTAAAACAAGTAAATGGTGGGCAAGAGGACTAGGTACCATCAAAAGAATAGTGGCCCAGGATTGCAGAAGGTCAGGACACATTTTTAGCCCAGCATGGCCACAATTTTTTTTTTACATGCTCAGCGCCATTCTTTTGCCGTCCCACCGCCCTCCCAGTGTGATGATATCCCCTCCCCACTGTGACGCGGCTTCATTGATTCACAGAAGGGAAGGTATATGGTCACACTGGGGGCGGTGGGCCTCTTTTTCTTACCAAATTCTCGAGGTGACCAACTAAAGAAGACCCTGTGGTGCACTTGTTAAAGCGTTCACACAGTGAAAACCTTGGTGCATCACCCCTTGGAAAGTAAAAAAAAGTCACCGGCGCCTCAGTTAGGAGTCTTAAAACACAGGAATTAACAGATATTCCTCCAGTGACGTAAAACCAAGCAAAGGGGTGGCTCCTGTGAAGAGACCATCAACACCACCATGATAGGTGGCCCATTAAGTCAATATCCAACTCGGTTATAAGTCTAAGGACATGACAAGGAAAATACCAAAATTTACAGACAGGGGTCTTGTCGGGGTGTTGTTCCTCATCAGTGTGGAGAAGGACTCCGATGCCTTGTACAATCACTCAAACAAAACCATCACTGATCTTGAAACAGCTGTCAGTGGATGGATACCTGGCTTTGGTTTTTCCTTTGTCATATCCCTAGACTCTGAGTTGGATATTAACCTAATGGGCCACCTATCATGTTTGGTTTGGTGGTCTCCTCACAGGGGCCACCCCTTTGCTTAGGGCCCTATTCCACCGGACGATTATCGTTAGCATAATCGTTAACGATTAACGATCTCAAACGACCGCTATTGCGAAAGACCTGAAAACGTTCACTCATTTCCATGGAACGATAATCGTTACTTATGATCGTAATTGCGATCGTTTCTTCTTCCGTATTTCTTCGCTATTGCGTTCGTATCTATTGCGAACGACCGAACGATGTCTTATTCAATGCGAACGATTTGCGAACGTTTTGCGAACGAGCAACGATAAAAATAGGTCCAGGTCTTATAAAGCGATCAACGATTTCTCGTTCGGTCGTTAATCGTTACTGCATTTCAACCGAACGATTATCGTTTAGATTCGAACGATTTAACGATAATTTGAACGATAATCGTCCGGTGGAATAGGGCCCTTAGTTTTCCTTCCCTGGAGGGATATCTGGCCATTCTTGTGTTTTGAGACTCATGAATGATGCTCCGCGGACTCTTCTGCATGTAATAACAGTGGACACTATAAGGTACAAATATCCATAGCGGCTGTCACTCCATTCTCTGTGATTAGTGTTTTCCACCCCTCCTCGCATCAGCCATTGCTAACGGAGACTACTCCGGGGGAACAACCTCTTTGAATCCATACCTCCCATTGTTGTCTTTTCTCTTCCCAGCGATCTCTTTGCTGTTCTCATTTACCAATCTAATTATGAAGTAAAAAACTCTGGTCCTTTAAGAAAACGTTAAAGGAACGTTAATCTGAGTCACCAAAAAAAGCCCTTTGAGTTGATTCTATTTGAGTGAATAAATGTGATTCTATGGTTCCTCTTTGAATTCATTCCCGGTGAATCACTGGCTGTAGACGTCGCTCGGCATGGCACGGCGTCACACAGGGCGGCCCATTCTCTGTCCTCCGAGTCTTGGCATCTGTGGGGTAGATGGCTTCTCCTTGTGATGGCGCCTGGAGATCAGCGATATGCTGTGAAAGTTAATGTCTCACACCATTGGGGCCCCATAGCCATCATGTAGCTGGCGCGGTTAATCCTATAACATCCTGCGCCAATTTATAAAGAGACATGTACAGTTCTGGCCTGGGCTTCATGTCCCAGTACAATAATCTCATGTGCGGCTTTAGGACGTTGTACATTGTATTTAATACACATACATCAATTTCACCATGAGAACATAAACACTGGGACAAACCGCGTGTCTGATGGAGCGCCGTCCGCCAGGAGATCAGTCCCCACCTCACCAGGCAGATTGCGGATGTTACGGAATACAACGTAACCAAACGAGGTGTTTATGGGCGGCCACTGTCCTGCACGGCTTCCAGGCCGCTGATGTAACGCACATCGCAGATCTGTGAACACTCCTCAAAGTGCCAAAAAATACTCACAAACCGCAAGAGGACGGCAGTGACCGGACCTGACCATGCCGAGAGCTGCGCAGTGTGTCCGGGCTGCAGGGAATAGTGCAGTTATGTAACCGGTGATTGCATGTACGTATGAGGTGTAATCCGCATCCGAAAATCTACAAAAAAATCTATGACAAATAGTACAGAAGTGGTCAGGGTTGTGTCAGCGTTATGTATGACCCTTCTACCTGAGACTGCATGTACTATAGCACTGATATAGGTACTCTATAAAAAAAAATATTTCACATCAACTGATGTCAGAAAGTTATACAGATTTGTGATTTACGTCTATTCAAAAATCTCCAGTCTTCCAGTACTTATCAGCTGCTGTATGTCCTGCAGGAAGTGGTATATTCTCTCCAGGTTTTCTATGGGGATTTGCTGCTGCTCTGGACAGTTCCTGACATGGACAGAGGTGGCAGCAGAGAGCACTGTGTCAGACTGGAGAGAATACACCACTTCCTGCAGGACATACAGCAGCTGATAAGCACTGGAAGACTGGAGATTTCTAAATAGAAGTAAATTATAACTACCGTATATAAATCTGTATAACATGTGGTTAATTAATAGTTACGTTCCTGTATTTTGTTATATTACATTGGGTATTTGTAGTTTAGCATATATTGCAGACAGTATGCGTCATATATATATATATATATATATATATATATATATACTGTATGTTGGTGTTTTGGTCTCACACACCCTGCAGGCTCACATGTGGCATCATGTCTGCGCTAATACATACAAATTAATATAAAGCAGTAAAGAGAGAAACTCCTCCGACTGTCTTCATAATAACTGAACAGAGGGGTCGGGGGTCCTGGGATCTCACATGGAGTGATGAGGAATCCACCAGTGACCACAACGCCTTCCGCATGTCAACTTTCAGTGGATGAAGTGAATCCCTGCTGCAGTACCACATGTATCCCGAGGGCAGGAGTGGCGCTGTCTCTGGAGGGATGGGTCTATATTCCTGAGCCCGGACCCTCCTCCCGTTTTGTGTTAGGACCCTATAAGCTCAGCTCCACCAAATAAGAGATCAGGCTTCATTCTGCCAAGAACCATCACGGAGCGATTCCTCGTAAAGGTCACGTGTACCCTATTTCTGACACGTTATAAAGGTGGTGTGCCCCACCTTCCATGGCGCCCTAGGCAGCCGCCTACTCCGCATGCACCATCCCATCCTGGGCTTTCCCAGTCACATCAGTCTGTCCGATGAGGAACGTGCGAGGACTTATAGCTATATAGAGGTTAGTGGCAGAACACGAGGAATTGTGCAAAACTCTTTAGGGCTCTGGTCAGAGCACAGTATACAACAGTATATTCCCCATTCCTACCTACAGGGATCTCTCCATGATCTACTCACACTCAGGATCCATAGCAAGGAGACATCCTCTACATCTACAAGAACAGAAGTTTCTGCACCAACACTGAAGGAATTCTTTACTGTAACAGTGACACTATGTAGTAACCTATAGATTATTTACAGTAAGAGCAGTGACACTATGGAGCTCTCTATAGATTCTTTACTGTAAGAGCAGTGACACTATGTAGTAACCTATAGATTCTTTACTGTAACAGAGACAATATGTAGTAACCTATAGATTATTTACAGTAAGAGCAGTGACACTATGGAGCTCTCTATAGATTCTTTACTGTAAGAGCAGCGACACTATGTAGTAACCTATAGATTCTTTACTGTAAGAGCTGTGACACTATGGAGCTCTCTACAGATTCATTACTGTAAGACTATAGTCTATAGATTATTTACTGTAAGAGCAGTGAGACTATGAAGTTATCTATAGATTATTTACTGTAAGAGCAGTGAGACTATGGAGCTCTCTATAGATTCCTTACTGTAACAGCAGTGAAACTATGCAGAGGAAAATGTCATTGTAAACCCACTAAAAGAGATTACAAGGGGCCGGAATGTGTTACTAGAGCGTAATAATATTACAGGTTTGAAGTCAGGGAGGAAAAGTGGCTTCTGTTGCTTCTGCCTTCTTCTGGATCAACACTACAGAGTTATAGGTTGAAGTGGATGGACAGACATCCCTGGTACAATGTGGCAATGCCGACCAGTTATGAGCAAAACCAGGTGTAAGTTCATTCAGGCACGTGCCTCCATCACCGCTCTACCTAGAGCCGACCAGATCTGCCCTGTATTATATCATCGTCCGGACGGCACTCTGCTTGGACCGGACAAGACCTTCAGAACTTTCCACTGTAGATTTTCACATTCCTTCTGCTTGACCTTCTATTACCTCACGATGTAGGACATAACCGCGCACGCTCCACTAACCGCACTGATAACATCTGGTATTTTCAGCTTCTGGTCACAGACCGTATGTACGGAGTAATAACTGCAGACTAGACTGAACAGGCTCCCGGAGCTGCACTCCGCCTGCTCTCCCACACCACCAACCTGCTCGCTGTGGAGCCATTTGCTGTCAGCCTATAACCCTAATAGACCCTTTGTTTCCTATAAATCTCTACAAAGAGGATTCAACAAGTGAGTAAAGGCTCGTAAAGCCGTCCGGGAACGGCCGCCGCTCCGCCATTGTGACACTCAGGCCCCCAAATATTTACTTAGAAGTCTTCTATAGCTTTAAGTACATATGGCTGATGGTAAGAATGCAGGTAGTGCCGCATCTCCGCATGTTAGCACGGTCCCATCTGCACATATGCCGCCATTCAATGCTGCCTGCACCGGGGGTATTACTGACATAGCAGCTACAGGCCGACGATGGAGGACAACTCCATGACTAAAGGCCCCCATACACTTTACACTACTGCCGGACGATTCGGCAGCCAGTCCAGTGTTATGGAAGGTCTATGGCCACCTTAAGTCATGGTTAATTGCTAAAGTTCTGGTATGAGGACATGTTAAAGGAGTATTCCGCTTAAACACAACTTTTCAAATATAGCTGTCCATGGTGAGAAAATAAACAGCCTATTCTTACCTCTCCAGGCTCCCCCAGTGTCCTCCTATGGCATGGTCGGGTTCCGGACGAGACAATCCCACCTCCACTTTTGAGATGGACCTTGTCTTGGGATGACAGCCTGCTCAGCCAATCACTGGCTGCGGTGCTGCCCTGTCTCAGCAGCGATTGGCGGAAAGGGCTGTCACCTACGATGAGTCCATCTCAGAAGAGGAGGTGGGATCGTCTCATCCGGGAGCTGAACGTGCCATAGGGGGACACCAGGGGAGCGCAGAGAGGTAAGGATAGGCTGTTTGTTATTTTCTTACCATGGGCAGCTATATTTGAAAAGTTATGTTTGAGCGGAATACCCCTTTAAGGTCGGGGCTAAACAATGACCTTTGCCATGTTACAGCGTTGACAATAAAGTAGTAACACGATTAACTTTCCTAACAGTTTTCCTTCATGTCCGTACTATAACATTTCAAGGAAGAAGTATCCTCCTCATCATGTCCATCATCCCCTCCGGACACCTCTATCCCCTCCAGACTCCTCTGTCTTTCTCCAGAGTCCTGGGATCTTCTTGTGACCCCATCTGCCCTTCTCCATACTACTTTGTACCCTCCAGACTTGTCTGTGCCCCTTTAGACACATCTGTACCCTCCGGACTACTCAAGGCTCCCCTCTCCCCCACCCTCTATGTCTTCCTCCAGGCTCCTATAATCCTCTAGTGATCCCATCTTCCTTCAGACCCCTCTGTCTTCCTCTAGACACATCGGCATCCTCCTGACTTTTCCTTAAGGCTCGTCTCTTCCTTCCAGACTCCTCCTCGAAGCTCCTCTCTTTTCTCCAGACTCCTCCTCGAAGCTCCTCTCTTTTCTCCAGACTCCTCCTCAAGGCTCCCCACTTCCCTACAGACTCCTCTGGCAGTGGTTTATCACCAATGAGGACAAGAGGATTGGGCCAGCCAAACTCCAGCACACCCCATGCCTCTTTTCCAGACATGTGTTGTTAGACCGGGGATCATCATTATTTATAGTGAGGTGCAGACATCCTGGACGTCACCATATGCAATGATGGTCCCCAGTCAGCAGGTTTGGCATATGGACGCCAGAGACATGTTATCCCTTTATAGAGCTAATATGACCCTTTGCATTTAGTTGCTGTCTCTACATTATAAGCTTTCTATCATTGTCAGGTTACCTGGTGGGATACATGGTCCTCCGGTCCTCCATGATATCCTGCATTTTGTGGGTAGGTAGCCGCTGTGACTTGAAGTGTGGCAGGGTTCCCATGTGGCTGAACATGTCACTGGATCTAATGGGAGTTCTGTTCTTCCTTCGTGGTAACGTGCCATGGATACACACATCCTGAAACGGATCGGCCCGCCGCGCGGTGAGGGGGGATTTACTGCTAAGAAGATCCATTGAGGATGCCAGTGGGAACGGATGGCTCGTCTGCCCGTTTCTAGGGTAACTGGCAAATTTCCCAGCAGCCATCATTCTTCAGTCCTGACAACAACAAAAAGAAGAAACAGAGAAGTTTTTAGAATCAGGGAAACAAAAAGACACAGAATTCTCCATTTTCAAGAGGCCTAACAAATGGCACGTCAGGTGAAAGAAAGGAGCGACATTTCCCTGTACAGAGCGGTCGCAGAATGCCAGCCGCTCTCCATTCACTCAGCCTCTGCTCTCCATTCACTCAGCCTCTGCTCTCCATTCACTCAGCCTCTGCTCTCCATTCACTCAGCCTCTGCTCTCCATTCACTCAGCCTCTGCTCTCCATTCACTCAGCCTCTGCTCTCCATTCACTCAGCCTCTGCTCTCCATTCACTCAGCCTCTGCTCTCCATTCACTCAGCCTCTGCTCTCCGGCGTTGGCTTCCTTCCATCACCAGCACAGCTACTTCTTGACAAGTCTTTGGGGGTTTTGTTACCAGGGTCGACTGATTGTGTAATTGTTTCTTACGATCGGTGACCTGCAAATCCATTTACTAAAACTGGACACTTCCAAACAAAATAAATCCCCCCCCCCCCCCCCATGCCTCTTGTGCCGGACGTCTCTCTGACCTAAATGCATAGTAATCTGGGGGCTCCACGTCAGCCAGATACCAGCCTGATTCCCATTCCAGCTGGAGCCAACCATGATGTGTGTACGCTTTATACGCAGGAGGTGTAATGTATCCAGGCTCGTGTCTATAGGGTCCAGTGATGGCACATATACAGTTGGGTGCAATGTGGGAAAGGGTCTTAAGGCCCTAATACACCAAGTGATTATCGGCCAATAACAAATATTAAAAGGCAATGATCAACTGATATGCAGCTTGTTGGCTGACCATTGTCTTTCAACATATTGAAAGAAAACAATGCCACTAGCGATGGTCAGCTGGGCGTCACTCTGTGTAATAGAAGCGTCGGCAGCAGGCCGCCACTATCTTCTATGGACTACTCGGACACTCTAAAGACTGTCCGAGCAGCCCCTCCTGACAGGTCGGCACTCGCTTACTTCTAATAACGGGCTGTGTAATAGGGCCCTAAGGTGCAGAGTAATAAACACACATGATACATGCAGATTTCATTATGGACGGATCTCGTGTCTGTGATAGCGGTCACTTAAAAAAAAAAAACTTTTGGCAAGTTTTGATTGATTGGGGTCTGGGTTCAGACCCTGACTAATCTCTAGAATGAGGAGGATGAGAAATGGCAGCTGAGCACTTCTTCCCCCCGCTCTCTGTGTGCATGACCAAGACTTGGTCACATGGCATCGAGCTGGGTTCACAGCCCAACCAATCAGGACTTTCTACTCTCCAGCTGACCGTCCCTCTACTACTGACAGACCCTCTCCTGCTGACAGTCAGTCACTCTCCTGCTGACAGTCAGTCACTCTCCAGCTGACGGTCACTCTCCTGCTGACGGTCACTCTCCTGCTGACGGTCACTCTCCAGCTGACGGTCCCTTTCCAGCTGACGGTCACTCTCCAGCTGACGGTCACTCTCCAGCTGACAGTCAGTCACTCTCCAGCTGACGGTCACTCTCCTGCTGACAGTCAGTCACTCTCCAGCTGACAGTCACTCTCCTGCTGACAGTCAGTCACTCTCCAGCTGACGGTCACTCTCCTGCTGACGGTCACACTCCTGCTGATGGTCCCTCTCCAGCTGACGGTCACTCTCCTACTGATGGTCCCTCTCCAGCTGACGGTCACTCTCCTGCTGACGGTCACTCTCCTGCTGACGGTCACTCTCTAGCTGACAGTCACTCTCCTACTGACGGTCCCTCTCCTGCTGACGGTCCCTCTCCTGCTGACAGTCACTCTCCTGCTGACGATCACTCTCCAGCTGACGGTCCCTCTCCTGCTGACAGTCACTCTCCAGCTGACGGTCACTCTCCTGCTGACGGTCACTCTCCTGCTGACGGTCACTCTCCTGCTGACGGTCCCTCTCCTGTTGACGGTCCCTCTCCTGCTGACAGTCCCTTTCCAGCTGACAGTCCCTCTCCTGCTGACAGTATTATGGAGTAACCCCAGCAGTATAAATCATAAAATAATTTTGTACAACTCTACGATGCACATGGTGGTTTGGGGGAAGGAAGAAGCAAACACTCGTCTATTATTACCCAAACTCGGGAACATGGAGTGCGCCGGGCTGCGCTGAGTAAATATTTAGTATGTGGTATCTGATAAGTGACGAGGCGCTGGACGTCTGTCCGAACCTTCCTGTTACCATGGAGATCGCTCTTACTGCCATATAAACCAAGGAATGATGTCAGAACATCAAAACACCATTGTCTCCCAATCTTTAGTAACATCTCGAGAGGAACCTCACAATCACACGACGACAAACATTCTCATTGTGTACGAGGAGATAAAGGATTGTGATCGGGAAGACGAGAAGTGTCGGAAAGTGGTTGGTTACGTCCAGTTATTCATCCACATATAGAAAGGTAGAAAGATAAATATATATACCAACGTGTTTCAGGGGGTTATGTTACCCTTCATCACAGCAAATATTCTTTTTATCCCTTCTATAAAAGTGGCAATGGATAGCTGGTCCCCCAGTAATGGTGACTCTCCTCATGGTATATGTGGTGTGGCGCCCCCAGTGGTCGGTGAGGTGCCCCTAGATTAGGCAGAAGTCGTCATGTACTATGAGGGTCTTTCTATAGCATAACTGAATGTGAAAAATGATTTTATGGACGACGGCCAATGGCGAGGCCCAGTCATGATGGCGTCCTAGTTGGTGAGACCCTGTAAGTAACAGACTGAGAGGCCATGACAGAAGATAGATAGCATGCATGGGACAAAAGATATTTGAGCAGATAAATGATGCAATGTATGGGGGCCGTGTACTTGTACACACATTGTATGGGGGCCGTGTACACACATATTATGGGGGCCGTGTACTTGCACACATATTGGATGGGGGCCGTGTACTTGTACACATATTGTATGGGGGCCGTGTACACACATAGTATGGGGGCTGTGTACTTGTACACACATTGGATGGGGGCCGTGTACTTGTACACACATTGGATGGGGGCCGTGTACTTGTACACACATTGGATGGGGGCTGTGTACTTGTACACACATTGTATGGGGGCCGTGTACTTGTACACACATTGGATGGGGGCCGTGTACTTGTATACATATTGTATGGGGGCCGTGTACTTGTACACACATTGGATGGGGGCCGTGTACTTGTACACATATTGTATGGGGGCCGTGTACACACATAGTATGGGGGCTGTGTACTTGTACACACATTGGATGGGGGCCGTGTACTTGTACACACATTGGATGGGGGCCGTGTACTTGTACACACATTGGATGGGGGCCGTGTACTTGTATACATATTGTATGGGGGCCGTGTACTTGTACACACATTGGATGGGGGCCGTGTACACACATATTATGGGGACCGTGTACTTGTACACACATTGGATGGACAGCCTGGTCACTTACACAACAATACAGCTTTGTAGGTGAAAGAGAAGCGGCAATACTTAGGAATGACAGAAAATTACATCCTACAATTACATGATTCATCCTAAATATTGAGCGACCATCATCATCGTCATCAAAGAGCATCCCTGGTGAGTCAGCGCACAGGCAGCTTAGAGTAGGCTGCTTCTTCCTGTTGCGTCCGCAGTGGAGGTTCTACCCCTGGTCGGACACTCATCAGTTATATAGGGTGCACATATAGGCCGTGTAACGTCCTCACTGATCACTGCTGCACATATAGGTCAGCCACCAGGGTGACATCACCGATCCTGCCCAATGTCAGCAGGCTGATCACACTTACCCATCTAGGTGATCAGATTTTTCTGCGACCTTATATTGCAGAAGAAGCAGACGCCAATGAATCATAGAGAGTTGAGTGACGGCCATGCAAGTTACCATAGACGTCCATAGATCTCAATGTAAGGTCAGGACCTTATAAAGGGTCAGGGCGTACGCCCCGGGGTGACGTCTCCTCACAAGCACTGAATCCTCTCATACATAATCCGAATGCTGAGTCATAGAAGTCATCATCTTTAAGATATCCTCAGCTTTGGATTATTTCCTAAGGTCGGTCATATGCTCATCAGTATTTATATCGCCAAAACCCAGAACACCAACCCTGGTGATTTGGTTCGTGGGATTGTCCCATCAACCAGGAATAGAAGGAGCGGTGTTCACACTGGCTGTTTTGGGGTGTTTTTGCCCTCGTAGTGTTTTACAATCACCAGATCTTGTGGATGAGGATTTATACGTGTGTAACGTGACGCCATCGCCCCATAGAAACCGATCAGGACCAGGAGACCCTGGACTCTCAGCTTGTGCTGCTTTGGCTTTGTTAGTTGCTGTTGTGGTGTATATAGTATATAGCATACTAATAGTATCATTCATAACATTTCATTGGATTAAATCAGCACATTTAAAGGGGTTTTCCAGGACTTTTCCATCATGAGGATAGCTCATCAATGTGTGATCAGCAGAGGCCGCCCCCTACCCCCTGCACTGATCAGCTGCTCAGCAGAGCTGGGGCCTAAGGGCCCTATTCCACCGGACGATTATCGTTAGCATAATCGTTAACGATTAACGATCTCAAACGACCGCTATTGCGAAAGACCTGAAAACGTTCACTCATTTCCATGGAACGATAATCGTTACTTATGATCGTAATTGCGATCGTTTCTTCTTCCGTATTTCTTCGCTATTGCGTTCGTATCTATTGCGAACGACCGAACGATGTCTTATTCAATGCGAACAATTTGCGAACGTTTTGCGAACGAGCAACGATAAAAATAGGTCCAGGTCTTATAAAGCGATCAACGATTTCTCGTTCGGTCGTTAATCGTTAACTGCATTTCAACCGAACGATTATCGTTTAGATTCGAACGATTTAACGATAATCTGAACGATAATCGTCCGGTGGAATAGGGCCCTAAGGGCCCTATTCCACTGGACGATTATCGTTCAGATTATCGCTAAATCGTTCGAATCTAAACGATAATCGTTCGGTTGAAATGCAGTTAACGATTAACGACCGAACGAGAAATCGTTGATCGTTGGAAGAGACCTGGACCTATTTTTATCGTTGTTCGTTCGTATCTCGTTCGCAAATTTTGCCGTTGAATTAAAAATCGCTTGATCGTTCCTTGGTCGTTGGTGGGTGCGCTTAGTGCATTCAGTGCAAATTCTAATTGGCTAAACACATTGATTGACAGGGACCATCTTCCATTGTTTCAACTGTGCTCCAACCCACCGCTTGTGTCCACGTGGCGCAGGCTTCACTTCCTGTTGGTGAAAGGTAAATTGAGTAGGTTTGTTCCGTACGCAAATTTTCCCTAGGAACGAACGAATCTACGATTCAATTTGGTCGACCGGAAGTGTAGGCCGCCGAAGCCAGCGTCACGTGGCGGAAACGAAGGCAGCGTCACGTGCGGCGATTTGGTTAGCGATGGAGAACAATAGCCTAGGAATAGTTGAGTGGATGAGGGCGAAAGGCTTGAACTTTTCCCCGCGCTTGGGTCTTCAAATTACGATCGATTCAAAGGGCGTTTTGGTCGACCGGAAGTGTAGGCCGCCGAAGCCAGCGCCACGTGGAGGAAACGAAGGCAGCGTCACGTGCGGCGATTTGGTTAAAGATGGGGAATAATAGCCTAGGAATAGTTGGGTGGATGAGGGCGAAAGGCTTGAAAGGCTTGGGTCTTCAAATTACGATCTGTTGTACTTGTAGTTGTAGTTCTGTTGTAGTTTTGCACTAATCCAAGATGGATTCCAAGATGGAAGCTGATTGGATTCCGTACTGACTGAAAACACCCATATAGGTGGACCAAAAAAAAAAAAAAACCTACTTGTACATAAATCGCATGCTTATCGTTCTGTTGAATCAATGTGAAGCGAACGAACAACGACCTAGAAACGACCGCAAAAACGACTTGATTTAACGACCATCGCTTAATTGAATTGCCCTAACGATCTCAAGAAACTCTCAAAGCGGTCGTTTGAGATCGTTGATCGTTAGCGATTAAGCTAACGATAATCGTCCAGTGGAATAGGGCCCTAAGGGTCCTATTAGATGAAGCAATTTTTGACAATTAACGATAGACGAGTGCAAATTAGATCGTTTATCGTTAACCTCATTCATTATATTACACAGAACGATAGTCGTTAGTTACCATGGTTACTACGATCGCTTACTCCATCTGATTCCCGCACATAAAGGAACGATGTGGAATTACACTGAGCGATGTGACCGATAAGCGATGATATTGGTGTCAGCACCAAACGAACGATGAACAATTTCTCGTTGGTCGTTTGATCATTGCTGCATTTACACTAAACGCAGGGACCAGAAGCGGACAGCTACATCCACTGCAGCGCAGCACTCATTGAAGTCAATGGAGTCAATTGCTTGTGGGCCCATGTATTATATATATGCCAGGGCCGTCGACCTGGGGGTGCAGGGTGTTGGCTCCTTCCAATCACACACTGATGGCCTGTGTAAAATTCCTTGAAGACCCTCTTAACGACACACCCCAGGAATGTCCCTCAGGCTCTGTTCACACATAGTGGCTCTGAGGTGTTTTTTTTATTTCGGTCAGCCAGTGACTCCGAAAATTGTATACATATAGGGGAGATTTATCAAACATGGTGTAAAGTCGCCCCTAGCAACCAATCAGATTCCACCTTTCATTCCTCACAGACTCTTTTGAAAATAAAAGGTGGAATCTGATTGGTTGCCGGGGGCGACTGAGCCGGTTTCACTTTACACCATGTTTGATAAATCTCCCCCATAGTGTGTGTATCTAGTACTAGCATATACTGTATAGTAAATCATTAGTGATACAGAAGAGAAAAGACTACGGGGAGATTTATGATATTGTCTTACAGCAAGACCTGTTGCACATAGCAACCAATCACTGCTCCCATAGCAACAAAAAACGGCTCTGCTTGTATTTTACTAGAGCCATATGAGAAGTGAAAGCTGAGCTGTGATTGGGTTGCTATGGGCAACAGATATACTTTTCCTATAAGACAGCACCCTAACCCCCCCCCCCCCATGTGTATCGCACTATAATGTATGGATGTTATCACACAGTCTGTTGCGGAGGGGGAGGATGCAGTGACCCCTCAGAGCTGAACTCCTGTCCGGCCCAGCTGTGCAGTGGAAAGCGTGCAGCTGTCACCAGCCATGTGAGTAATGGACGCTCACATCAAGCTCGCTGCTACAAAGCAAGATTCCTGGAATTTTACAGCAGGTTAGCAATTCTACATAGAGACGTCGTGTCCTTACACCGAGGATTCACAGATCTGTGACACACACACAAGATTCACCACTACGGTATAAAACCGCACAAATCTATATAATACATGTCACTCATTGGATTTCTATGCTGGGAAACTTTGGACAGTTTGGTTGATTTATTCTATGTATCCCATAATGCCCGTGTTTTCTTTGCGTATGGCGGGTGTATGTTATCTATGTGTATTGGGGGTGCATGTTTTCAATGCGTATGGTAAGTATATATTTTCTATGCGTATGGGGGCGTGCATGTTTTCGATGTGTGTATCAGGTGTATGTTTGAAATGCGTATGGTGAGCATATATTTTCTATATGTATGGCAGGTGTATGGCGGGTGTATGTTTTCGATGTGTATGGCATGTATGGGGGAAAATGCTTTGATGTGTATGTTTTCTATGCGTATAGCGTGTAGAGGGTGTATGTTTTCTATGCGTATGGTGTGTATAGGGGGGTGTATGTTTTCTATGCGTATGGCGTGTATAGGGGGAGTATGTTTTCTATGCGTATGGCAATGTATGTTTTCTATGCGTATGCTGTGTATGGGGGGTGTATGTTTTCGAGGCGTATGGCGTGTAAAGGGGGAGCATGTTTTCGATGCGTATGGCAGGGGCAGACAGGTATCTGAATAAGTTTGGATACAGATGAGTAATTCTACTAAGAAAACAAATGTCAGATGAAGATGTGGGGGGTTTGTTCGGGTCTATGGAGGGGCTTAAAGGCCTCCCGCTTTATCTTATAGAACTATCTCCATTAAGCCGATTTCCAGAAGTTTTGCAAATTCCTTTTCCTTCCCTGACAATCAGCCTGTGTGATCAGCGCATCCTGCAGACGAAAGGCGACCCTGTCTACACCGCTTGTTTAGTTACACCTAAAAGCTAAAACCTCTCAGATCTCCTCATCCCCTCAAAGACAGGAAGAGCAGATGCTGGTGACATTACCGCCTGTGAAGTCAGATGAAACGGGAGCCGAGAGCCGGACACGTGGCCCTAGAACACGGCACCACCGTCCTGCTGAAGGGCCAACCATAAGGCTGTGGAGAAGGGCCACTACCTGCTGAGGGACCAAATATAGGACTATAGAGAGGGCCCCTACCTGCTGAGGGACCAAACATAGGACTGTGGAGAGGGCCACTACCTGCTGAGGGACCAAATATAGGACTATAGAGAGGGCCCCTACCTGCTGAGGGACCAAACATAGGACTGTGGAGAGGGCCACTACCTGCTGAGGGACCAAACATAGAACTATGGAGAGGGCCACTACCTGCTGAGGGACCAAACATAGGACTATGGAGAGGGCCACTACCTGCTGAGGGACCAAACATAGGACTATGGAGAGGGCCACTACCTGCTGAGGGACCAAACATAGGACTATAGAGAGGGCCCCTACCTGCTGAGGGACCAACCATAGGACTGTGGAGAGGGCCACTACCTGCTGTGGGACCAAACATAGGACTGTGGAGAGGGCCACTACCTGCTGAGGGACCAAACATAGGACTGTGGAGAGGGCCACTACCTGCTGTGGGACCAAACATAGGACTATAGAGAGGGCCACTACCTGCTGAGGGACCAAACGACTGTCTGACTGTCTGCGACCTCACAGCGATCAGGAGATGGCAGCTTCAGACCTGAAGGATCACTACTTCTTTATTACAGACTCTCCTAATAACCTTTGTTAGCACCCGTTTCATCCATCACAAGGACGTTCTCTGATCCGCCTTGGGACAACATGAGATAGCGAGTCCTTGGAGATTAGCCGTCTCTGAAGCAGCACTACAAGGCTTTGTGTTTGGTGAAGCGTCCCCCATTCTTTACACTGCTCTTTATGACATCTCACATTCCATTCACACCGCCGTCTATCCTCAATGTACATGTTACCCCACCGGCCCTGTACACCACGAGTCGCTCTTGGAGGGTCTGACCTTCCCTTTGGTGGTTTGTGGAGCATTTCCAGCACTTAGAGAGTCCTCAGCAATAGACAAAAGTGCCAAGAACACAGACACCTGCCACACCACATCCCCCCGCCACACCACATCCCCCCTGCCACACCACATCCCCCCTGCCACACTACACCACAAAACCCCACCACATCACATCCCCCCTGCCACACCACAAACCCCCACCACGCCACATCCCCCCTGCCACACCACATCCCCCTGCCACACCACATCCCCCCTGCCACACCACATCCCCCCGCCACACCACATCCCCCCTGCCACACTACACCACAAAACCCCACCACATCACATCCCCCCTGCCACACCACATCCCCCCTGCCACACTACACCACAAAACCCCACCACACCACATCCCCCCTGCCACACCACATCCCCCTGCCACACCACATCCCCCTGCCACACCACATCCACGGCCACACCACATCCCCCCTGTCACACCACATCCCCCCTGCCACACCACATCCCCCTGCCACACCACATCCACGGCCACACCACATCCCCCCTGTCACGCCACATCCCCCCTGCCACACCACATCCCCCCTGCCACACCACGCCACATCCCCCCTGCCACACCACATCCCCCCTGCCACACCACGCCATATCCCCCCTGCCACACCACGCCACATCCCCCCTGCCACACCACATCCCCCCTGCTACACCACATCCACGGCCACACCACATCCCCCCTGTCACACCACATCCCCCCTGCCACACCACGCCACATCCCCCCTGCTACACCACATCCCCCTGCCACACCACATCCCCCTGCCACACCACATCCACGGCCACACCACATCCCCCTGTCACACCACATCCCCCCTGCCACACCACATCCCCCCTTTCACACCACATCCCCCTGCCACACCACATCCCCCCTGCCACACCACGCCACATCCCCCTGCCACACCACATCCCCCCTGCCACACCACGCCACATCCCCCCTGCCACAGCACATCCCCCCTGCCACCCCACCCCCCCCCCCCCTGCTAAACCACCTCCCCCTGCTACACCACATCCCCCCTGCCACACCACATCCCCCCCTGCCACACCACATCCCCCCCTGCCACACCACATCCCCCCTGCCACACCACAAACCCCCGCCACACATCCCCCCTGCCACACCACATCCACCCTGCCACACTACACCACATCCCCCCTGCCACACCACATCCACCCTGCCACACTACACCACATCCCCCCTGCCACACCACATCCACCCTGCCACACTACACCACATCCCCCCTGCCACACCACATCCCCCTGCCACACCACATCCACCGCCACACCACATCCCCCCTGCCACACCACATCCACCCTGCCACACCACATCCCCCCTGTCATACCACAAACCCCCGCCACACCACATAACCCCCCGCACCACATACCCCCCGCCACACCACATAACCCCCCGCCACACCACATAACCCTCCGCCACACCACATAACCCTCCGCCACACCACCTAACCCCTGCAACACCACACCACACCACAAACCCCCGCCACGCCACATAAGCCCCTGCCACGCCACATAGCCCCACGCCACATAACCCCCGCCACGCCACATAACCCCCGCCAAATCATGATCCCCCACCCCATACATCCATATACCATAGAGGATTACGGTAGAAGAGATGACATTCACGCTGAGCCAAGATTGTAGATTTTACCCACTGAACTCACTGTAGAAGATGAAATCCACCATAACATGCGATGACTGGAGATTTACCTGAGGATTGTGGTGGAAACAACTGCGGAGACTGTCAGCGGTGATTGTGCTCAGTGTGAACGAGGCGTACGGCGTACATTATGGAGAGGAAACAGTCAGTGATCAGAAGACCGAACTGTAGTCAATCACATCCTCTAAGAGAGAGATAGGAGAAGTGACGGCAAACAGGAGGCTGATAACACGGCCGGAGATCTGCACACGTCCCCGCACTCAGCCCTGTGGACGTAGGCCGAGGCCACTCCAGGCCGTGTTCTATACTGTACTACTACTGCTCCCCCTACAGGGCTATGTATCCTATACCATCCATACTGCACTGCTATTGAATCCCCAAAATCGAGGGAACCCAGAATCACGCCCAAGTTTTCACATCCTAGTATCACAAATCTAGCCCCCAAAATGAATTCTTAGGAAATGTTCTTGTGTGTAGAATAGTCCTTACCGAATCCCATCGCATCGTCCAATGTGGATTGCTCAGCTGCTATGTGAATAAAACAGCAAGAAAGATATTCCTACAATACACAGACAGGCTCCGCTCAGCCACACAGACAGGCTCTGCTCAGCTACACAGACACGCTCCGCTCAGCCACACAGACAGGCTCTGCTCAGCCACACAGACAGGCTCCGCTCAGCCACACAGACAGGCTCCGCTCAGCCACACAGACACGCTCCGCTCAGCCACACAGACGGGCTCCGCTCAGCTACACAGACAGGCTCCGCTCAGCTACACAGACAGGCTCCGCTCAGCCACACAGACAGGCTCCGCTCAGCCACACAGACACGCTCCGCTCAGCTACACAGACACGCTCCGCTCAGCCACACAGACACGCTCCGCTCAGCCACACAGACACGCTCCGCTCAGCTACACAGACAGGCTCCGCTCAGCCACACAGACACGCTCCGCTCAGCCACACAGACACGCTCCGCTCAGCTACACAGACAGGCTCCGCTCAGCCACACAGACACGCTCCGCTCAGCCACACAGACACGCTCCGCTCAGCTACACAGACAGGCTCCGCTCAGCCACACAGACACGCTCCGCTCAGCCACACAGACAGGCTCCGCTCGGCCACACAGACAGGCTCCGCTCAGCCACACAGACAGGCTCCGCTCAGCCACACAGACGGGCTCCGCTCAGCCACACAGACGGGCTCCGCTCAGCTACACAGACAGGCTCCGCTCAGCCACACAGACAGGCTCCGCTCAGCCACACAGATGGTCAGCTACACAGACAGGCTCCGCTCGGCTACACAGACACGCTCCGCTCAGCCACACAGACACGCTCCGCTCAGCCACACAGACAGGCTCCGCTCATCTACACAGACAGGCTCCGCTCAGCCACACAGACAGGCTCCGCTCAGCCACACAGACAGGCTCCGCTCATCTACACAGACAGGCTCCGCTCGGCTACACAGACACGCTCCGCTCAGCCACACAGACACGCTCCGCTCAGCCACACAGACAGGCTCCGCTCAGCTACACAGACAGGCTCCGCTCAGCCACACAGACAGGCTCCGCTCGGCTACACAGACAGGCTCCGCTCATCTACACAGACAGGCTCCGCTCGGCTACACAGACAGGCTCCGCTCAGCCACACAGACAGGCTCCGCTCGGCTACACAGACAGGCTCCGCTCAGCTACACAGACAGGCTCCGCTCAGCTACACAGACAGGCTCCGCTCAGCCACACAGACAGGCTCCGCTCAGCCACACAGACAGGCTCCGCTCAGCTACACAGACGGGCTCCGCTCAGCCACACAGACGGGCTCCGCTCAGCCACACAGACAGGCTCCGCTCAGCTACACAGACACGCTCCGCTCAGCCACACAGACGGGCTCCGCTCAGCCACACAGACACGCTCCGCTCAGCCACACAGACAGGCTCCGCTCAGCCACACAGACAGGCTCCGCTCAGCTACACAGACAGGCTCCGCTCATTTACACAGACAGGCTACGCTCAGCCACACAGACGGGCTCCGCTCAGCCACACAGACAGGCTCCGCTCATTTACACAGACAGGCTCCGCTCAGCCACACAGACAGGCTCCGCTCAGCCACACAGACAGGCTCCGCTCAGCTACACAGACGGGCTCCGCTCAGCTACACAGACGGGCTCCGCTCAGCCACACAGACGGGCTCCGCTCAGCCACACAGACGGGC
Organism: Dendropsophus ebraccatus; assembly: GCF_027789765.1. NCBI lineage: Eukaryota > Metazoa > Chordata > Amphibia > Anura > Hylidae > Dendropsophus > Dendropsophus ebraccatus. The sequence goes on from NC_091457.1 coordinate 166,773,095, forward strand.
TCCGCTCAGCTACACAGACGGGCTCCGCTCAGCCACACAGACGGGCTCCGCTCAGCCCCACACACACGCTCCGCTCAGCCACACAGACAGGCTCCGCTCAGCCACACAGACAGGCTCCGCTCAGCCACACAGACAGGCTCCGCTCAGCCACACAGACACGCTCCGCTCAGCTACACAGACGGGCTCCGCTCAGCTACACAGACGGGCTCCGCTCAGCCACACAGACATGCTCCGCTTAGCCACACAGACACGCTCCGCTCAGCTACACAGACAGGCTCCGCTCAGCCACACAGACAGGCTCCGCTCAGCCACACAGACAGGCTCCGCTCAGCTACACAGACAGGCTCCGCTCAGCTACACAGACAGGCTCCGCTCAGCCACACAGACAGGCTCCGCTCAGCTACACAGACAGGCTCCGCTCAGCTACACAGACAGGCTCCGCTCAGCTACACAGACACGCTCCGCTCAGCTACACAGACAGGCTCCGCTCAGCCACACAGACGGGCTCCGCTCAGCCACACAGACGGGCTCCGCTCAGCCACACAGACGGGCTCTGCTCGGCTACACAGACAGGCTCCGCTCGGCTACACAGACACGCTCCGCTCATCTACACAGACAGGCTCCGCTCAGCCACACAGACAGGCTCCGCTCATCTACACAGACAGGTTCCGCTCATCTACACAGACACGCTCCCCTCAGCTACACAGACTCCGCTCAGCTACACAGACAGGCTCCGCTCAGCTACACAGACAGGCTCCGCTCGGCTACTCAGACACGCTCCGCTCAGCTACACAGACAGGCTCCGCTCAGCTACACAGACAGGCTCCGCTCAGCTACACAGACACGCTCCGCTCAGCTACACAGACAGGCTCCGCTCAGCTACACAGACAGGCTCCGCTCAGCCACACAGACGGGCTCCGCTCAGCTACACAGACAGGCTCCGCTCAGCCTCACAGACAGGCTCCGCTCAGCTACACAGACAGGCTCCGCTCAGCTACACAGACAGGCTCCGCTCAGCCACACAGACAGGCTCCGCTCAGCTACACAGACAGGCTCCGCTCAGCCACACAGACAGGCTCTGCTCAGCTACACAGACAGGCTCCGCTCAGCTACACAGACAGGCTCCGCTCATCTACACAGACACACTCGGCTCTGCTGTGTCTAAACATGAGGCTGGGGTTGTGCCAGAGCTGTTTGCTGGGAACAATGCAGCAACCAGTGTGATCAGCCGCAGGACACAGCGCTCCATTCATGTCAGCAGAACAATGCTGGGGGACAATGGGGCGCAGACATTCACATGCAGCCTACTTCTCTGGCCGTTCTTATAAGGAGGCGACTGGAATGTCCGTCTCCTCCAACTGTCTCCCAAGTGCAGAGCGGCGGACGATAACAAGACAGATGGGCCCAGCAATGCCCCAAAAGCCACAGACATCAAATACATCTCCAGGATAGAGGGGGCATCAGAGCGAACAGGGGGGCAACAAGAACGGCCTCTGTCCTGGAGGGGCCGACACATGGAAGAGGTGCCAACAGGGCAAGGGCACGACTACAGCGGTGTGGGGGCAAGAGTACAGCGATGTGGGGGCAGGAGGAGTACAGAGGTGCGGGGGCAGGAGGAGTACAGAGGTGTTGGGGCAGGAGTACAGAGGTGTCGGGGCAAGAGTACAGAGGTGCGGGGGCAGGAGGAGTACAGAGGTGCGGGGGCAGGAGGAGTACAGAGGTGCTGGGGCAGGAGGAGTACAGCGGTGCGGGGGCAGGAGGAGTACAGCGGTGTGAGGCAGGAGGAGTACAGAGGTGCGGGGGCAGGAGGAGTACAGAGGTGCGGGGGCAGGAGGAGTACAGCGGTGCGGGGGCAGGAGGAGTACAGAGGTGTGGGGGCAGGAGGAGTACAGAGGTGCGGGGGCAGGAGGAGTACAGCGGTGTGAGGCAGGAGGAGTACAGAGGTGTGGGGGCAGGAGGAGTACAGAGGTGCGGGGGCAGGAGGAGTACAGAGGTGCGGGGGCAGGAGGAGTACAGCGGTGCGGGGGCAGGAGGAGTACAGGGGTGCGGGAGCAGGAGGAGTACAGAGGTGCGGGGGCAGGAGGAGTACAGAGGTGCGGGGGCAGGAGGAGTACAGCGGTGCGGGGGCAGGAGGAGTACAGAGGTGCGGGGGCAGGAGGAGTACAGAGGTGCGGGGGCAGGAGGAGTACAGAGGTGCGGGGGCAGGAGGAGTACAGCGGTGTGAGGCAGGAGGAGTACAGAGGTGCGGGGGCAGGAGGAGTACAGCGGTGTGAGGCAGGAGGAGTACAGAGGTGCGGGGGCAGGAGGAGTACAGAGGTGCGGAGGCAGGAGGAGTACAGCGGTGCGGGGGCAGGAGGAGTACAGCGGTGCGGGAGCAGGAGGAGTACAGAGGTGCGGGGGCAGGAGGAGTACAGAGGTGCGGGGGCAGGAGGAGTACAGCGGTGCGGGGGCAGGAGGAGTACAGAGGTGCGGGGGCAGGAGGAGTACAGAGGTGCGGGGGCAGGAGGAGTACAGAGGTGCGGGGGCAGGAGGAGTACAGCGGTGTGAGGCAGGAGGAGTACAGAGGTGCGGGGGCAGGAGGAGTACAGCGGTGTGAGGCAGGAGGAGTACAGAGGTGCGGGGGCAGGAGGAGTACAGAGGTGCGGGGGCAGGAGGAGTACAGAGGTGCGGGGGCAGGAGGAGTACAGCGGTGCGGGGGCAGGAGGAGTACAGGGGTGCGGGAGCAGGAGGAGTACAGAGGTGTGGGGGCAGGAGGAGTACAGAGGTGCGGGGGCAGGAGGAGTACAGCGGTGCGGGGGCAGGAGGAGTACAGAGGTGCGGGGGCAGGAGGAGTACAGAGGTGCGGGGGCAGGAGGAGTACAGAGGTGCGGGGGCAGGAGGAGTACAGCGGTGTGAGGCAGGAGGAGTACAGAGGTGCGGGGGCAGGAGGAGTACAGCGGTGTGAGGCAGGAGGAGTACAGAGGTGCGGGGGCAGGAGGAGTACAGAGGTGCGGAGGCAGGAGGAGTACAGCGGTGCGGGGGCAGGAGGAGTACAGCGGTGCGGGAGCAGGAGGAGTACAGAGGTGTGGGGGCAGGAGGAGTACAGAGGTGCGGGGGCAGGAGGAGTACAGCGGTGCGGGGGCAGGAGGAGTACAGAGGTGCGGGGGCAGGAGGAGTACAGAGGTGCGGGGGCAGGAGGAGTACAGAGGTGCGGGGGCAGGAGGAGTACAGCGGTGTGAGGCAGGAGGAGTACAGCGGTGTGGGGGCAGGAGGAGTACAGCGGTGTGAGGCAGTAGGAGTACAGAGGTGCGGGGGCAGGAGGAGTACAGAGGTGCGGGGGCAGGAGGAGTACAGCGGTGCAGGGGCAGGAGGAGTACAGAGGTGCGGGGGCAGGAGGAGTACAGAGGTGCGGGGGCAGGAGGAGTACAGAGGTGCGGGGGCAGGAGGAGTACAGAGGTGCGGGGGCAGGAGGAGTACAGCGGTGTGAGGCAGGAGGAGTACAGAGGTGCGGGGGCAGGAGGAGTACAGAGGTGCGGGGGCAGGAGGAGTACAGAGGTGCGGGGGCAGGAGGAGTACAAAGGTGTGGGGGCAGGAGGAGTACAGAGGTGTGGGGGCAGGAGGAGTACAGCTGTGTGGGGGCAGGAGGAGTACAGCGGTGTGGGGGCAGGAGGAGTACAAAGGTGTGGGGGCAGGAGGAGTACAGCTGTGTGGGGGCAGGAGGAGTACAGCTGTGTGGGGCAGGAGGAGTACAGAGGTGCGGGGGCAGGAGGAGTACAGCGGTGCGGGGGCAGGAGGAGTACAGAGGTGTGGGGGCAGGAGGAGTACAGCGGTGCGGGGGCAGGAGGAGTACAGAGGTGTGAGGCAGGAGGAGTACAGAGGTGCGGGGGCAGGAGGAGTACAGAGGTGTGCGGGCAGGAGGAGTACAGCGGTGCGGGGGCAGGAGGAGTACAGAGGTGTGAGGCAGGAGGAGTACAGAGGTGCGGGGGCAGGAGGAGTACAGAGGTGCGGGGGCAGGAGGAGTACAGAGGTGCGGGGGCAGGAGGAGTACAGAGGTGCGGGGGCAGGAGGAGTACAGAGGTGTGGGGGCAGGAGGAGTACATCAGTGAGGTTACACGACTATAGTGATCAGTGAGGTTACACGACTATAGTGATCAGTGAGGTAACACGACTATAGTGATCAGTGAGGTTACACGACTATAGTGATCAGTGAGGTAACACGACTATAGTGATCAGTGAGGTTACACGACTATAGTGATCAGTGAGGTAACACGACTATAGTGATCAGTGAGGTTACACGACTATAGTGATCAGTGAGGTTACACGACTATAGTGATCAGTGAGGTAACACGACTATAGTGATCAGTGAGGTTACACGACTATAGTGATCAGTGAGGTTACACGACTATAGTGATCAGTGAGGTTACACGACTATAGTGATCAGTGAGGTTACACGACTATAGTGATCAGTGAGGTTACACGACTATAGTGATCAGTGAGGTAACACGACTATAGTGATCAGTGAGGTTACAGCTGTTCACATTGCCCGGAGTCTCCCAAACCACAGAGTGGAACGGGCAGCGTCACCCGGGAGAGCGCGGCTCATCTGCCGGAGCGAGGAATGTCCGGACCCCACCACTCCTCACACTCCACTTACACACACAAGTGCATGACGGAGGGGTGACTCACAACCGGGGGATCACAGAGAGGAATAACTAACAAAACTATCAGTATAGGAGAACAAGTCGTTTATACGGCGCTATATACCCGGAGTGCTCGGTCATCCATGATGGTGGCAGAAACTGCCTCAAAAATCCCCACCAATGATTATATCCACCACAATGGCCAGAAATCTAACATAATAAAGGGGCACTCCTCCAGCAAAAATCTTTTTCTTTCAAATCAACTGGTGTCAGAAAGTTATTATTTACTTCTATTTAAAAATCTCCAGTCTTCCAGTACTTATCAGCTGCTGTATGTCCTGTAGGAAGTGGTGCATTCTCTCCAGTCTGACACAGGGCTCTCTGCTGCCACCTCTGTCCATGTCAGGAACTGTCCAGAGCAGGAGAGGTTTTCTATGGGGATTTACTGCTGCTCTGGACACTTCCTGACATGGACCAGTTGATATTTTCCCACTGGAGAGCCCCTTTAAGGTCAGTATCTCTGATGGCCGGAGGCGCTCAGTAGCCGGACCTCCATGGTGCACTGATGCTGGACATTTGCAGTGATGTTCCCCCATGCTGAGAAGACACAACTTTGCCTCAAACATTTGTCCAGATCTTCGTCAACACATAAAACCTCAGGGGGCCATTTGGTGAAATCTGCAGACGCTCCTGAGCCGCGATCTGTCACAGTAAACTGGAGCACCGACAGCCAGGCTTCATTTACTAATGTACACGGCGGTGTCGGTGACGGGCGGAGGATCCATCACGCCTGCCAGGGGCAGCAATGTCACCGGGGACCCCACTCCTGCAGATTAAATTGGCTGCAGCTAAATATTCAGCAACTCATCCCGGGATGAGGAAGAATCGGCCCTGTTCCAACGTCCGGATATTTGGCAAAGAAAACATGAAGCCTCCGCATAGAAGGTGATCAAAGGACATGGAGGAGATACGGCGGCCATATTTCTGAAGGAATCCAAAATTTATTAGGTGCAAACTTTAAAATACATTGTACAGTTAGGCCAGACGGGTTCCGTGCAAGTCTGAATGAGTCCTGCACATAACTGAATGGGTTCCGTGCTACTTCAAATGGCCTCTGCTTATGGTTGAATGGCTTCCAGGTTATGTTTAAAGGGGTACTCCGGTGAATTTTTTTTCTTTCAAATCAGCCGGTGTCAGAAAGTTATATAGATTTGTAATTTACTTCTGTTTAAATATCTTAAGTCTTCCAGTACTTATCAGCTGCTGTATGTACTGCTGGAAGTGGTGTATTCTCTCCAGTCTTACACAGTGCTCTCTGCTGCCACCTCTGTCCATGTCAGGAACTGTCCAGAGCAGCAGCAAATCCCCATAGAAAACCTCTCCTGCTCTGGACAGTTCCTGACATGGACAGAGGTGGCAGCAGAGAGCACTGTGTCAGACTGGAGAGAAAACACCACTTCCTGCAGGACATACAGCAACTGATAAGTACTGGAAGACTGGAAATTTTTACATAGAAGTAAATTACAAATCTGTATAACTTTCTGACAGAAGTTGGAAGTTGAAAGAAAAAAGGTTTTTGCCAGAGTGCCCCTTTAATGGGTTCCATGTAAAGCTGAATGGGTTCCCCACTATGGATTTTAATTTTTTATACCTAATAAATCTTGGATTTTCTTACCAATACATCTCAGTCCTTGACTGTTTCTGACTTGCGTCTCTATCTCCAGCTTCTCCGGCACCTGGGACCACTGAGCTCATTCTATATACTGGTACCCTGCAGCTGTATACATGGAGGAGACAGAACAGTCTAGCACCGGGCGGCTTGTTGCTATATACCGGTATATAATTCTGCTATCCTGCAGCTGTATACATGTATATAATTCTGCTATCCTGCAGCTGTATACATGGAGGAGATAGAACAGTCTAGCACCGGGCGGCTTGTTGCTATATACCGGTATATAATTCTGCTATCCTGCAGCTGTATACATGTATATAATTCTGCTATCCTGCAGCTGTATACATGGAGGAGATAGAACAGTCTAGCACCGGGCGGCTCGTTGCTATATACTGGTATATAATTCTTATATCCTGCAGCTGTATACATGGAGGAGATAAAACAGTCTAGCACTAGGCGGCTCGTTGCTATATACCTGTATATAATTTTTATATCCTGCAGCTGTATACATGGAGGAGACAGAACAGTCTAGGACCGGGTGGCTCCTTGCTATATACCTGTATATAATTCTGCTATCCTGCAGCTGTATACATGGAGGAGATAGAACAGTCTAGCACCGGGCGGCTCGTTGCTATATACCGGTATATAATTCTGCTATCCTGCAGCTGTATACATGGAAGAGACAGAACAATCTAGCACCGGGTGGCTTGTTGCTATATACCGGTATATAATTCTGCTACCCTGCAGCTGTATACATGTATATAATTCTTATATCCTGCAGCTGTATACATGGATGAGATAGAACAGTCTAGCACCGGGCGGCTTGTTGCTATATACCTGTATATAATTCTGCTATCCTGCAGCTGTATACATGGAAGAGACAGAACAGTCTAGCACCGGGTGGCTTGTTGCTATATACCGGTATATAATTCTGCTACCCTGCAGCTGTATACATGTATATAATTCTTATATCCTGCAGCTGTATACATGGAGGAGATAGAACAGTCTAGCACCGGGTGGCTTGTTGCTATATACCGGTATATAATTCTTATATACGGCAGCGATGACTATAAGACGGAGGAGATGATAGCACAATGGATTCCCGGCACTCGCTGACCTGGTAATGTGACCCAGTTCCTTATCAGAAATTCTCCAGAGATCGGGATACGGAAATATCACTGGATTATCTGCTGCATTTAGTGTCTGCAAATTCCGATCTTTATGGCCGGAGCAGAGTGCATAGCCCCAGGTGACCTCAAAGCTATAGGTGCAGCCTAGAGGTAAAGTACTCGCCCTCTAAGCCAGTGGTCTCCAACCTGTCACATTCCAGCTGCTGAAGAACTACAGCTCCCAGCATGATCGGGCAGACAGCTGCCTGGGCATGCTGGGAAATGTAGTTTATGGGGGGGGGGGGGAATGAAGTGCCACTGGTTGAATACCACTGCTCTGTGAAGCCACTTGGAACTCAAAACCAGAATGCTGGGAGTTGTAGTTTTTCAACTGCTTTAGAGCCACAGGTTCTAGACCCTTACTCTAGAACAGTGGTGCACAACCTGCGGCCCTCCAGCTGTTGCAAAACTACAATTCCCATCATGCATAGACACCCTTTGTCTCGGCATGATAGGAGTTATAGTTGTGCAGGTTGGGCATCACTGCTCCAGACGGTCACGTAGTGATCCAACATCTATGTCCAAATACATTAGTTGTCCAGGCATGCTGGGAATTGTAGTGTCACCACAGCTAGAACATGGAAGGTTGAGGAGCGATGCTGCTTTAAGCAGTCACACAGCGCTCTAATATCACCCTCAGCTGTCAGAGCACGCTGGGAGTAGTAGTCTCTGAACAGCTTCAGCACCGCAGGTTAGAGACCCCCAGCATAAGCCGCCAGTCACCGCTCTGCCATATCACAGCATTAGGCTGAATATTCACTACATTCCCATCAGTCCCAGTGACATGTACAGGAGCCGTAGGTGTAATCACCATCATTCACCATTATCACTCACATAAACCACAAAACTATCAGGTTCAAGGAGAAGAGTGACCATAGCGAGAGCTGCGAGTGATCCGGGACATCAGTCTGCGCCATCGCTGTCACCATGTTATCAAGGGTCTGGACTTCACGCAGATGAATAAAGTTTTACAAAAAGTCCCTGTCCCCCTGCAAATAACCTGCGAGGTCTCTGGAACATGCATATATATATATCTATCTCATCTATCTCACCTGTGGTGTATGGTGGGATCCTGTTATCCAGCCAGCATAGTGCAGCACCCAGCTCCCGTCTGATCTCCTCTCCAGCAGTGTTCACACCATTCCCCAGTCCAGCTCCAATATACACACTGCTCCAGCACACACACAGCTCCAGCAGCTCAGCTCTGCAGCCCCTCCCCTGCTGCCCGCCTGGGGCCGCTCATTTACATGGGATGACCCAGCTCTGCCCTGCACTCACATAGAGAGCTGCACACAGTGACCTGCAGGCTGCTCCGCATTGTGCACACATCCCGGGATCCCAGAGGTGACAAGAAGGACACACGGACGATCTGCAGGCTCCGGACACGGGGGACGCTTATCCTGTGTGCTCATCCACATATACTGTATAGGACTTCATGAAAGTTATATGTGTAACAATCATCTAGCCGCTGTTATACTTCTCCTGAACACCGGGGGGCGCTGTGCTGCACTGGTGGTCACTCAGCTTTCCTAGAACGAGATAGTAGTATTGTGATCAGTGATCGGCGTCACATTGGGACACAGAATCAAAGCGGTCGCAGGACAGTCCATCTTTCATGGTTTTTACTCGCATGAGACCTGAATGCATGTAGCATGCGGCTGCGACTTCTGGCGACTTCTCTGGGATTTGGCTTTTTTCTTTTTATAGGCAAATAGCGACTATAATAAAGTCAGTCGGCGACTCGCACAACTTCTTACACAACACCGACTTACCGCGCCACCACAGCCGCAACCAAAGCAGCTGAAGGGATATTACTGTCTCACAAAGCCGCCATTTTTCTTCATCTCACAAAGCCGCCATCTTTCTCCATCTCACAAAGCCGCCATCTTTTCACGTCTCACAAAGCCGCCATCTTTTCACGTCTCACAAAGCCGCCATCTTTCTCCATCTCACAAAGCCGCCATTTTTCTTCATCTCACAAAGCCGCCATCTTTTCACGTCTCACAAAGCCGCCATCTTTCTCCATCTCACAAAGCCGCCATCTTTCTCCATCTCACAAAGCCGCCATTTTTCTTCATCTCACAAAGCCGCCATCTTTTCACGTCTCACAAAGCCGCCATCTTTTCGCTGTCTCACAAAACGGCCATCTTTCTCCATCTCACAAAGCCGCCATCTTTCTCCATCTCACAAAGCCGCCATCTTTCTCCATCTCACAAAGCCGCCATTTTTCTTCATCTCACAAAGCCGCCATTTTTCTTCATCTCACAAAGCCGCCATCTTTTCACGTCTCACAAAGCCGCCATCTTTTCGCTGTCTCACAAAACGGCCATCTTTCTCCATCTCACAAAGCCGCCATCTTTCTCCATCTCACAAAGCCGCCATATTTTCTGCACAGTTTGCTAAACAAAAAAAAAAAAGGAACTTATTACCTATTTTGTACAAAAACATGACATGCGTGACTTTTCCCCAGCCTGACGAGTGGTGGTCTGTAACCTAGGCAACCAGCTGTCTAAATGCTGACCTAGTATACAGGTAGTGGTATACAGCAGCACATCCTGACAGGATGTGTGAACAGCGCTTTACTTTCTTAGAATTAAATAGCAAATTTGGTATGAAAAAACGATATTAAGGGCGAGAACGTCCTGTGGGGAATGTTCCTCTATTTCATCTCCTCTGTGATGTCGGCTTTTCACCGCTGCTGTTTCAGGGCTCAGCTATGCTGCATAGTAGTCAGACCGGCGGAACACAACTCCCAGTCAGCCAGGAGTCTAATCACTGGAGAGAACAGCTGCATCCTGTCTGAGCTGTTATCAGCAGCCACATGTTTTATAGGAACCTGTAGGGTGATGCTTCTAGGGAACAGTATTGTGGGCATGCGCTGTGACCTATGCAGTGGTCAGTATGCAGGGAGGACTAGGATGGTATCCATCACCTATTGACAGTTTTGTTGTGGGCATGCTCTGTGACCAGTCCAGTGTACATGAGGCAGTCCATCATTTTGACTTTTTTAGGAAGGGCATTGTAAGCATGCTCTGTGACCTATGCAAGTCAATGGGCAAAGTGGAGAAGGTGTGCTGTGTCCATCAACTCTAGACTTTAGTGGGAGAGGTTTGTGGTCATGTTCTGTGGCCTGTACTAAGTTCAGAGTGCAATGTAGGGGAGGAGGTCAGCTGTGTCCATCACCTAATGACTTCCACGGAAGAGTGCAGTGGGCATGCTCTATAACCTATATGGGAACCAGTATGCAGGGTTGGGGAGAAGGGGAACCAAGTCAATCAATCTAATGACTTCTATGGGAGATTGTTGTGGTCATGCTCTGTCACCTGTGCATAGGTTAGTATGAAAGGATAGAAAATGGGTTGTGTCTCTTATGTTTTTTATGGCAGAGTGTTGTGGGCATGCCTTCCTCCTTATTATTCACCTTTTAGCACAACTGCCAAAAGGTGGAGCTTCCCTTTGAAAAGAGAAGCACATAATAAAATCTAAGTCTATCCTGAGTAATATGGTCTCTAAGAACCACACAGCCCAGCATTCCTCCTGCATATAAAGAAGCCATCATATACTAGTGGCTGTCAGCCTGCAGGTGCGGTCACCCCGGGGCACTATCCGTCATACACAGCAGTGCAGGCCGCCACACGAGGGGTGTCAACGCTGAGGGCTGTGAGAATCCTTTCTTGCACTTATAATATCACAGATGACAGAAAAGCTGCAGAAGCGACTTTATTACAGAAAGTGAGAAGACGTCTCATGCAAGAAACCTTATCCTGCGCTCCAGGGGATACTATGTATTCAGAGTCCGGCCTGCAGGGGACGAGTGTCCATCTGCACCCCAACCTCCGGGGACAGCAGGGGGGACGAGTGTCCATCTGCACCCCAACCTCCAGGGACAGCAGGGGGGGACGAGTGTCCATCTGCACCCCAACCTCCGGGGACAGCAGGGGGGGACGAGTGTCCATCTGCACCCCAACCTCCGGGGACAGCAGGGGGGGACGAGTGTCCATCTGCACCCCAACCTCCGAGGACAGCAGGGGGGGACGAGTGTCCATCTGCACCCCAACCTCCGGGGACAGCAGGGGGGGACGAGTGTCCATCTGCACCCCAACCTCCGGGGACAGCAGGGGGGGACGAGTGTCCATCTGCACCCCAACCTCCGGGGACAGCAGGGGGGGGGGGGACGAGTGTCCATCTGCACCCCAACCTCCGGGGACAGCAGGGAGGGACGAGTGTCCATCTGCACCCCAACCTCCGGGGACAGCAGGGGGGGGGGCGAGTGTCCATCTGCACCCCAACCTCCGGGGACAGCAGGGGGGGACGAGTGTCCATCTGCACCCCAACCTCCGGGGACAGCAGGGGGGACAAGTGTCCATCTGCACCCCAACCTCCGGGGACAGCAGGGGGGGACGAGTGTCCATCTGCACCCCAACCTCCGGGGACAGCAGGGGGGGGGCGAGTGTCCATCTGCACCCCAACCTCCGGGGACAGCAGGGGGGGACGAGTGTCCATCTGCACCCCAACCTCCGGGGACAGCAGGGGGGACGAGTGTCCATCTGCACCCCAACCTCCGGGGACAGCAGGGGGGGACGAGTGTCCATCTGCACCCCAACCTCCGGGGACAGCAGGGGGGGACGAGTGTCCATCTGCACCCCAACCTCCGGGGACAGCAGGGGGGGACGAGTGTCCATCTGCACCCCAACCTCCGGGGACAGCAGGGGGGGACGAGTGTCCATCTGCACCCCAACCTCCGGGGACAGCAGGGGGGGACGAGTGTCCATCTGCACCCCAACCTCCGGGGACAGCAGGGGGGGACGAGTGTCCATCTGCACCCCAACCTCCGGGGACAGCAGGGGGGGACGAGTGTCCATCTGCACCCCAACCTCCGGGGACAGCAGGGGGGGACGAGTGTCCATCTGCACCCCAACCTCCGGGGACAGCAGGGGGGGACGAGTGTCCATCAGGACCCGACCAAGACAGACAGTATATAGCAAATAAGTGACATACAGACAGTATACAGCAGATAGGTCACATACAGACAGTATATAGCAGATTGGTCAGATACAGACAGTATATAGAAGACTGGTCACATACAGACAGTATATAGCAGATTGGTCAGATACAGACAGTATATAGCAGAGAGGTCACATACAGACAGTATATAGCAAATAGGTGACATACAGACAGTATATAGCAGATAGGTCACATACAGACAGTATATAGCAGAGAGGTCACATACAGACAGTATATAGCAGAGAGGTCACATACAGACAGTATATAGCAGATTGGTCAGATACAGACAGTATATAGCAGAGAGGTCACATACAGACAGTATATAGCAGATAGGTCACATACAGACAGTATATAGCAGATTGGTCAGATACAGACAGTATATAGCAGAGAGGTCACATACAGACAGTATATAGCAGATAGGTCTTATAATACGTGAGTCTGGCGCTAGCCTCGCTCTTCATCCTCCGCCATCCTGACGCTCTGTACTTAATAACGGAGCTAAATAAGAGCCGATATGGCGTTGTGTCGCTGACCGCACTCCACACTCCCTCCCACTCCTGGGTGTGACAGGATTCGCTGCCATCTTGTTTTATTTCAGGAAACTCTTGAAGTAATTTCAATAATAAATCCATAAATATCTCCATGTGGTTTAATATTGGGGCTGCGCAGGCCCGGAGGCCATCTATTACTACAGGCCTTAGGGGGAGAGTTATCAGACCTGGCGCAGTGGAGCAGTTACCATAGCAACCAACCAGATTCCAGCTTTCACTTTTCAGAGGCCTTTTTAAAAATGAAAGCTGGAATCTGCTTGGTTGCTATGGTAACTGCTCGGCTATACAAGATCTGGTAATCTCCCCAAGTGACGCTTTGTAGAGATCAGATCATGGACGATCTCTATACAATCCGTCATAATTGGACGGATCGCACTGATGGCGGCTTAGATCAGGGGTGTTAAACTCAGGCCCTAAAGCTGTTGCAAAACTACAATTCCTGGACAGCCATTGCTTTAGCTGGAGGGTGGCGAGAGTGACCCCCTGGCTAAGACGCTGTTCACATTCAGCGCAATGTATTCATGAAGTCACAATAAATCCCTCCTGCACTACATTTCACCGTTTAGATACATTAGATACATAGAGCGATACACAGAAAGGCTGTGGTGTGAAGGGCCCCACGGGGATGTGGTGGTGAAATCTGACATGTATGGCGCCCATAGGAAGTGCGGCCTTGTTGCTTTTGTTCCCCTCTAATATCTTTACAGTAAGACCCTTCACCATTCACACTGTTCACCCGCCACTCCGTCCGCTCGCTCCACATTATCTCCATTCATGTAAAAACAATCAGATCCTCCGAGCTGAAAGGAGCGAACAGCGTGAGGCCAAGAACCACCGAGCGCCCAAACCGCGGCATTCTGTCTCCTCATCTCCGTCATTTACAAGTGAATGAAGCGCAAATTGTGACAAAAAAGTAACAGAAGTGACAATCTCCCCCGTCTTTGTGTGTTTTATGGCCGGGCCATTGATGAGGTAAGGATGAGAGCGGCCATGTTGTACCAGAGACAATGAAGTGAAAGCTTCCAATACACCGGGAACAATGAAAGGATAATGTGAGGTGAGGAGGGCCGGACCCTCTGTGTGCACGGACATCATTGACACATCAGCTTCATGGTGAATCCATCCTGATTGAGGTCTCTGCATTCTGCTCAGTGTAATTCACAGATTGCCGGACTCCATATTTATCAGTAGGATAGTGTACAACCTGTGACTACAACTCCCAGCATTCCTGGACAACTCTATCCCCTCCAGACTCCTCTGTCCCCTACATTTGCCCCCCCCCCCCTTGGTACCCTCTTTCAGACTTTTCTGTACCCCTCCATACCTCCTTCCCATCCTACAGACTTCTCTGTTTGTTAGCTCTGAGACCAGCGCAATTCTCTGACACCCCCGGACAACCTAGCGGTTACAGAGGCCTACGGCCTGTAATAGACGCGGTGATTGGCCGATATCCTGACACCAAGGACTATGTCCAAGCTGCAGAAAAACCTGAAGGAGTGGAGATGGTTCTTCCAGGAGGAATGGCGCAATGCTACATAATAGATACGTGAGGTCTTCTGCACAGGTTGGGAATAGTCTCTACGCCTTTGGATATCATATCTATGACTTTGGGTTTATAACACAATTAGCTGTTTGTTAATTTTGTTAAACTGGTTCTGGTGGGTTGTCTTGCTCTGGTACTGGTGAGTGGACTTGCTCTGGTACTGGTTCTGGTGGGTGATCTTGCACTGGTAATGGTTTGTGGTCTTGGTCTAGTGCTGGTACTGGTGAACTTGCTCTGGTACCGTTCTGGTGCTGGTTCTGGTGAGTGGTCTTGGTCTGGTTCGGGTGGGTGGGTGGTCTTGCGCTGGTACTGGTGGTCTTGCTCTGGTGCCGGTTCTAGTGCTCCTCCTCTGGTACTTGTTAAGGTGCTCCTGCTCTGGTGGGTGGACTTGCTCTTGTACTGGTGGGTAACTTGGACTGGTGCTGGTTCTTGTGGTCCTGCTCTGGTAGGTGGTCTTGTTCTGGTGGTCCTTCACTGGTGCTGGTGGGTGGTCTTGCTCTGGTGCTGGTGGGTGGGTTGGCTCTGGTGGTCCTGCACTGGTGCTGGTTCTGGTGGGTGGTCTTGCTCTGGTACTGGTGCTCCTGCTTCAGTCCTCTCTCCTGTCTGCTGATACCACTACGTGTACGCTCAGGTGATGCATATATGTGCATAATCCTGTAAGGCTGTGTTCACACTTGCACTGGGACTCCAGTCCGTGAGTCCACTGTAGACTTGTAGAATGATCTGCGGGGAGAAAGAATACTGCATGCAAAATAAACAGGCACCAGGCGGGAACCCAAAAGACCCCAAGTCACTGGGATCTGCTGGAATCCATTGTTGTCTGTTGTGCAAAGGACCATTCAGCTTTGTTTTCTGGCCTGGAATCTGCGATGGAGTCCCCCACAAGTGTGAACTCCGCCTAACGTAGACATCTTGGAGATTTCCATCTCCTGTCTGTGAGCAGCCGGATACGTGTCTAATGGCTGATATGGCCACCCCCGACCACCGCTCACACCGCCCTTCTCCATTATTGATAGGGATCAGACTTTCCTATCTGGGGTAAGATAATCCAATTTCCCGGTGTTCATCCTCTCTTCTCTTGCTGCGGCGTCGCTGATAAGTTTCTCAGCATGCACGGCTGCAGGGCACATTTGGGGTCTTCGCCCTCCCTGCTGGGTACCTGATATATGAGCAGGAAGAATGATGTCAGTGAACGGCCCCGGGGTCAGGATGTAAGACGAGAGCCATGAGCTTCACACGGTGAGAACCAGTATAATAAATGGACTGGTGCCCATATAATACAGAGCAGACACCTATGTCCTAGTAGTGGTGCATCATGGGAGCCCAGGCTGCGGTTTACATCACATAGGGACCAGGAAAGGATCGGTAATGTGACTGAAGGATTCTTGTTGTTTGAGCAATCACCTATTTGTGCAAAGATTTGCAACTTTTTACACCAGGTTTGTGGTGAGAAAATTGATAAATTTCCCCCAAAGTGTTGTTTCCCTTTACTTTCAGCATGAGAGCCACATAAAGGCGATATACAGTATATAATAGCGTATATAATACCGCTGTGACATGGTCTGTGGGCTCACTGTACCTCTATACTGGTGACAATAAGAACAGCGACACCTACAGGTTACTGGACAACACTACAGATTTATGCATCACACACTGTGCCAGATAATCTGCTGCAAACATGTCTACAAACTAAATCCATGAACTGCTTTAAAGGGGAACTAAAAAAAAAGAATAGTTTTTAAATGGTAACAGAGACCTCTATTCATGTCAGGATCTGTCCAGAGCAGCAGCAAACCCCCAGCTTCCAGTACTTATAAGCTGCTGTATGTCCTGCAGGAAGTGGTGTATTCTCTCCAGTCTGACACAGTGCTCTCTGCTGCTTCCTCTGTCCATGTCAGGAACTGTCCAGAGCAGCAGCAAATCCCCATAGAAAACCTCTCCTGCTCTGGACAGTTCCTGACATGGACAGAGGTGGCAGCAGAGAGCACTGTGTCAGACTGGAGAGAATACACCACTTCCTGCAGGACATACAGCAGCTGATAAGGACTGGAAGACTGGAGATTTTTGTAATAGAAGTAAATTACAAATCTACATAACTTTCTGACACCAGTTGAGTGAAAAGAAAAAGATTTTCGCTGGATTACCCCTTTAAGATGTTGCAGTACCTGTAGTCACCAACAGCAAACCCTTCTCTGCTACATCTGTATATGTTATTGTGAACAATCAGCGGACTAATTAACTCAGCATCATCCTCTTCCCACAGGATTCCCATCAGGTGCTATCATTATTGTGGTGCATTTGTAATAAAGTGGATGGTAAGTGCCCCCCGGGTCCCTGTATCACCTAGCACAGGAACAATGACTGCACCGTGTTATTGTTGGATGTGAATAAAACCCTGAACGCTGTGATCTGCTCCAGGAGACAAGCACCGACATGAGGTCCCCGCAGCAGAGACATCACACAGCCCGATGGAGGAGGAAGACAGCCCAGCTATAGACAGTGCGCATGTAGACGCTGCTGCTATAGACAGTGCTCATATAGATTGTTACTATAGACAGTGGTGCTATAGACGGTGCTACTATAGAAGGTGGTGCTATAGACAGTGGTGCTATAGACGGTGGTGCTACTATAGACGGTCGTGCTATAGACAGTGGTGCTACTATTGATGGTGGTGCTATAGACAGTGGTGCTATAGACAGTGTTGCTACTATAGATTGTGGTGCTATAGACAGTGGTGCTATAGACAGTGCTACTACAGACAGACGTGCTATAGACAGTGCTCATATAGATTGTGTTACTATAGACAGTGGTGCTATAGACTGTGCTACTATAGATGGTGGTGCTATAGACAGTGGTGCTACTATAGATGGTGGTGCTATAGACAGTGGTGCTACTATAGACGGTGGTGCTATAGACAGTGGTGCTATAGACAGTGGTGCTACTATAGACGGTGGTGCTATAGACAGTGGTGCTACTATAGATGGTGGTGCTATAGACAGTGGTGCTACTATAGACGGTGGTGCTACTATAGATGGTGGTGCTATAGACAGTGGTGCTACTATAGATGGTGGTGCTATAGACAGTGGTGCTACTATAGATGGTGGTGCTACTTTTGTTGGTGGAGCTATAGACAGTGCTGATGTAGACCCTAGACCTAGGGTAGATAGTGCTGCAATAGACAGTGCTGCTATGTACAGACGGTGTTACTATAGATGGTGGTGCTATAGACAGTGCTGCTATGTACAGACGGTGTTACTATAGATGGTGGTGCTATAGACAGTGCTGCTATGTACAGACGGTGTTACTATAGATGGTGGTGCTATAGACAGTGCTGCTATGTACAGACGGTGTTACTATAGATGGTGGTGCTATGGACAGTGGAGCTATAGACAGTGCTGCTATGTACAGACGGTGTTACTATAGATGGTGGTGCTATGGACAGTGCTGCTATGTACAGACGGTATTACTACAGAAGATGGTGGTGCTATAGACAGTGGAGCTATAGATAATACTGAATGTACAAAATGTAACAACATCATATAAACCCTATAATAAAAGACCAAAAATATACCCCAATGTATCTCGAACCTTTCCAGGTAATCTGTCACTGTGAGGGGTTGTGCTAAAACTATGATGGAAGCCGGACCCTTCAGTCACTGATTCCACTGTCATTCAGCTCCACAGGGTGCGCTATAAATGGCCGATAGATGCACGTCCCATCTCACCCATCCTGAATGGTCCTGAACTAGAAGAACATGGCAGATTCCAAAAACCGCGCCACACCTGTACAAATGATATACCGCACATTACCGCCTCTGGGGATCACACTGATCTCTAGGACAAGACCCCCCTCCCCCTCCCCCAGCCCCATCATTTACAATACCCCTTATACAAGTATAACTACCACAAATACGCTAAATTCAGCTGCCGGACGGCCACAGGCGGCGTTACATGGTGTTACAGCACAGGACAGACAGCGCAACAACTCCCAGTATCATTCGGGGCATGCCTCCCGGCATCGTTCGGGGCGCGGCCTCCCGGCATCGTTCGGGGCGCGGCCTCCCGGCATCGTTCGGGGCGCGGCCTCCCGGCATCATTCGGGGCGCGGCCTCCCGGCATCATTCGGGGCGCGGCCTCCAGGCATCATTCGGGGCGCGGCCTCCAGGCATCATTCGGGTGCGGCCTCCAAGCATCATTCGGGGCGCGGCCTCCCAGTATCTTTCGGGGCACAACCTCCTGGTATCATTTAGGGCACGGCCTCCTAGTCATTCAGGGCACGGCCTCCCGGTATCGTTCAGGGCACGACCTCCCGGCATCATTTGGGGCACGGCCTCCCAGTATCGATCAGGACACAGCCTCCCAGTATTGTTTAGTGCACGCCTCCCGGCATCATTCGGGGCATGGTGCTGCAGGCCGCAGCTGATGGGGCCCCAACCGCAAAGGCCAAACCTGAACGTTTCATTTTACATTTACACTTTACTGATAAAATGACAGAGAAAATGCAGCCACAGGTTTTTTTTCATGGACAGATGACATTGTGATAGTGAGGACGGCCCGGGGGTCTGGGCTTGTGGTTAGTAAAATAAGCAATTAACCTGCAGACATCTCTGTATAAGAAATCACTCAGCGCCGCCTCCTAATCCCTGTAATTTAAGCCGACAGAACAGACACAAGAACTGCAGAAATTCACACTTCTCTCCTTATAGTTTACTCTGAACGATGGAGACGAATGGTGCGTCAGCCTGCCGGCAGCTGGACGCCCGGATCGGCCTGCTAATGGCTGTCAGCGTGTAAGGCTTCATTCACACCGCTGTATGATTTGTGCCTGACAGATAAATGTATACATGGAAAAATAAGCCGGCCGTGCCCAGGGGAGTGACCTGGAACAAAAAAAAACATGGAAAAAAAATTCCTCAGCATGGAAACATATGCAGACAATACAGCGGAGCTGTCCTTTACAATGATTTTTTATTTCCTGAATGTTTTAGATTAACCCTTCGGAGTGGCGACAGGTGATGTTCGCAGAGGCAATAATGAGGACTTACAGCTTAACCCTTATCGGAGTGACAGAGCGAAGAGTCACTGGCTCCCCGCCCTGATAATCACTCTCCTGACCACAGGCAGCGTT
This sequence comes from Dendropsophus ebraccatus, assembly GCF_027789765.1. Classification (NCBI taxonomy): domain Eukaryota; kingdom Metazoa; phylum Chordata; class Amphibia; order Anura; family Hylidae; genus Dendropsophus; species Dendropsophus ebraccatus. Next base: position 166,792,781 of record NC_091457.1, read on the forward strand.
ATTCCTGCAGTCACAAGAGGCTGCTCTCTTCCCTAGTCTCTGATGGTCGATTGACCATCAAAGGAGAGAGGATTCGAAGGAGGAGGAAGACGAGGCGCAGTGGACAGTGTGGGAGCTAGGTAAGTTTTCTTTTTTTCTTCATTTTAGATTACAGAAGGGGATACTATCTATTTTGGGAATAATTACAGGGTGTACTATCTACACAGGGATACTACCTCCTTGGGGCCTACCTCTCTACTATATGGATGCACAGAGAGGGCCCAACTACTATATGGGGGCACAGAGGGACCTAATTATTATGTGGGACACAAAGGAGACCTCACTACTACATAAGGATACAGAGGGGGCCTTTTACTATATGACAACACAGTGGGATCTTACACATATTGGGCAAAAAGGGACCTTATTACTATATTGGGGCATAAAGAAGACCTAACTACTATATTGGGGCAAAGAGGGGACATAACACCTATATGGCGGCACAAAGCAAGAGAGCCAAAATGTTTCTCTGGCAGTTTCTGCACGGAAGAGTTATGGCCTGGATCGGATGGAAAAGAAGAAAAGTAATTGACTCTGATAAGAGAAGATGCTGTAGACACTGGATATAACTGCACTGTTATCAAGTGTGCAGTCTGCAGAGCCTGTGTGGAGCTGACACCTACCACTATATACCTACCACTATGCGGTCACTGTATAGGGGGAAATTGGTCTTGGCATAGTACAGGATTTTATTCAGTAACAATACGGTGGTGATGGTAGTGGTTATGGTATGGCGGTATTATCTCTCCCTTGTATACTGCTATTATTGGTGATACTGATCATAGTATAATGGATTTGCCAGCAGCTCACCGTTTCAGCTGTTTGCACCAATAAGAAGGAAACAGAAGCCTAAAGCCGCATACACCTGGAGCCGGAGAGATGAGGGGGTGCCTTACTATATAACCAGGTGGGGAACGCTGCTCAGGAGTCCGGGGAAGCTGGGGATGATCCCTAAGAAAGCCCAGAGGATAGAGTATATCCTACACTGCCTGCAATGGAGATTATGCTGCAACAGTCTATACCCCGAAACACACAGGTACCCCCCGCATGTAAGGCCTGGGAACACGCCTGCCATCAGCGGGGTTATTAGCACTGCTATTATGGAGGTGGTATTCTCTGTCTGTGCTTACAGAAGTGTAAAGTGTATGGCTCCCGGCCACGTTCTCCGCCCTGTCAGACATCAATGTTAATCCCGTATGAAAACACTGTAAACCCGTCACCTCCCATCAGTAACTTCCCAGTATAAAACACAATGTACAACGTATCTGGGATCCATTATATCATCTGATCTGCACTGATTGCTGCGAATGTGTGAGTCAGAACCCAATGTTATAGATCAAGATCATAGATATATATATATATATATACACACACACTTCTGAACAGTATAGATAGATAGATAGATATAGATAGATAGATAGATAGATACAACGCTGAAAACCAATGGGAACAGACGTTCTGCTGCTCATTAAAAGTCGATTTCAGAAAAACAGGTGATAGATTACGGACAAATAGACGAGGACGCTGCCATTCATTGGTTACATTTCCTTAATAAAGTTCTATAACTTCATTAGGCTGGGTTCACACTGCGGTGAAAAAACGGATGCATTTGTGTGTATTGTGTGTTTACTTCCAGGAGGGAACGCGGTGCCTGCGGCCTGGGGGAAGATGGCTGCCAGTCATCCACACCTCACAACACTCATTATTATTCACGGCTTCTGGGCGACGTCAGATCAGCGAGAGATGGAAAGAGAAAAAGAGCGCAGAAGCCCAGATCACCCCGACACCAGGAGGAGGAGAAATGCCCATAAATTGTTCCTATATGTGGAGTTACATAATTATATGAACCATGAGGACTGATAGGAGGAGTCATACTAGAACAGTACAGGAGTATATAGATCTATAGATAGAATATAGCAATACAGAAGAGTATAGGAATATATAGATAGAACACAGCATTCCTCCAGACTCCTCTGCCCTCTAGTCTTCTCTGTCCCCTCCCCCAGTCTCCTCTGTCCCCTCCTCCACACTCCTCTGTCCCCTCCTCCAGTCTGCTCTGTCCCCTCCTCCAGACTCCTCTGTGCAGCTGCCTCCAGTCTCCTCTGTCCCCTCCCCCAGTCTCCTCTGTCCCCTCCTCCAGACTCCTCTGTCCCCCCTCCAGGCTCCTCTGTCCTCCTCCTCCAGGCTCCTCTGTCCTCCTCCCCCAGTCTCCTCTGTCCCCTCCTCCAGGCTCCTCTGTCCTCCTCCCACAGGCTCCTCTGTCCCCTCCCACAGGCTCCTCTGTCCTCCCCCAGGCTCCTCTGTCCCCTCCCCCAGTCTCCTCTGTGCCCTCCCCCAGTCTCCTCTGTGCCCTCCTCCAGTCTCCTCTGTCCCCTCCCCCAGTCTCCTCTGTCCCCTCCTCCAGACTCCTCTGTCCCCCCTCCAGGCTCCTCTGTCCTCCTCCTCCAGGCTCCTCTGTCCTCCTCCCCCAGTCTCCTCTGTCCCCTCCTCCAGGCTCCTCTGTCCTCCTCCCACAGGCTCCTCTGTCTCCTCCTCCAGGCTCCTCTGTCTCCTCCCACAGGCTCCTCTGTCCCCTCCACCAGGCTCCTCGGTCCCCTCCCACAGTCTCCTCGGTCCCCCCTCCAGGCTCCTCTGTCCTCCTCCCCCAGGCTCCTCTGTCCTCCTCCCCCAGGCTCCTCTGTCTCCTCCTCCAGGCTCTTCTGTCTCCTCCCCCAGGCTCCTCTGTCTCCTCCCACAGGCTCCTCTGTCCTCCTCCCCCAGGCTCCTCTGTCCTCCTCCCCCAGGCTCCTCTGTCTCCCCCCAGGCTCCTGTCTCCCCCTCCAGGCTCCTCTGTCCCCTCCCACAGTCTCCTCGGTCCCCCCTCCAGGCTCCTCTGTCCTCCTCCCCCAGGCTCCTCTGTCCTCCTCCCCCAGGCTCCTCTGTCTCCCCCCAGGCTCCTCTGTCTCCCCCCCCCCCCCCCATTGTGCCTGGAGAGCCGCAGCTTCCCCTGCCTTATCATATGATCACTAGCAGCCCCTCGGTGTAGATGGGATGGAATACTCTGATCTAGAACGTCCCATCATGTCTGATTTGCATATGTAATAATTTTCCCTCTGAGACACGGCCGTCATTACATTTTTATAGACAGTGAAGCTTTTATTAGATTTTCCATGCAGTTTGGCGCGGCTTTATGTTAGGCGTCACCTATTAGTGATCCAGGTGAGCTGCGGTGACTCACCATAACCCGTGGCCTCATCCCCAACCTGCCGCTCTCCAGCTGTTACACCACTACAACCCCTATCATCCCGGCCATCTGACTCTGCTCATCAGTCCCCTGATCAACGGGTCCATTCAGGCTGATAATCACCCCCATGTAACTGGCCCTGTAACTGGAGATATGCTGCTGCTCTGGACAGTTCCTGACATGGAGGTTAGGGTGCTCCCATAATCACAGCGGAATCAGATGAGGAGTTTGAATATTTTCTGAATCTCCCTCCGTGCAATGACTGCATCTCGAAGAACAATTGATCCTTTCAAATAAACAGGGAGGGAGGCCATCTTTGAATTGAGGCCCCCCCACCCGGCTCCAAGGGACTGCTAGATCCGACCCAAACGGCACGTCTAAGAACCGATAAGTTGTGTGCCTGAGGACACAGGTCAGGTTATATCCCCAACTCTACCAACCCCCCCCCATGTAACAGCAATACGGGGCCTCCTCCTCCCAAGACAAATAAATGCAGTAAATTCCCTTCAATCGTCTAACATCAGAACGCGTCAATAAGACGAGAAAAGTCGATGTAAGATACAGGAGTATGGAAAAACTCATGGTCCTGATGAGGATAAAGGCAGCTGGGCCACCTCCCTGACCACCCTATTGGCGGTAATGTAAGGGCCCTATTCCACCGGACGATTATCGTTAGCATAATTGTTAACGATTAACGATCTCAAACGACCGCTATTGCAAAAGACCTGAAAACGTTCACTCATTTCCATGGAACGATAATCGTTACTTATGATCGTAATTGCGATCGTTTCTTCTTCCGTATTTATTCGCTATTGCGTTCGTATCTATTGCGAACGACCGAACGATGTCTTATTCAATGCGAACGATTTGCGAACGAGCAACGATAAAAATAGGTCCAGGTCTTAGGGTCCTATTCCACCGGACGATTATCGTTCAGATTATCGTTAAATCGTTCGAATCTAAACGATAATCGTTCGGTTGAAATGCAGTAACGATTAACGACCGAACGAGAAATCGTTGATCGCTTTATAAGACCTGGACCTATTTTTATCGTTGCTCTTTCGCAAAACGTTCGCAAATCGTTCGCATTGAATAAGACATCGTTCAGTCGTTCGCAATAGATACGAACGCAATAGCGAAAAATACGGAAGAAGAAACGATCGCAATTACGATCATAAGTAACGATTATCGTTCCATGGAAATGAGTGAACGTTTTCAGGTCTTTCGCAATAGCGGTCGTTTGAGATCGTTAATCGTTAACGATTATGCTAACGATAATCGTCCGGTGGAATAGGGCCCTTATAAAGCGATCAACGATTTCTCGTTCGGTCGTTAATCGTTAACTGCATTTCAACCGAACGATTATCGTTTAGATTCGAACGATTTAACAATAATCTGAACGATAATCGTCCGGTGGAATAGGGCCCTAAGGTGTACAGAGAGCTGGGCCACCTCCCCGACCACCCTATTGGCGGTAATGTAAGGTGTACAGAGAGCTGGCCCACCTCCCCGACCACCCTATTGGCGGTAATGTAAGGTGTACAGAGAGCTGGGCCACCTCCCCGACCACCCTATTGGCGGTAATGTAAGGTGTACAGAGAGCTGGGCCACCTCCCCGACCACCCTATTGGTGGTAATGTAAGGTGTACAGAGAGCTGGGCCCTCTCCCAGTTCTGATGCCTGGTGTGTCAGGTGTCAGGGGTCCTTCCTAACCCTGCCATATCCACATGTGCGGGGGCCGTTCTTCCCTCCTCGTAGAGTTGATGCCAGAGAAGCAGCCATAATAATCTATAGTCATCAGCGGGAGGTGTCAGTCATCAATGACTTGGTTATATAACCTCTTTTGTTATGGTCGGTGACCGGTCGTGTCCGTTCTCACATAACACAGGGAGCTACTCTGGGGGCTTGTTCCTCATTTCAGCCGTATACAGGATATATACCGGCAGATTGAGCAATCCCAGGATTCCCCGGGAACTGATGGTGACACCTGGGCCGGCGGCAGGGTGACGAGTCATGGAGGGGTCTGAGCCCGGAGGCGATGGGCGTTATCCTGCTAATAAAGCTGCCGGGGTGATTTGTGGTCACATACCTCGTCCCACCTACTCCAGCTCTGACGCCAGAAACATTCTCACCCCGCATTACATCGCTCAGGAGGTCGCTGCTACTCAAGACTGGACACCAAAGCTCCGTCCCCTGCTCCAACTACTTCATAAATGGCTGATATATCATTATTAGTAACAATAGAATTAGTACAGTAAAAATAACACCATAAAAACTAACACCGGGCTCTTCACAACCTATAAAAGTAAATATGCATCAGGTTAGGCATTTAAAGGGATACTCTGGCGATTTTTTTCTTTCAAATCAACTGGTGTCAGAAAGTGATACAGATTTGTAATTTACTTTTATTAAAAAATCTCTAGTCTTCCAGTATTTATCAGCTGCTGTATGTCCTGCGGGAAGTGGTGTATTCTCTCCACTCTGACACAGTGCTCTCTGCTGCCACCTTTGTCCATGTCAGGAACTGTCCAGAGCAGGAGAGGTTTTCTATGGGGATTTGCTGCTGCTCTGGACAGTTCCTGACATGGACAGAGGTGGCAGCAGAGAGCACAGTGTCAGACTGGAGAGAATACACCACTTCCTGCAGGACATACAGTAGCTGATAAGTACTGGAATACTGGAGGCTGGAGACAGGTCGGGGAATAAACATTTGTTTCTTGTTTGTAGCTTTATTACAGATCTCTTCACTATCATCACAGGCAGGATTACAATGACGGGTGACCCCCATATACAGTAATACAGGATCCAGGACCCTGTTCATCACCTCTGCCCCTTTTCACTGTAACTTCTGCATTGGTCACAGAGCATGCCCACTACATTTTCCATAGAAATGAATAGGTGACAGTCACAGTTTACCTCCTTTCCTACACTGCACAGATAAAGGAGAATGTCCACAACGCTCTTCCAGAGACTTAAACAGGCAACGCTTACACTTCACATCCTTCCCTTTACTGCACAGATTCCAAAGCATGCCCAATACATTTTCCTATAGAATACAATAGGTGATTGTCACAGTTCACTTCCTTTCCCACCCTGCACAGGTCACTAAGCATGCACTCAATGCTTTCCTATAGAAATCAATTATTCTTTTTTGGATCATAGGCTCCTATGGTCTATGTGGCTGCTGTAAAGCAATTCTTAAAATGCTGTTAATATAATCTCCGGCAAAATGGCTGCACCTTTAACCATATAAAGAAACTAAAAAAAAAAAAAGTACAATGAGCGAGTAAAAGAAAAAAAAAAAAATTATAATAATTCCCTGTTTTCAATTGGCTGCACACGTTTGGCCTACGCAACAGAGAGATTGTAAATGTTAAACACATCTTGATGCTGGGACGGTGGTGATGACTCATCTTTATTATATATATATAGTACTCAGCGGTGATTCTTGATGCTGGGACAGCGGCGTTTCTTGATGCCGGGGCGGCAGTGATTCTTGATGCTGGGACGGCGGTGATGACTTATCTATAGTAGACGGTGGTGATTCTTGATGCTGGGACGGTGGTGATTCTTGATGCTGGGGCGGTGGTGATGACTTATCTATAGTAGACTGTGGTGATTCCTGATGCTGGAACGCAGTGATTCTTGATGTCGGGGCAGCAGTCATTCTTGATGCTGGGACGGTGGTGATTCTTGATGCCGGGGCGGCAGTGATTCTTGATGCTGGGACGGCGGCGTTTCTTGATGCTGGGACGGCAGTGATTCTTCATGCTGGGGCGGCAGTGATTCTTCATGCTGGGGCGGCAGTGATTCTTCATGCCGGGGCGGCAGTGATTCTTGATGCCGGGGCGGCAGTGATTCTTGATGCCGGGGCGGCAGTGATTCTTAATGTCGGGGCAGCAGTCATTCTTGATGCTGGGACGGTGGTGATTCTTCATGCTGGGGCGGCAGTGATTCTTGATGCTGGGACGGCGGCGTTTCTTGATGCCGGGGCGGCAGTGATTCCTGATGCCGGGTCGGCAGCGATTCTTGATGCTGGGATGGTGGCGTTTCTTGATGCAGGGGCAGCGATGATGACTCATCTTTATTATCTATAGTACCCGGCGGTCTTCGGGTTAATGGCGCTGCTGTTGTTCTATCACTTGATTGTTTACCGCTGCAGATCCCTCTCTATCAGGCTGGTGTAAGGGCAGCACCATCCTCTGACATTATAGCCGCCTCTCGTAATTAGATTTCACCATAATCTCTGCCAGCAGTTTACGCCAAAGAGACAATTGAATTATGGTGATGTTCATGCTGTAACCTGCGCGTCTGTTCCCCCGCAGCATAATCCGCTTTTGTTTTAATTACGCTGGAGAACAAGAGGCAGATCGCTCTGGAGGACGTCAGCTTCATGTTTACTCACTTCATTATGGATGGAACAAGAGAGCGGCTGCCATGAGATGCACTCTCTCTCTCGCACTCTCTGGAGACGGCTTGTAGACCTCTCTATTTGTTTAGAGCCATATTGGACAATGTCACGGCCGCGGCGGCTTCCCGCGTTCCGGGTCGCCGCCGCGACCGCCTCCTGTCCCATGCAGTCGCCGGGGTCCTTGTGTAGGGACCCGGCGCTGCTGCTAGTTCGGCCCCTGGGGCGCCTCACCTCTCCTCCGCTCCTGTCTCCGTCTGTGCCGGCCGGCGCGCGCGTCCCCGCCTCCTAGGGCGCGCGCGCGCCGGCTGTCTCAGATTTAAAGGGCCAGTCCGTCCCTAATTGGTAGTTGCACCCAATCACTCCCTATAAATCCCAGCATGCCCTGTCCCTCGTGTTGGAGCCTCTACATGCTTCCCATAGCGTTTGGCCCAGCTCCCTGTTGTTCCTGACCTTAGTCCTTGTCCCTGGTTCCTGTCCTTAGTCCTTGTCCCTATCCTTGCCCGCTGCCTTCCCATTGTTCCTGAGTCCTGTCCGCCACCTGCGGTTACGCCTTCTGTCCTCTGCCTGCACGATCTCCTGCCTACTGCTCCTGCCACGCCTCGCCTGCCGTCACCAGCAACCAAGCCAGGGGTAGCGACCTGGGGGTCGCCTGCCGCAGCAAGTCCATCCCGCCTTGCGGCGGGCTCTGGTGAAAACCAGCGGCCCCTTAGACTCCGCTCCCTGGTGAGGTTAGTGCCATCGCTAGTGACGGTCCAGTGGATCCACTACTCCAGGCGTTACAGACAATCCAAAATTTGCTGTAAGGTTACAGAGCCTATTACACAACTCGATGTCCGTGCAGCTCTTGCTATATATAGAAAATAATAACATATATACTTACCTCTCCAGGCTCCCTGGTGTCCACTAGCCTGTCTCTGCAGTAACAGGCTGCTCAGCCAATCACTGACTGAGATGGGACAGAGCCGTGACCAGTGATTGACTAAGCAGCCTGTCACTTCAGAGATGGCCTCAGAAGCTTCAGCAGCGGCTGTAGTAAGCAGGGAACAACCAGGAGGACACCAGGGAGTGTAGACAGGTAAGTATAATTATTTTCTTTACCCTGTCATTAGCTATTACTATTACATGTAGCATGGCTAGTGCCCCATGAGTTTCTAGTGGCCGATCGGTTTCTCAGCTAATCGTTGCCTTTATTACACAGAGCTATATCTTCCAGAGTTGGCCTGATTGGGCCAATGATCGCTCCACATAATAGGGCCCTTATGCTGGATTGATAAAATTGGGTTTTCCAACGAGAGATGAAAATCCTTCAGGTAGGGCGCCCCCCGCTGGCTAAACTAAGGTGGCTCTGGTTTTATGGTTATATGATGACTAGCTACAACACAGCCAAAGACTGCCATGTCGCAATGCATCACAGCAAATGAAAGTGAATGGGGTCACGTTGCGATCTGCCAGTCAGCAGTTCAAAATGGTAGTGGTCACTTGACTCTATGAGTTGCAACACCGCAGTCCGACATGATTGCTGCATGACTGGAGTCGTGGCTTTAGCTGTAAAAGGGTTTTTCAGGGAAATGGTGCTGATGTCCTAACCAAAGGGTGAGTAATCAATAGCCGATTACTCGGGGGGGGGATCGCTAATTTATCGGCCAATCAGGTCATTGTGACCCGTGAAAAAAATCAGACTGTTGGCTGCACGTCCTCCTGTATAATAGGGATCTGCAGGCAATCTGCTGGTGACTTATATCCTTGAGAACAAAAGGTTTGGGCAGCTAAAAACCAACACAGCTGACCCTTACCTGCATCTCCATCATTGGTGGGGGAGCGTCGCCAGGCCACTATAAACAACAAGAGCAGATTGGCTGATCTTTCTAAAGTGTAAGGGCCCTATTACATGGGACAATCATCGTGCGAAAAATCGTTAAATCGTTCGAATTTAAACGATAATCGTTCTGTGTAATTGCAGGCAACAATCGAAAAATTGTTCGATCGTTGATTTAGATCTGAACCTTAAATTATCGTTAATCGTTCGCTGTAATTGCACATTCGTTCGCTCAAGTTCTGCGTTTTTTTTTTACTAATCGTTCAGTGTAATTGCACATTGTTCATTGTTTTGCTGGGATCAGAAGGAATAAACAATCATAGTAACGATCGCAATAACGGTCGTAGTAATGATCGCAATAACGGTCAGAGTAATGATCGCAATAACGGTCGTAGTAATGATCGCAATAACGGTCAGAGTAATGATCGCAATAACGGTCGTAGTAATGATCTCAATAACGGTCGTAGTAATGATTGCAATAACGGTCGTAGTAATGATCGCAATAACGGTCGTAGTAATGATCGCAATAACGGTCGTAGTAACAATCGTAACTAACGACCATCGTTCTGTGTAATATGGTGAACGATTTCAGGTTAACGATAAACAATCTAGTTTGCGATCGTTTGTCGTTAATCGTTAAAAATCGCTCCGTGTAATAGGACCCTAATTGTAGCGATCAGCTGATCAGTCTACCTGCTGAAAGAGCTGGACTGATGGGAACACACTATATACATCTGTACATTGATGGCCCATGGGGAGATGGACCAGACAAAGAACAACCAATCGCAGCCCAGCTTTCACTTTTCAGAAGCCTGTTTAAAAATGAAAGCTGTGATCTGATTGGTCACTATGTGCACTAGTCACCTGCAACAACTGGTTGCTATGGGTACGGTAATCCCATTGGTTGCTATGGGTGACTGCTCCTCTGCATACGGTCTGATATTTCCCCCCCAATGCTATTGGTGACTGAGATGATATCTATACGGTGACTGTAATAACCTGACGGGGCCTGAATCCGTCCTGCTGATCCGCTGATCCCAATACACACTGACCAGGTCCTGATCTGCAGATCTGTAATTCTCCATCTTTATCGCTTTGTTCTGTCACAGGAAATGGACGCCACATAACGGAATATTACACAACCACCCAGATTTCCACAGGAAACGAGACTGGTAGATAGAGCACACTATTATTACACGCCCGCTCACTCCCAGTCCTCTACACGGAAAGACTGCAGGATCAGGAGGACATATTGCCACTATGGATGGAAGCTCCAGGTCCTGTCTATCTATACCTTTACCCAGGGAGCATTGCCTGTAACGCTGCCCGAGATCTCGCCTGATTGCATCATATACATAGTACACGCTCAGCCAAGTGTGCAAGTGTTTTCAATGGAGAGAGATGGTGGTAAGCAGCTGCCAGACGTCTCCAGTAGCGGCTTATCTCACAAAGATTGGGCAGATGAAATCCAACATGCCTGATCCTAATTCCCCCAATAGTCACATTTAATGCTGCAAATTTGGTCGCAGTTTTTGACGCACTTTAGATCAATCAATCTCTATCAGAATCCATGCGGAAAAAAATCTGACCACATCCATGTACACTCAGCTTATGTGTGTGACCACATCCATGTACACTCAGCTTATGTGTGTGACCACATCCATGTACACTGAGCTCACGTGTGTGACCACATCCATGTACACTCAGCTTATGTGTGTGACCACATCCATGTACACTCAGCTTATGTGTGTGACCACATCCATGTACACTCGGCTCACGTGTGTGACCACATCCATGTACACTCGGCTCACGTGTGTGACCACATACATGTACACTCGGCTCACATCCATGTACACTCGGCTCACGTGTGTGACCATATCCATGTACACTCGGCTCACGTGTGTGACCACATCCATGTATACTAAGCTCACGTGTGTGACCACATCCATGTATACTAAGCTCACGTGTGTGACCACATCCATGTACACTCAGCTCACGTGTGTGACCACATCCATGTATACTCGGCTCACATGTGTGACCACATCCATGTACACTAAGCTCACGTGTGTGACCACATCCATGTACACTCGGCTCACGTGTGTTACCACATCCATGTACACTCAGCTCACGTGTGTGACCACATCCATGTACACTAAGCTCACGTGTGTGACCACATCCATGTACACTAAGCTCACGTGTGTGACCACATCCATGTACACTCGGCTCACGTGTGTGACCACATCCATGTACACTCAGCTCACGTGTGTGACCACATCCATGTACACTCAGCTCACGTGTGTGACCACATCCATGTACACTCAGCTCACGTGTGTGACCACATCCATGTACACTCGGCTCACATCCATGTACACTCGGCTCACGTATGTGACCATATCCATGTACACTCAGTTCACGTGTGTGACCACATCCACGTACACTCAGCTCATGTGACCACATCTAGCTCATGTGTGTGACCACTGCTGCCACCTCTGTCTGTGTCAGACTAGAGATAGGAGATTTTAGAAGTAATAGAAGTAAACTACATTTCTATAAAAAATTTTGGGGGGTGAACTATCCCTTAAAGCAGATGACAGCGTCCTCCGCCTGGAACCCCGCAGTGATCAGCTGTAAGGCCCCATTCACACGTCCGTGTCAGTTTTTACTGTCAGGAAATCCTGATCAGGAAGCCTCAAATGTCATCAGGAAAGTATCAGGATTTTCTGACAGTAATCCGTTTTCACCCTCAGGAAAAACCTTCAGGATTTCCTGATCAGAAGAAAAATAGGACACGATCAGAGATGTATTTCTGCAAACTGGATGGTCACAGCTTGCAGAAGTACAACTCCCATCATACCCGGCTTGGGGGGGGGGGTGCCGCGAGTAGCCGGGGGTTACAGTGGGGGGGGGGGGCGCGGGTCGTTGCTCAGGTCCGGGAAGGGATTGGGGGTGTCCGCGCTGCTGAGGTCCAGGTCCAGGGAGTGGAGGAGGAGGCAGCAGGAGGCCGGGAGCAGCGGCGGAAGATGGTCCAGGTGAGTGGAACTCCGGACGCTTTCCTGATCTGCATCAGGAAAGCGTCCGGGGCTCGGGCGCTCCCATAGACTTCTATGGGGGCATCCGGGCCGGATTTCCAGACGATAGGAAATCCGGGTGGTTTTTCCGGATGAGTGAAGGGGGCCTAATGTGTGATAGACTGGAAAGTGTGTGTATCGTTTTTCTGCAGCGCCCCCATAGGAGAAATGAAGCATTACACAGAGTCCATCCACACCATTGGGTTTTGTATCTTAGAGGACGGGTTAGGGACGCTCTTTGCAGCCATTATAAATAGGATATATACAAGTGGGCTTTCTAAACTGGACAACCCCTTTCTAGTAGAGTCTGATTTCCCATGATGCTGTTGTAGTGACTAACTGATGCCACCATCTCAAGCACTTGACCTACCCCAGGGTAAGCCTGTTAGTCACACATTAATCCTCACACTAAGAAAGGATATTTATAGTGGAAAGGTTTACAGAGCGGATTGTGAGTGTTTCTGGGTAAATCTACCCCGTGATGGGGCAGGAGCCGGGGCAGGAGCCGCTCACTCAGCTGCATTTACTCTGCTCTCTCATCACTTTACATGAGAAGGAAGTGGGACGGATTCAGCGATGGACACAATGGCTGAGAGCCGGGATCTCTCAATGGATCAATCCCCCCTCCCCCCTGCTGTGACCTATTTATTACTGTCCACTCAATGACGGCCCACCGCGCACAATGTGGAAGGAGTCCGGTCAGGATGGAAATCTCTGACATCATCGCGTATCGGCACAAACAACAGATCTCTTGTACAAACGCTTCACCCATTTATCTGAGATCCCTGCGCCGGTGACCTGATTCACACGCCAAACCTTCTACAATTCTCTTGTATGTGGACGTACACTTAAAGGGGTTGTCCATCGAAAAGTTTTTTTCTTTTTAAATCAGCTGGTGTTAGAAAGTTATACAGATTTGTAATTTACTTCTATTTAAACATCTCTAGTCTTCCAGGATCGGGCAGGTGCAATCCACTGTGCCTGATCCTCAGGAGGAGACTGGAAAGGGACAGAAGAGCCTGGAGGGAGACAGAGGAGCCTGGGGGAGGGAGACAGAGGAGCCTGGGGGAGGGAGACAGAGGAGCCTGTGGGAGGGAGACAGAGGAGCCTGGAGGGGGACAGAGGAGACTGGAGGGAGACAGAGGAGCCTGGAGGGGGACAGAGGAGACTGGAGGGGGACAGAGGAGCCTGGAGGGGGACAGAGGAGTCTGGGGGAGGACAGAGGGGACAGAGGAGTCTGGGGGAGGACAGAGGAGTCTGGAGGAAGACAGAGGACTGTGGAGGGAGACAGAGGAGCATGGAGGGGGACAGAGGAGACTGGAGGAGGACAGAAGAGACTGGAGGGAGACAGAGGAGACTGGAGGGGGACAGAGGAGTCTGGGGGGGACAGAGGAGTCTGGGGGGGGGGGACAGAGGAGACTGGAGGGGGACAGAGGAGCCTGGAGGGGGACAGAGGAGACTGGAGGGGGAGGACAAAGGAGACTGGAGGGGGAGGACAAAGGAGACTGGAGGGGGAGGACAAAGGAGACTGGAGGGGGACAAAGGAGACTGGAGGAGGAGGACAGAGGAGACTGGAGGGGGAGGACAAAGGAGACTGGAGGGGGAGGACAAAGGAGACTGGAGGGGGACAGAGGAGACGAGGAGGAGGACAGAGGAGACTGGAGGAGGAGGACAGAGGAGACTGGAGGGGGACAGAGGAGACTGGAGGAGGAGGACAGAGGAGACTGGAGGAGGACAGAGGAGACTGGAGGGGGACAGAGGAGACTGGAGGGAGACAGAGGAGACTGGAGGGAGACAGAGGAGACTGGAGGGAGACAGAGGAGACTGGAGGGAGACAGAGGAGACTGGAGGGGGACAGAGGAGACTGGAGGGGGACAGAGGAGACTGGAGGGAGACAGAGGAGACTGGAGGGGGACAGAGGAGACTGGAGGGGGACAGAGGAGACTGGAGGGGGACAGAGGAGACTGGAGGGGGACAGAGGAGACTGGAGGGGGACAGAGGAGCCTGGAGGGGGACAGAGGAGCCTGGAGGGGACATAGAGGAGTCTCCCCGCATCTCTCTCCTCACACAGAGCACACACTTCTCCCTGCGATCAGGCTGTCAGTCACCGCTGTCTGGGCAGAAGGGAGGGGGGCGGCAGTTCTCTGTGGCTGTAGTCGTGACCGCTGCAGTCTGACAGGTTCCCCTTCCCCATAATGTTTCTAAAAGAAGACCCCACCTGCCTGTATAACTTGTGTAAATAATCTCTGGTGTGGATTGGCCCCTCGGTGGCTTCTAGTCATCCTGTCAGCCGGACCCCATCCTCGCACTCCATTTCCGGACCCCATCCCCGCACCCCATCTCCGGACCCCATCCCCGGACCCCATCCCCGTACACCATCCCTGGACCCCATCCAGCTGTCACTATAATCTTCATGTATGTCAGAGCTTCATATAATGGTGGGTGTCAGTAAGAGACGAGGTGCGGGCTATGAGCACAGAGGGGTCCCCAGTGTCCCCTCTAATGGTTTCCTCACACTCCTCCTCATCATCCCTGCCCCAAACCTCTCTGGGTGCACAGGGGGCGCCTTCCCCTATTGTCAGAGGTGACCCCCAGCCTGGTCGCCTCCACCCCATTATCCTCCTACGGCCGCAGGATTAACATTCCCTGAAACAGAAAAACGATTGTGAGACGAAGGTCAGAGTAAAACGACTCCGGTCGGAGCCAAGATCCTGAGCGACCCGAGAGGCAGCAAAATATTTATATTGGTTCATTCTATGGCGGAGCGTGTATATAACAATACAGATCCCCGACATGGTCACCGGGGGGGGGGGGTTTACCGAGGACTGAGGAGCAAGTAATGTCATAGAGGGTATATTATCTATTATCTATCATAGAGAGTATATTATATATACTATCTACCATAGAGGATATATTATCTATTATCTGCCATAGAGGGTATATTATATATTATCTGCAATACAGGGTAGATTATCTATTATCTGACATATAAGGTATATATTATATACTAGAAAATGTACCCGGCGCTGCCCGGGTATAAAGTGTCAGTGTGTTAATTAGATTTGTTCTAAGGTGCCCAGGAGGCCAATCTAAAAGTATTGTTTCATCAGTGGAATTAGTGTATAACTGTAGTGCATAGTTGGAGGGGTTCTGTATACCTACAGTGTATAGTTTTTAGGGGTCCCGCATATCTGTAGTGCATAGTTGGGGGTGGGGCTGTATACCTATAGTGTAAAGTTGGGGGAGTCCTGTATACCTGTAGTGTGTAGTTGGGGGGGCTGTATACCTGTAGTGTATAGTTGGGGGAGGTCCTGTATACCAGTAGTGTATAGTTGGGGGGGGGCTGTATACCTGTACTGTATAGTTTGGGAAGTCCTGTATACCTGCAGTGTATAGTTGGTGAAGGTCCTGTATACCTGTACTGTATAGTTCGCAGGTCCTGTATACCTGTAATAAATGGTGCTGTATACCTGTAATGTATAGTTGGTGGAGGTTTTGTATACCTGTAGTTTATAAATTGAGGGTCCTGGATACCTGTAGTGTATAGTTGGTGGAGGTCTTGTATACCTGTAGCATATAGTTCGGGGGTCCTGTATACCTGTAGTGTACAGTTTGAGGGTCCTGTATACCTGTAGTATGTAGTTGGTGGAGGTCCTGTATACCTGTAGTGTAAAGTTTGGGGGTCTTGTATACCTGTAGTATAGAGTTGGTAAAGGTGCTGTATACTTGTAGTATAGAGTTGGTGGAGGTCCTGTATACCTGTAGTGTATAGTTTTGGGGTCCTGTATACCTGTAGTGTATAGTTTGGGGTCCTATTTACCTGTACTATATAGTTGGTGGAGTTCCTGTATACCTGTAGTGTATAGTTTGGGGGTCCTGTATACCTGTATTATAGAGTTGATGAAGGTCCTGTATACCTGTAGTGTATAGTTTGGGGTCCTGTATACCTGTAGTATAGAGTTGGTGGGGGGGTGCTGTATCCCTATATTATAGAGTTGGTGAAGGTCCTGTATACCCGTAGTGTATAGTTTGGGGTCCTGTATACCTGTAGTATATAGTTGGTGGAGGTCCGGTATACCTGTAGTATAGAGTTGGTGGGGGGTGCTGTATACCTGTAGTATAGAGTTGGTGGAAGTCCTGTATACTTGTAGTGTATAGTTTTGGGGTCCTGTATACATGTAGTATATAGTTAGCGGAAGTCCTGTATACCTGAAGTATATAGTTGGTTGAGGTCCTGTATACCTGTAGTGTATAGTTTTGGGTTTCTGTAAACCCGTAGTGTATAGTTTGGGGTCCTGTATACCTGTAGTATATAGTTGGTGGAGGTCCGGTATAGCTGTAATTTAAAGTTTGGGGGTCCTGTATACCTGTATTATAGAGTTGATGAAGGTCCTGTATACCTGTAGTGTATATGTCACAAAGGCGCCGGACGTAGGTAGGGAACAGGACAAGACAGTGAGCCCTAACCACTAGAACCCACCTTCTGACCCTACCTACTTGCCTCAACGGCGCTAAACGGCCGTGGACAACCACGGTGTCAGTCCCTGTCCTACACCAGGTGATACACAAAACAAGACAGACAAAACAAACACAATAATGCAAAGTCTACGGTCCGGGTCAGCAACGGCGGTCACCGAGGTACAAAAACGTAAGGCAGAAGAAGAGTCAGGGACAGGCAAGGAGGTCAGGGAAGGCAGCAGACAAAGCAGGTTGGGAGATCAAGCAATAGGTCAGGCAACAGAAGTAACAGAACCAGGAGAGATGAAGCGCTTAGCTGAGTAACACTCAATAGCCAGCAGGGAAATGAAGAGCCTGCTGCTTTTTATCTGGAATCAGGGACTGGGTCCAGCACTTGATTGGATCAGCCCTGATCCCAGCACCCAGCTCAGCTGGACAGGTCTTATAAGGAGTAACCCCTGCACTGCCAGAGTGTAACAGGCAATGCGGGTGTGGCTGGGAAACTAAGACAGCATTCAGACAGAACTGCAAACAAAAAACAACCAGAGGCTCAGCACTTCCTCGGTCGCCCAGCACGGACCGAGGAGCGCAAAGTCACATTCCTGACAGTATAGTTTTGGGTTTCTGTAAACCCGTAGTGTATAGTTTGGGGTCCTGTATACCTGTAGTATATAGTTGGTGGAGGCCCAGTATACCTGTAGTGTAAAGTTTGGGGGTCCTGTATACTTGTAGTATATAGTTGGTGGAGGTCCTGTATACCTGAAGTATATAGTTGGTGGAGGTAATGTATACCTGTAGTGTATAGTTTTGGGGTCCTATATACCTGTAGTGTAGAGTTTGGGGTCCTGTATACCTGTAGTATATAGTTGGTGGAGGTCCCGTGCACCTGTAGTGTATAGTTTTGGGGTCCTGTATACCTGTAGTGTCCTGTATACCTGCAGGCTCGTATTTACCATTAGGCACCCATGGTCTGGTGCCTAGGGTAGCACCTTGTAGAGGGGCAGTACCCTCCCGTTCAGAAAATCTGGTGTCTTTTCGAGGGGGGGGGGGGGGGGAGTATGGCAGTATTGGTCAGGTCTGCGGTGTTATCCAGTCACAGTACGGCGGTATTGGTCAGATCTGGCATTGTTATTCAGTCACAGTATGGCGGTATTGGTCAGGTATGGTATAGCGGTGTTATCCAGTCACAGTATGGTGGTATTGGTCAGGTCTGGTGTGGTGGTGTTATCCAGTCACAGTATAGCGGTATTGGTCAGGCTTGGTGTGGCGGTGTTAAATGTGACGTCTGGAGCTATTAACTACCTATCCTGATGCTAATTGGTGAGTGAGGATGGGGCGTCTTCAGGTTTAGTGCTTAGGGCAGCAGCAGCTGGTAATACTGCCCTGTATACCTGTATAGATGGAGTAGGAGGTCCTGTATACATGTACTGTATAGATGGAGTAGGGGGCCCTGTATATACATGTACTGTATAGATGGAGTAGGGGGTCCTGTACACATGTACTGTATAGATGGAGTAGGAGGTCCTGTACACATGTACTGTATAGATGGAGTAGGGGGTCCTGTATACATGTAGTAGGAGGTCCTGTATACATGTACTGTATAGATGGAGTAGGAGGTCCTGTATACATGTACTGTATAGATGGAGTAGGAGGTCCTGTATACATGTACTGTATAGATGGAGTAGGAGGTCCTGTATACATGTACTGTATAGATGGAGTAGGAGGTCCTGTATACATGTACTGTATAAATGGAGTAGGAGGACCTGTATACATGTACTGTATAGATGGAGTAGGAGGTCCTGTACACATGTACTGTATAGATGGAGTAGGAGGTCCTGTACACATGTACTGTATAGATGAAGTAGGAGGACCTGTACACATGTACTGTATAGATGGAGTAGGAGGACCTGTACACATGTACATGCCCAACTGCCAACTGCCGGGCAGCTGCAGCTAATTATATCACCTGTGTGCAGTGAGATTTTCCCATTCATCTCTATGGGGCGCCGCTCTTCCCCCTCCCCCTCCTCTCCTGTATATCTGGCGGGAACGGGGCCTTCGCAATAACCTTCCCGGGCACCCAATGTATCTGTGTGCCAAATTTGGGGTGAAACGGTTCAGGCGTTTGGAAGTCTATTTGGGACAGACGGACAGACAGAAGGACAGACAGACAGACATTTTTATTATATAGATTATCTGCCATAGAGGGTATATTATCTATTATCTGTCATATAGGGTATATATTATATATTATCTGCTATACAGGGTATATATTATCTATTATCTGCCATAGAGGGTATGTATTATATATTATCTGCCATAGAGGGTATGTATTATATATTATCTGCCATAGAGGGTATATATTATCTATTATCTGCCATATAGGGTATATATTATATATTATCTGCCATAGAGGGTATGTATTATATATTATCTGCCATAGAGGGTATATTATATATTATCTGCCATATAGGGTATATATTATATATTATCTGCCATATAGGGTATATATTATATATTATCTGCCATAGAGGGTATATATTATATATTATCTGCCATATAGGGTATATATTATATATTATCTGCCATAGAGGGTATGTATTATATATTATCTGCCATAGAGGGTATATATCATATATTATCTGCCATAGAGGGTATATATCATATATTATCTGCCATAGAGGGTATATATTATATATTATCTGCCATAGAGGATATATTATCTATTATCTGCCATAGAGGGTATATATTATATATTATCTGCCATAGAGGGTATATTATATATTATCTGCCATAGAGGGTATATTATATATTATCTGCTATACAGGGTATATATTACACAGGTCTACAAAAAAAAAAAAAATTTACTGGTGTCCAAAATATTTTAATGATTTTGGGGTATTTTTGGGGTGCTGATTCTGAATATGCTATCAGTTTTGCCAGATTGGCTCAAGTTCTTTTTCATGTCTTGTTCATTTTTGAAGATTACTTTCTAAAACTAGTTAAAATAAACTAAAATCAACATTTACTTTGTAAAATTTATTGTATTCATGACAATAGCAATAAAGTTAATGCGCGTGTAGCAAATTACGTCTTTTTTTTTTTTTTTTACACATTTCACGAAAATTCTCAAAAACTTGAGCCAATCTGGCAAAACTGATGACATATTCAGAATCAGCACCCCAAAGTTACCCTAAATTCGTTGAAATATCTTTGGCCCCAAAAATGCTGTTGACCTGTGTTATCTATTATCTGCCATAGAGGGTATGTATTATATATTATCTGCCATAGAGGGTATGTATTATATATTATCTGCCATAGAGGGTATATATTATCTATTATCTGCCATAGAGGGTATGTATTATATATTATCTGCCATAGAGGGTATGTATTATCTATTATCTGCCATAGAGGGTATGTATTATATATTATCTGCCATAGAGGGTATGTATTATATATTATCTGCCATAGAGGGTATATATTATCTATTATCTGCCATAGAGGGTATATATTATCTATTATCTGCCATAGAGGGTATATATTATCTATTATCTGCCATAGAGGGTATATTATCTATTATCTGCCATAGAGGGTATATTATATATTATGTGCCATAGAGGGTATATTATCTATTATCTGCCATAGAGGGTATATTATATATTATGTGCCATAGAGGGTATATTATCTATTATCTGCCATAGAGGGTATATTATATATTATCTGCCATATAGGGTATATATTATATATTATCTGCCATAGAGGGTATATATTATATATTATCTGCCATAGAGGGTATATTATCTATTATCTGCCATAGAGGGTATGTATTATATATTATCTGCCATAGAGGGTATATATTATATATTATCTGCCATAGAGGGTATATATTATCTATTATCTGCCATAGATGATATATTATCTATTATCTGCCATAGAGGATATATTATACATTATCTGCTATACAGGGTATATATTATCTATTATCTGCCATAGAGGGTATGTATTATATATTATCTGCCATAGAGGCTATATTATCTATTATCTGCCATAGAGGGTATATTATACATTATCTGCTATACAGGGTATATTATCTATTATCTGCCATAGAGGGTATGTATTATATATTATCTGCCATAGAGGGTATATATTATATATTATCTGCCATAGAGGCTATGTATTATATATTATCTGCCATAGAGGGTATATATTATCTATTATCTGCCATAGAGGGTATATATTATATATTATCTGCCATTTTTATCTGCCATTTTTTTTAAATACAAGTAATGTCAGGAAGTGCCGGGCCCCTGCTCTATATGAATACAGCTGTGCCGCACACTTGTTGAGAGCGGGGGATTGGGAACTACAGGGCTGAAGCAGCTTTACATTTCCAGACATGAACATTGGTGGCAGCAGAGAGGCCGTGTCTCCCCTTACTGCCGCCACTCAACAGAAGGCGATATGTAAAGAGTTTAAATTTATTCTACAAAGTAATATAACTTTATTAAAGCAATGTACTAACAAATAACACACAATACATGAGTCTCGGGAGTGGCCCTTTAAGACACTAACCTTCCAACAAACCATACACAATCCACTATGCAAAAAAAAAAAATAATTCTCCACTCTTTCTCCACTTATCAGGCACTTTTCTGCTTTCCTCTAACGAATGCACTGTAAACACCTGCAATAGATATATCTGTAGAGAGATCAGCTCACTGAGAGATCAGGTTACAACTGCCTATAAATGTCTATGAGGAGAGGAGAGGGGGGGGTGCAGCAACAAGTGAGACAGAGACACTGGTAAAAGCTCGAGGGGTCACAGCTTACACTGCTGAGCACTGCTCTATAATGTCCTTCATGCTGAGGATCCCCTCTCCTGGGTGTGCAGTGTATGATGACACTATATACAGTTATATAATGGGCAGATATATTGGTGACTGACCATGTATAAGCTATTCCTATAATAAAGTGGAGTGTTGTCTCAGCTGCCTGAGGTCAGCACAGGAGACGCTCCACCTTGGTATATAACAAATTGCTTTGTTGTTCACACAGGTGCTTTTGGAACGGTTGCGGAGGATGAATCAGAAGTGTCTGACAGTGGCCGTATATCAGAGATACAGAGCGGCGGATGATCCCGCAGAAGCGTCTGCCAGGAAGAAGATTTAGACATTTAATTAAATCCTGACGATCAGTCACCGCGTGGAGATACCGGCAGCACCGGCGCAGTGATGGGAATAAACCGCTAACCCAGCGTCATCCATTATCAGCTATTACAGCCTGAACGCCCTGCGGGTCACCTAATGGCGTGTACCTGGCCAGGACCGCAGCCGCCGACTCTGCTGGATAACACTCTGCTCAAACAAGCCAAGCTGCGTCCTGGTAACCATTAACCTGGATATACTGTGTATACACGGCCAATACTATGGTGGCCGTATGCGGGGTATACTGTGTATACACGGCCGATACTATGGCAGCCGTATGCGGGGTATACTGTGTATACATAGCCAATGCTATGGTGGTCGTATGCAGGGTATACTGTGTATATACGGCCAATACTATGGTGGCCGTATGCGGGGTATACTGTGTATACACGGCCAATACTATGGTGGCCTTATGTGGGGTATACTGTGTATACACGGCCAATACTATGGTGGCCGTATGCGGGGTATACTGTGTATACACGGCGGATACTATGGCAGCCGTATGCGGGGTATACTGTGTATACACGGCGGATACTATGGCAGCCGTATGCGGGGTATACTGTGTATACACGGCCAATACTATGGTGGCTGTATACAGGGTTATTCCATACTATGGTGGCCATATACGGGGTTATTCCATACTATGGTGGCTGTATACAGGGTTATTCCATACTATGGTGGCCATATACGGGGTTATTCCATACTATGGTGGCTGTATACAGGGTTATTCCATACTATGGTGGCCATATACAGGGTTATTCCATACTATGGTGGCCATATACAGGGTTATTCCATACTATGGTGGCTGTATGTAGGGTTATTCTATACTATGGTGGCTGTACACTGGGTTATTCCATACTATGGTGGCCATATACAGGGTTATTCCATACTACGGTAGCTGTATACAGGGTTATTCCATATTATGGTGGCTGTACAGCCGGGTTATTCCATACTATGGTGGCTGTATACGGGCTTATTCTATACTATGCTGGCCATATGCGGTATTATTCCATATTATGGTGGCTGTATGCGGGGTAATTCTATACTACGGTAGCCGTATACAGGGTTATTCCATACTATGGTGGCCGTATACAGAGTTATTCCATACTATGGTGGCCGTATACAGGGTTACTCCATACTATGGTGGCCGTATACAGGGTTATTCCATACTATGGTGGCCGTATATGGGGTTATTCCATACTATGGTGGCTGTATACAGGGTTATTCCATACTATGGTGGCCGTATATGGGGTTATTCCATACTATGGTGGCCGTATACAGAGTTATTCCATACTATGGTGGCCGTATACAGGGTTATTCCATACTATGGTGGCCGTATACAGGGTTATTCCATACTATGGTGGCCGTATACAGGGTTATTCCATACTATGGTGGCTGTATGCAGGGTTATTCCATACTATGGTGGCCGTATATGGGGTTATTCTATACTATGGTTGCTGTATGCGGGGTTATTCCATATTATGGTCGCTGTATGCAGATGAAGCTTCCGGAGCTTAGAGGCTCTGGATTGCGTCCGCTGCTCCAAATATAGAAATCAGACACTGCATATTAAATATTTTTGTTCAAAAAATTGCCCCCTGTAAGACTTCTGGTCGGGGGTTATGGGAAGTACAAGTATTACTTCACTTAAAGCTGCGTTCAGTAGTGGAACACATGGTCATGTGACTGGAGATGTGGCTGAAAACCATATTGAACATTTTTGATGTGATTTATGTAGCTTCAGCGCCACCTATCGGCAACTTTTTGAACAAAAATGTTTGGTGATCGCATCATCTCTATTGGCCATTGTCTAAAATGATCTCTTTGGAGCAGTAGACGCCCCCCAGAGCATTAGATGACTGTCCTCTGCACCCCCTGACAGCCGTTCTACGCAGCCGCTGAACCCTGTACATTAGATGAATGTCGTCTGCACCCCCTGACATCTGCCCTCCAGAGCCCCTGAACCCCATTCATTAGATGTCCCTAAACCCCCGACACCTGCCCTCCGGAGCCTCTGAACCCCGTACATTAGATGAATGTCGTCTGCACCCCCTGACACCTGCCCTCCGGAGCCTCTGAACCCCGTACATTAGATGAATGTCGTCTGCACCCCCCGACACCTGCCCTCCGGAGCCTCTGAACCCCGTACATTAGATGAATGTCGTCTGCACCCCCCGACACCTGCCCTCCGGAGCCTCTGAACCCCGTACATTAGATGAATGTTCTCTGCACCCCCTGACACCTGCCCTCCGGAGCCTCTGAACCCCGTACATTAGATGAATTTTCTCTGCACCCCCTGACACCTGCCCTCCAGAGCCTCTGAACCCCATACATTAGATGAATGTCCTCTGAACCCTCTGACACTTACCCTCCGGAGCCTCTGAACCCCGTACATTAGATGAATTTTCTCTGCACCCCCTGACACTTGCCCTACAGAGCCTCTGAACCATGTACATTAGATGAATGTCGTCTGCACCCCCTGACACTTGCCCCACAGAGCCTCTGAACCATGTACATTAGATGAATGCCGTCTGCACCCGGACCCCTGTCCTCTGGAGCCTCTAAACCCCGTAAATTAGATGAATGTCGTCTGCACCCCCTGACATCTGCCCTCTGGAGCCTATGAACCCCGTACATTAGATGAATGTCCTCTGAACCCCCTGACACCTTACCCCCCTCTGGAGCCTCTGAACCCCGTACATTAGATGAATGTTGTCTGCAGCCCCTGACATCTGCCCTCCGGAGCCTCTGGACCTCATACATTAGATGAATGTTCTCTGAACCCCCTGACACTTACCCTCCGGAGCCTCTGAACCCCATACGTTAGATGAATGTCCTCTAAACACCCTGACATCTGCCCTCCGGAGCCTCTGAACCCCGTACATTAGATGAATGTTGTCTACACCCCCTGACACCTGCCCTCCGGAGCCTCTGAACCCCGTACATTAGATGAATGTCCTCTGCACCCCCTGACACCTGCCCTCTGGAGCCTCTATACCCCGTACATTAGATGAATGTCCTCTGCACCCCCTGACACCTGCCCTCTGGAGCCTCTATACCCCGTACATTAGATGAATGTCCTCTGCACCCCCTGACACCTGCCCTCCGGAGCCTCTGAACCCCATACGTTAGATGAATGTCCTCTAAACCCCCTGACACCTGCCCTCCGGAGCCTCTGAACCCCGTACATTAGATGAATGTCCTCTGAACCCCCTGACACCTGCCCTCCGGAGCCTCTGAACCCCGTACATTAGATGAATGTCCTCTGCACCCCCTGACACCTGCCCTCTGGAGCCTCTATACCCCGTACATTAGATGAATGTTGTCTACACCCCCTGACACCTGCCCTCCGGAGCCTCTGAACCATGTACATTAGATGAATGTTGTCTACACCACCTGACATCTGCCCTCCGGAGCCTCTGAACCCCATACGTTAGATGAATGTCCTCTAAACCCCCTGACATCTGCCCTCCGGAGCCTCTGAACCCCGTACATTAGATGAATGTTCTCTGCACCCCCTGACACCTGCCCTCCGGAGCCTCTGAACCCCGTACATTAGATGAATGTTGTCTACACCCCCTGACACCTGCCCTCCGGAGCCTCTGAACCCCGTACATTAGATGAATGTTCTCTGCACCCCCTGACACCTGCCCTCCGGAGCCTCTGAACCATGTACATTAGATGAATGTTCTCTGCACCCCCTGACATCTGCCCTCCGGAGCCTCTGAACCCCGTACATTAGATGAATGTTCTCTGCACCCTCTGACACTACACCTCTCTAAGCTGCAGTAAAGTGCTGGCGTGCGGTTCGCAGTTATTAGTAGGTGCCGTCCCCAGACATGCAGCCATGTTATTTGCTGTCGGTGTCTGTTTTAGCTTTGAGGGATGAACGTGTTGGAGCTTGTGATAAATCAGATGCGGAGGATCAGGTGTTTCTCCTCTTCTATGTATACACAAAGCAGTGATAAGAGGCGGCCTCATGCCTCCGCTGCGTACCAGCCTCGCTCGCACCTCAGACATTCTTCACTCCGGATTACATATTGGCTGCTGGTGCAGCTTCTCCAGACACAAACATCAATTTACTGTTTTCACACTTAGGATATGATTTGCGGACAGACACTTATTAGCTAAATGTCATGGGCTGAATCCATACGTTCTGCTCATTCCTCGATATATGGAGCCAGCAAAGTCAGGAATCTGAGGAGAGTTCTGAGCGTGCCCAAGGGTCTGAGGAGAGTGCCGAGCGTGCCCAAGGGTCTGAGGAGAGTGCCGAGCGTGCCCAAGGGTCTGAGGAGAGTGCTGAGTGTGCACGGGGGCCTGAGTAGAGTGCAGAGTGTCCACAGGGGTCTCAGAAGACTGCCAAGAGTGCACAAGGAGGGAGGGGGGTAAAGGAGAGTGGCGAGTGTGCACATGGATCTGAGAAGAGTGGTGAGCATGCAAGGGGTCTGGGAAGACTGCCAAGAGAGCACAAGGGGGGTAGGGGGTGGAAATGAAGAGTGGTGAGCGTGCACAGGGGTCTGAGAAGAGAGCAGAGCGTGCACAGGGGTCTGAGGAGAGAGCAGAGCGTGCACAGGGGTCTGAGGAGAGAGCAGAGCGTGCACAGGGGTCTGAGGAGAGAGCAGAGCGTGCACAGGGGTCTGAGGAGAGAGCAGAGCGTGCACAGGGGTCTGAGGAGAGAGCAGAGCGTGCACAGGGGTCTGAGGAGAGAGCAGAGCGTGCACAGGGGTCTGAGGAGAGAGCAGAGCGTGCACAGGGGTCTGAGGAGTGTCAAGTGTGCACAGGGGAAGGGGAGAGTGCAGAGTGAGCAAATGGGTCTGTTGTGTTGTACAGGCGATCAGTCACTCCAGCTGACGTGTCACGTGATTACAGCAGACTGGTCCACACCCCATAGAACAGTTCCGCCATCGGATTCCTATCTCTGAAACTGCTATATAGAAATTGTCAGAAAGCCGGATACATTATTGTACAAAAAATTTCATGCAAAGTGTATACAGAAACCAGCCTGAATCCCCCACCCCAAGGTAGGTAACCGAAGGTAAGAGAGGGCGATAGAGAGATGTCTTAGGGGTCATTCTGTCTGTGATTACACATAATGTGCTACAGAACGGACCTCAGAACGGACCTCAGAACGGACCTCAGAACGGACCTCAGAACTCCCCACGTAATCATTCCATTAGATACCAGGAGCTCCGAAACAGCTGAAATCTTCACGCTTCTGTACTGACACTGCAGTGCGGCTATATCAGTACAGTAGCACAAAGATTGAAACTTTTTCAGAGCCTCACGTTGCGAGTTCCAAATTCTGGTAAGCACATTGTCCGTGCATGGCCGTAATAGCTGAAGGTGTGGCTGAAGGTCTGTAATACTTTGTTTGCCCTGTGGTGGCGCTGCAGGGTTAACGCTCTCTGCCCCCAGCTGATCGATGGCGGTCCCAGCAGCCGGACATCTTGATCAACTCTCCCTGCTGCTTCTTCAGGATTCAATTACAGTTCAGCGGAGATGGAGATGATTGGCGCGTGCGGCCGCTGGCGACTTTCCGGTAACGTTTGTTTAAGAAAAGAAGAGTATTCAAATAAGTTTCTTCATCTGGGAAGGCGGAGGAGCATTCCAGAGATTCCTGCGCCCTCCTTCCTGCTATCGGCCATCTCTCTAGCTTCAGATGCTCGGCAAACATATCCCGGCTAATCCTCGGCTGCCGGTTATGGGCGGCAAGAGACGGCCGCAGCCCCGAGGCCACATGTCTCATCGGATATGTTGTGTTTCCTGAACTTTACCTGAAATCCTGAGACATTCTCAGAAGTCGCCTGGGAAACCGATCCAAAACTTTACAAATCAAATAGTGACGCCCTACTGGGCCCAGGACTTAAAGGGGCTCTCCTAAGATTACAAGTTATGTCCTACCCACTTGTGAGGTGATAGGTGAGGGGGTCTGACTACTGGGACCCCCAGTGATCACAAGAACAGAGGCCGGATGTCCTGAGTGACTGCAGCCGCTCTCTATGGGATCTCCGCACACAGACGCTCTCTATGAGATCTCCGCACACAGACGCTCTCTATGGGATCTCCGCACACAGACGCTCTCTATGGGATCTCCGCACACAGACGCTCTCTATGGGATCTCCGCACACAGACGCTCTCCATGGGATCTCCGCACACAGACGCTCTCCATGGGATCTCCGCACACAGCCGCTCTCCATGGGATCTCCGCACACAGCCGCTCTCTATGGGATCTCCGCACACAGCCGCTCTCTATGGGATCTCCGCACACAGCCTCTCTCCATGGGATCTCCGCACACAGCCGCTCTCCATGGGATCTCCGCACACAGCCGCTCTCCATGGGATCTCCGCACACAGCCGCTCTCCATGGGATCTCCGCACACAGCCGCTCTCCATGGGATCTCCGCACACAGCCGCTCTCTATGGGATCTCCGCTCACAACAACTCAATTATTATCAACTACTAAATAAAGAAAAGTCAGACTGTATCCGCCTCCTCCAGGCAGCGAGATTCAAATGCCAATCGATTGGGTTCATGCAAAACTCCAACACATTCACTTATCCGTATTACTGACCAACTATACACTACAGGACAACAAGATGATGATAGACGGTAAAGCCGTTACATGGCCTGTATACTATACGTATACTGTGACATCACTGTGTGTATTATCCCTGTACTGTGACATCACTGTGTGTATTATCCCTGTACTGTGACATCACTGTGTGTATTATCCCTGTACTGTGACATCACTGTGTATTATCCCTGTACTGTGACATCACTGTGTGTATTATCCCTGTACTGTGACATCACTGTGTGTATTATTCCCCCTGTACTGTGACATCACTGTGTGTATTATCCCTGTACTGTGACATCACTGTGTGTATTATCCCTGTACTGTGACATCACTGTGTGTATTATCCCCCTGTACTGTGACATCACTGTGTATTATCCCTGTACTGTGACATCACTGTGTGTATTATCCCTGTACTGTGACATCACTGTGTGTATTATCCCTGTACTGTGACATCACTGTGTGTATTATCCCTGTACTGTGACATCACTGTGTGTATTATCCCTGTACTGTGACATCACTGTGTATTATTTCCCCTGTACTGTGACATCAGTGTGTGTATTATCCCTGTACTGTGACATCACTGTGTGTATTATCCCCCCTGTACTGTGACATCACTGTGTGTATTATCCCTGTACTGTGACATCACTGTGTAGTATCCCTGTACTGTGACATCACTGTGTGTATTATCCCTGTACTGTGACATCACTGTGTGTATTATCCCTGTACTGTGACATCACTGTGTGTATTATCCCTGTACTGTGACATCACTGTGTGTATTATCCCTGTACTGTGACATCACTGTGTGTATTATCCCTGTACTGTGACATCACTGTGTATTACCCCTGTACTGTGACATCACTGTGTATTACCCCTGTACTGTGACATCACTGTGTGTATTATCGATGTACTGTGACATCACTGTGTGTATTATCTGTGTATAATATACAGGACACACGTGGCTGCAGGGATCAGTCTGCGGTTATTACCTGGAGGAAAGAATTCCTGCAGCTGCGTATTATCTGTCCGAGCACGAACCACGGCCGTTCGCTGAACTGAAGCTGCTTAATATTCCTATATAATCAGATATACTATGGGATGTGACTGATAATCCTAGCATCATACCGAGCATGGGAAACATATCACAAAACCTCCCAGCCAGATACTCACCTTACTATAAAGTCTCTCCCAATCTCAGTAGTAGAAGCAGAAATTCCATGCCGGGACTTATGGGAATGGAAACAGAAAGGGTTAATATCAGTAACACAATTGTATGAAAATGATTCAATGGTTACCTTCCAAGCTTTGCAACATAAATATGGTCTGGGAAGATCAGAGTTCTGCAAATACCTGCAGATCCGAGATTTTCTATCTAACCTTACACCCTCTAGCATTAAAACGGACAAGTATATATTTGCCTACATGGACTCTCAAAAAAAGAGCCTTAGCTATGTATACAGAAATATGAACGACAATTATACATTTACCAAAACTAAGTGGGAATCGGATCGGGGAATGCAGTTTTCTGATATTGAATGGTCACAATCTTTTAAAACCATTCATAAAATGTTTAAATGCATATCCCATGTTGAGTCAGCATACACTCACCGGCCACTTTATTAGGTACACCTGTCCAACTGCACGTTACCACGTAATTTCTAATCAGCCAATCACATGGCGGCAACTCAGTGCATTTAGGCATGTAGACATGGTCAAGACAATCTCCTGCAGTTCAAACCGAGCATCAGTATGGGGAAGAAAGGTGATTTGAGGCCTTTGAACGTGGCATGGTTGTTGGTGCCAGAAGGGCTGGTCTGAGTATTTCAGAAACTGCTGATCTACTGGGATTTTCACGCACAACCATCTCTAGGGTTTACAGAGAATGGTCCGAAAAAGAAAAACCATCCAGTGAGCGGCAGTTCTGTGGGCGGAAATGCCTTGTTGATGCCAGAGGTCAGAGGAGAATGGGCAGACTGGTTCGAGCTGATAGAAAGGCAACAGTGACTCAAATAGCCAATTGTTACAACCAAGGTAGGCAGAAGAGCATCTCTGACCGCACAGTACGGCCAACTCTGAGGCAGATGGGCTACAGCAGCAGAAGACCACACCGGGAGCCACTCCGCTCAGCTAAGAACAGGAAACGGAGGCTACAATTTGCACAAGCTCATCGAAATTGGACAGTAGAAGATTGGAAAAACGTTGCCTGGTCTGATGAGTCTCGATTTCTGCTGCGACATTCGGATGGTAGGGTCAGAATTTGGCCCCAACAACATGAAGGCATGGATCCATCCTGCCTTGTACCAACGGTTCAGGCTGCTGGTGGTGGTGTCATGGTGTGGGGAATATTTTCTTGGCACTCTTTGGGCCCCATGGTACCAATTGAGCATCGTTGCAACGCCACAGCCTACCTGAGTATTGTTGCTGACCATGTCCATCCCTTTATGACCACAATGGACCCAACATCTGATGGCTACTTTCATCAGGATAATGCGCCATGTCATAAAGCTAGAATCATCTCAGACTGGTTTCTTGAACATGACAATGAGGTCACTGTACTCCAATGGCCTCCACAGTCACCAGATCTCAATCCAATAGAGCATCTTTGGGATGTGGTGGAACGGGAGATTCCCATCATGGATGTGCAGCCGACAAATCTGCGGCAACTGTGTGATGTCATCATGTCACTATGGACCAAAATCTCTGAGGAAGCTTCCAGCACCTTGTTGTATCTATGCCACCAAGAATTGAGGCAGTTCTGAGGGCAAAAGGGGGTCCAACCCGTTACTAGCATGGTGTACCTAATAAAGTGGCCGCTGAGTGTATAAGACCCTAACTAGATGGTATTATACACCTGAAAGAATAGCCAGAATATACGAAGGAGCCACAGATGTATGTTGGAGAAACTGTGGGCATAAGGGGGATCTTTACCACATATTATGGTCATGGTAATGGCTGATTACTGGAACCAGAGCCTTCAATTACTGAATACGGTGATCCACATCTCTACCACGCACGGCCCACACCAAACATTACTATTCCTAAACACAGATTGTTTCCCCCTGAAATATCGGAGATTAATATGCCTATTTTATATTCATACTAAGATCATACTAGCCAGATACTGGAGGACACCTACAATTCCGAATGTACAAGAACTTATTGACTCCCTAAACAATACATACCACTAGGAAAAGATTATCGCCAGGGGCTCAGGGTCCACTGATCGATTCATGCAAACTTGGGGTTGTTGGAGTTCATCCACAAACTGTAAAGAGATATACGAATTTTACAACCTGGCTCATAATAATACCACATATTAATTGACCTTTCATTACATCTAGTGTTCACATGAGTATGAGGACTCTCACTTATTGAAATATGGGAAAGCAGCCAATGTTAAGAGCATAATAAAATTGCTTATTATTTCTATGCTGACCACCGGAAGATAAGTTGTACCTAAATGTTTTGTTGTCGTCCTCATAGGACAGATTCTACTAGTTGTGTTTATTACATTATGTACCCAACGTCTTATGTAATCTTGATTTCTTCTTCACTACTGAATCTACAGATGGACACGTTATGTATCACCCGTGCGATGTTCGCAACAAAAATTTGTTTTGTTATGTTTTGAAAAATTTAAAAAAATTCTTATTAAAAACTTATTGAACAAGGGATGTGACTGATAGATATATATTATGGGATAGGCTAGATATACTGTATATTATTCAAAAGGATAGATATATATATTATGGGATAGGGTAGATATATCTTATAGTACTACAAAGGCCAGCAACGTGTTTATAACAGATGGTCAGGATAGCCGTACACCCTGCGTGTAGCATAACAGATGGTCAGGATAGCCGTACACCCTGCGTATAACATAACAGATGGTCAGGATAGCCGTACACCCTGCGTGTAGCATAACAGATGGTCAGGATAGCCCTACACCCTGCGTGTAACATAACAGATGGTTAGGATAGCCCTACACCCTGTGTGTAGCATAACAGAACGTCAGGATAGCCGTACACCATGCGTGTAGCATAACAGATGGTCAGGATAGCCCTACACACTGCGTGTAGCATAACAGATGGTTAGGATAGCCCTACACCCTGCGTGTAACATAACAGATGGTCAGGATAGCCCTACACCCTGCGTGTAACATAAAAGATGGTCAGGATAGCCTCACACCCTGCGTGTAACATAACAGATGGTTAGGATAGCCTTACAACCTGCGTGTAACATAACAGATGGTCAGGATAGCCCTACACCCTGCGTGTAACATAACAGATGGTCAGGATAGCCGGTACACCCTGCGTGTAACATAACAGATGGTCAGGATAGCCCTACACCCTGCGTGTAGCATAACAGATGGTCAGGATAGCCCTACACACTGCGTGTAGCATAACAGATGGTTAGGATAGCCCCACACCCTGCGTGTAACATAACAGATGGCCAAGATAGCCCTACACCCTGCGTGTAACATAACAGATGGTCAGGATAGCCGGTACACCCTGCGTGTAACCTAACAGATGGTCAGGATAGCCCGACACCCTGCGTGTAGCATAACAGATGGTTAGGATAGCCCTACACCCTGTGTGTAGTATAACAGATGGTCAGGATAGCCCTACACCCTGCGTGTAACATAACAGATGGTCAGGATAGCCCTACACCCTGCGTGTAACATAACAGATGGTTAGGATAGCAAACACTAAAATTCAACCTGGAAGGGAAATAAACTGTGCTTTGCTGCCACCTACAGGTCACTATTGGCATTACAGGATGCATCACTCAC
Source organism: Dendropsophus ebraccatus (assembly GCF_027789765.1). NCBI lineage: Eukaryota > Metazoa > Chordata > Amphibia > Anura > Hylidae > Dendropsophus > Dendropsophus ebraccatus. Next base: position 166,826,363 of record NC_091457.1, read on the forward strand.
CATTTCCTCTTTGCTGTCAATCATTTAAGAATTATACAATCAGACACATTTATATCTTCTTGTACATAGGATGAGCTTACAAATAAAAGTTATATACATTGTGTCACTGCTACTGCCTATAGATACAGAGCCCCCCACCTGTACATAGAGGCCCCCACCTATACATAGAGCCCCCCACCTGTACATAGAGCCCCCTGCCTATACATAGAGCCCCCCACCTGTACATAGAGCCCCCTGCCTATAGATACAGAGCCCCCCACCTGTACATAGAGCCCCCCGCCTATACATAGAACCCCCTGCCTATACATAGAACCCCCTGCCTATAGATACAGAGCCCCCCACCTGTACATAGAGGCCCCCACCTATACATAGAGCCCCCTGCCTATACATAGAGCCCCCCACCTGTACATAGAGCCCCCTGCCTATAGATACAGAGCCCCCCACCTGTACATAGAGCCCCCCGCCTATACATAGAACCCCCTGCCTATACATAGAACCCCCTGCCTATAGATACAGAGCCCACCACCTGTACATAGAGGCCCCCACCTATACATAGAGCTCCCCGCCTATACATAGAACCCCCTGCCTATAGATACAGAGCTCGGGCCCCCACCTGTACATAGAGCCCCCACCTATACATAGAGCCCCCCGCCTATACATAGAACCCCCTGCCTATAGATACAGAGCTCGGGCCCCCCACCTGTACATAGAGCCCCCACCTATACATAGAACCCCCTGCCTATAGATACAGAGCCCACCACCTGTACATAGAACCCCCTGCCTATAGATACAGAGCCCGGGCCCCCCACCTGTACATAGAGCCCCCTGCCTATACATAGAACCCCCTGCCTATAGATACAGAGCCCACCACCTGTACATAGAGGCCCCCACCTGTACATAGAGGACCTTGTCTATAGATACAGAGCCCACCACCTATAGATACAGAGCCACCCGCTTATAGATGCAGAGCCCCCACCTATAAATGCAGAGCCCCCCGCCTATACACCACCACCATGACACTAATTTCACTACGAAACTTCCCCACCACCATGACATTCCACCGCCACCATGAGACCCCCCACCACGATACTCCTGCCACCACCATGACTCCCCCTACCATGAGACTCCCTTCCACCACTATGACACTCCTGCGACCACCATGACCGCCCAAAAGACTCCCCACCACCATAACCCCCCTCCCTCTGCCACCATGAGACTTCTCGCCACCCTTACAGCCCTTGCCACCATGACCCCCCCATGAGACTCCCCGCCACCATAACCCCCCTCCCTCTGCCACCATGACACCTCCCCACCATAAGACTTCCTGCCATCCTTACAGCCCTCGCCACCATGACCCCCCTGCCCCCACCACCATGACATCCCCCCACCATGAGACTTCCCACCAGGCTGCGGAGTCGGAGTTAGTTTTGGTTAGAATTAGAAAAAGTGTACCAACTCCGACTTCATGACACTAATTTCACTACGAAACTCCCCCGCCACTATGACATCCCACCGCCACCATGAGACCCACCACCACCATGATCCTCCTGCAGCCACCATGACCCCCCCCTACCATGAGACTCCCTTCCATCACTATGACACTCCTGCCACCACCATGACCCCCCTCCCTCTGCCACTATGACCCCCCCATGAGACTCCCCGCCCCCACTATGACACTCCTGCCACCACCATGACCCCCCCATGAGACTCCCCGCCACCATGACCCCCCCATGAGACTCCCCACCACCATAATCCCCCCCCATGAGACTCCCCGCCACCATGACCCCCCCATGAGACTCCCCGCCACCATGACCCCCCCCATGAGACTCCCCGCCACCATGACCCCCCTCCCCCGCCACCATGACCGCCCTCCCCCTGTCACCAGGCTGCGGAGTCGGAGTTAGTTTTGGTTAGAATTAGAAAAAATGTCCCAACTCCGAGAGGCCATTACTGGTCTCTATCTGACGTGTATAAATGTTCCTCATTAATATCCTGTAGTCTCTATCACTCTCAGTTATACAGGAGCCCCCTTACCTGACAGCAGCCCCCTTACCTGACAGCCCCTCCCCCCCCCCCCCCCCCGGACCGGATAATAAGCTACAGAAGAAGAACCATCATATGTGTTCATATAGGTTCATCCCATATTGGAGCTGCTGGATCCCCTCACAGGACTTCATGATTGTGGGGTCCATCGTGGTTACAGATCAGATATAAATAATATGAGGTAACTGAGAACCACGTGTGCTCCCTGGAATTACAGCCGCTGCTGTAAATGTACATAGAAACTAGGAAAATGACGTACCTGCAGTAAACGTGACATCACTCCTATGACGCCACACTCTCTAGGTCAGCTCGCCCTCTTGTGACCGCTGCCAGGAAGTGCGGATTCCGTAGAGGCGCCATCTTCCCGAAGACCAAACACGAGTAGAAGACAGCAAAACGCCTCCTTCGTGAAGCGATAACCCACAGACGCTCGCTCTAGAGTTCACCAAGGCTGCGCAGGCGCACTAAACAGATGCCGCCGCGCTGAGAGCGAACGGCGCATGCGCCCCTGTCTATGTATTGCGTAATCTCGTCGGTCTCGCGGTCTCCGGTGGAATTTTCCGTCCTTGCCTCGCGTTTTTTCCGTTTGTTGTGCGGCGGAGCGGGGTCACATGATGCGGCCGCTGCCTCAGCGGAATTTGAAGCGAAATGACCGCGGGAATTGGCTGTGACCGTCCGGCTGATACATTAGTGATGTACGTTATTTCCCCCGAATCCAACAGGTGGCTCCGTGGCGCAATGGATAGCGCATTGGACTTCTAGCGGGGAAGACATTCAAAGGTTCCGGGTTCGAGTCCCGGCGGAGTCGCGTTTTATTCAAAGTCCGTCCGGTTATGGTTTTTTTTATAAGAAGTTAAATATTTACTTTGTTACCTGGAAAGAAACAGCGGTCACGTGGTGGTGGAGTCACAGGGTGTATACAGTATATAGATGCACAGGGTGTATACAGTATATAGATGGGTGTATACAGTATATAGATGGGTATATACAGTATATAGATTGATGCACAGGGTGTATACAGTATATAGATAGGTGTATATAGATGGATGCACAGGGTGTATACAGTATATAGATGGATGCACAGTGTATACAGTATATAGATCAGTGTATACAGTATATAGATGGATGCACAGGGTGTATACAGTATGTAGATGGATGCACAGGGCGTATACAGTGTATAGATGGGTGTATACAGTATATAGATGGATGCACAGGGTGTATACAGTATGTAGATGGATGCACAGGGCGTATACAGTGTATAGATGGGTGTATACAGTATATAGATGGATGCACAGAGTGTATACAGTATATAGATGGGTGTATACAGTATATAGATGGATGCACAGGGTGTCTACAGTATGTAGATGGATGCACAGAGTGTATACAGTATATAGATGGGTGTATACAGTATATAGATGGATGCACAGGGTGTATACAGTATGTAGATGCATAGGGCGTATACAGTGTATAGATGGGTATATACAGTATATATAGATGCACAGGGTGTATACAGTATATAGATGGGTGTATACAGTATATAGATGGATGCACAGGGTGTATACAGTATATAGATGGATGCACAGGGCATATACAGTGTATAGATGGGTGTATACAGTATATAGATGCACAGGGTGTATACAGTATATAGATGGGTGTATACAGTATATAGATGGATGCAGAGTATATACAGTATATAGATGGGTGTATACAGTATATAGGTGGATGCACAGGGTGTATACAGTATATAGATGGATGCACAGGGCGTATACAGTATATAGATGTGTGTATGCAGTATATAGATGGATGCACAGGGTGTATATAGATGGATGCACAGGGCATATACAGTATATAGATGGGGATATATAGATGCATAGGCTGTATATAGATGCACAGTGTGTATACAGTATATAGGAGATGAACAGTGTGTATACAGTAGATAGATGGATGCAGTGTGTATACAGTATATAGATGGATGCACAGGGTGTATACAGTAGATAGATGGATGCACAGGGTGTATACAGTATATAGATGCACAGGGTGTATACAGTATATAGATGGATGCAGTGTGTATACAGTATATAGATGGATGCACAGGGCGTATACAGTATATAGATGGATGCACAGGGCGTATACAGTATATAGATGGATGCAGTGTGTATACAGTATATAGATGGATGCACAGGGCATATACAGTATATAGATGGATGCAGTGTGTATACAGTATATAGATGGATGCACAGGGCGTATACAGTATAAAGATGGATGCACAGGGCGTATACAGTATATAGATGGATGCAGTGTGTATACAGTATATAGATGGATGCACAGGGCATATACAGTATATAGATGGATGCAGTGTGTATACAGTATATAGATGGATGCACAGGGCGTATACAGTATATAGATGGATGCACAGGGCGTATACAGTATATAGATGGATGCAGTGTGTATACAGTATATAGATGGATGCACAGGGCGTATACAGTATATAGATGGATGCAGTGTGTATACAGTATATAGATGGATGCACAGGGCGTATACAGTATATAGATGGATGCACAGGGCATATACAGTATATAGATGGATGCAGTGTGTATACAGTATATAGATGGATGCACAGGGCGTGTACAGTATATAGATGGATGCACAGGGCGTATACAGTATATAGATGGATGCAGTGTGTATACAGTATATAGATGGATGCACAGGGCGTATACAGTATATAGATGGATGCAGTGTGTATACAGTATATAGATGGATGCACAGGGCGTATACAGTATATAGATGGATGCACAGGGCGTATACAGTATATAGATGGATGCACAGGGCGTATACAGTATATAGATGGATGCAGTGTGTATACAGTATATAGATGGATGCAGTGTGTATACAGTAGATAGATGGATGCACAGGGCATATACAGTAGATAGATGGATGCACAGGGCATATACAGTAGATAGATGGATGCACAGGGCGTATACAGTATATAGATGGATGCACAGGGCGTATACAGTATATAGATGGATGCACAGGGCATATACAGTATATAGATGGATGCAGTGTGTATACAGTATATAGATGGATGCACAGGGCGTATACAGTATATAGATGGATGCACAGGGCATATACAGTATATAGATGGATGCAGTGTGTATACAGTATATAGATGGATGCAGTGTGTATACAGTATATAGATGGATGCACAGGGTGTATACAGTATATAGATGGATGCAGTGTGTATACAGTATATAGATGGATGCACAGGGCGTATACAGTATATAGATGGATGCACAGGGCATATACAGTATATAGATGGATGCAGTGTGTATACAGTATATAGATGGATGCAGTGTGTATACAGTATATAGATGGATGCACAGGGCATATACAGTAGATAGATGGATGCACAGGGCATATACAGTAGATAGATGGATGCACAGGGCGTATACAGTATATAGATGGATGCACAGGGCGTATACAGTATATAGATGGATGCAGTGTGTATACAGTATATAGATGGATGCACAGGGCGTATACAGTATATATATAGCATAGTGTGGTAGAGGTCGGAGCCCCTCATCACTTTCTATTCCCCGTCTGTGATGGGACACATTGGGCATTGGGTTTTCTCCTCCTCAGAGTTCCCCATATTGCAGTACAGCAGCAGTTTACACCACACGCAGAGATACCGAAATAGGGTTAAACTTTTTGTAGATGAAAATTTTTGAGGCGGCCAAATGTTTTTGTTTTTTTTTTTACTACCTTGATAGTTCTTTTTGATCACCCCCCCGATTCCTGTGCTCGCCCCGTTTTCTTCTTGTGCAGCGGCTCTATGCACGGGGGGGGGGGGGCACAAAAGGACCGTACCACCAGGATCTCTGCGCCACCAGTCTCAGTACTAAAAAAATAAAAAACAAACACTAATCCTGATGGAACATTTAAAAGTTTTTGAGGTTTTTTGCTTTGGCAATGTTTGATGGCGCTCTTAGGGGACTGGACTATAAAGCCATTTGCAGAGTTCATGGTGATGTTTGCCGTTGCAGTGAACCCTCAGTCTCCGGCTATAGACAGGCTGTAACAGTGATCGGTCCTGGCAGGCCACATCCTTCCATTATATCGGGGGCAGTCGGTCAGACAGCAGAGGTAACTGGTGCACGACTACAGCTCATCACACACAGGAAATAGAAAAGAGAAGGACCATATAAGGTGTATTGTCCGCAGCTCCCCGGCTCCTCCCTCTGATGTCACAGGAGGCGTGGTTGTATCTTCTCTGAGCTCTAGCTCCACCCCCTGATTGATGTCATTGCCAATGATCAGCCCCCTCCAGTCTAAATCACCAGTTCCCTGAGCAAACAAGGGTGCTGAGGGAAGAGAGCAGGCAGGGTGGGAGGGCTGTGACGAAGAACTGAAAGAAAAGCAATGCATTCTGGGACTTGTAGTGTTGAGCAATCACAAAATTCAAAAGTAAGACCCCCAAACCAGTGTGGGGTGCAGACAGGTCAGCAATGCTTTATGCTACTACAGCAGGAATATGTATTACCAGATGGCAGAGTATCCATGTGGGGCTGGGGGAGGGAACCTGGGCCCTCCAGCTGCTGCAAAACTACAACTCCCATCATGCCTGGACAGCCAAAGCTTTAGCGGTGAAAATCATTTTCTTTTAAATCGGTTAGTGTCAGAAAGTTATATAGATTTGTTATTTATATGTAAAAATCTCCAGTCTTCCATTACTTATCAGCTGCTGTATGTCCTGCAGGAAGTGGTATATTCTCTTCAGTCTGACAGTGCTCTCTGCTGCCACCTCTGTCCATGTCAGGAACTGTCCAGAGCAGCAGCAAATCCCCATAGAAAACCTCTGCTGCTCTGGACAGTTCCTGACACGTACAGAGGTGGCAGCAGAGAGCACTGTGTCAGACTGGAGAGAATACACCACTTCCTGCAGGACATACAGCAGCTGAAAAGTAATGGAAAAATGGAGATTTTTTTAGTAGACGCGAGTTACAAATCTATAGAACTTTCGGACACAATTTGATTTGAAAAAAAAAAAAACAAAACATTTTTGCTGGAGTTCCCCTTTAATGGATACGGTTATTGCCCATATACGTTACAGTTTAGTCTCCATCACCGTTCTGCGTTTTATGATTAGAGATGAGTATATTACAGCAGTGGGAGGAGTTTCCCAGGACTGGATCCAGCTTTTCCAGGCACCCGGCAGACAGACAAGCCGACTGCCGAGCCTAGTGAATCGCTTTGCTACTGCTGTAAAATCTGCTCATCCCTCATTATGATACATATAGCGGCTCAATGGAAGGACCCCCGTCCGGATCCCCGGACCCCGTCAGTCATGTGACCCCCACTATGAGAGGTCAGAGGGGATCATCCACTATGAGGGCAGATAGATGGCAGATATAATGTACAAACCCGTCAGAGAGGCCACAAAGTGTAGAAACAAACAAATATTTATTCAGGTAAAAGCAAAAAACAAACAGTGAAACCGAAACACAAGAGAAATCTGCGCCCGATGATAAACCAATGTAGTGTCAGCCATCCCAGCGGTCACATGTCTGCAGCCATTGTAGAAGAGCGCCCCCTCCAGGCAGATGGAAGGAAGCCTCCCAGCAAGACTACAACTCCCATCATGCCTGGAGAGCTGAAGCTTTACTGTCCAGACATGATGGGTGTCGTAGTTCTGTCGGAGCTGAAAGTTCTCCATCTCTGCTATAAGAGGACCCAGTGACCCTCCAGCTGCTGCTGAACTACAACCCCCATCATATTCTGACACATATACAAAACAACAACAACGCTGCAAGACTACAACCCCTGAATCGGGACAAAACTACAGCGACCGAGCAACACTGGAGGTGTCCGAGCACGATGGGGGACGTCATACTGCAAACACACATGGTGGCCCGAACGTTGCAGAAGCACAACCCCCAGCGCTCCACGAATGGTTCAACCAGGATACGAGCGCCCCCCAGCACGCCATGAGGGTTACACAAGTAAAAGGCACGCCACGGGTCGTCTCTGCAATGTTCTAGCACCGCCGCCCCCCCCCCCCCCCCCCAACCCTTAAAGGGGTTATCCAGCGCTACAAAAACATGGCCACTTTTCCCCCTTCTGTTGTCTCCAGTTCAGGTGCGGTTTGCAATTAAGCTCCATTTACTTCAATGGATTGAAGTTTCAAAACTCCACCCAAACTGGAGACAACAGTAGGGGGAAATGGCCATGTTTTTGTAGCGCTGGATAACCCCTTGAAGGAAACTGCAGAACTACAATGTTGCAGTCACAGATCACAGCTAGGAAATCATTTTAAAAGGTTCAAAAAAGTTGCTTGAAACTTTATTCCAAACTAAAACATCACAATGCACAGTACACACAGGCGGCACAGTACACACAGGCGGCTCCATCCCCCTTCTCAGCCACGTTACATAATTCAGTATAAAATATATATTTAATCTATCTTCTATATTGGGGAGAACACCAGTTGTCCGATGGATTGGATGCTCAGCAGTGCAGCCATGTATACAGTACAAGCCGGTGGGCGCCCTGCCATCTTTATCTCCCGTACACGGATCCCGCAGCCGCCATGTCCGGGGATTACAGCAGATTAGGTTCTTTCCTTCACCTTCTGCCAAAACTGTATTTAATAAAAGGAGGTTTAAGAGTCGGGAGAATATCGGGGGCCGAGACTTTCCACCTCTAACAGAACGGAGGGCAAACAGGAGACGGAAAGTAAAGTCACATGACTAATAGACCCAATCTGGTCCTCTGATCACGACAAGATCCATGGTCATGTGACTGGGGTCGGCGGTCGTCCATGCGAACCAACTGGTTATACAGTTACACATTTAAGAACTAGTTGCTGGTTACAATAAGTGACTTTAGTGTTTAAATCACCAACGTTCACAAGTGTGACAATGGATAACGCGGCATCACTCATCCCGATAGGGGAGAACGGCAGATCCCAGGGCTTAAGCCGCTATACACGGAATATCATTTAGGCCAAATCCAACGAGCCGCGCCCTTCACATATACAGGGGTCCGACAACGAAACGGAAACGTATAACCTCAGATAAAACAGCCGCCTTTACGGAAAAGGGCAATCGTGACGCCACGCGTAACAGCGTTATAATCTGTGCACGTTACCAGCAGAGTCACTCACAGCGACTGTCCGATTATGACCACTGCGGACCTTTCCCGCACGGAGATGAGCGCAGTTATAGGTTTCTGTATCCAAAAAAAAGGAAGACAGTAAAAAAGTGTGAACCCAAAGTTTTAACAGTGATCTATGTAACAACGGACCAGATGAGACACGGAGATGGAGTCAGGTCCTCAGACCACGGGGTCAGACGAGTCCTGTAAGATACAGTCCTCAGACTGCAGGGTCAGGTTAGGGCTGGTCCTATAAGATACAGATGAGTCCTCAGATGGGGTCAGTCCTATAAGATATAGGAGTCCTCAGACCAGGTCAGTCCTATAAGATATAGGCGAGTCCTCAGACTGCGGGGACGGGTCGGGTCAGGGCTGGTCCTATAAAATATAGAAGTCCTCAGACTGCGGGGTCGGGTCGGGGCTGGTCCTATAACATACAGTCCTCAGACTGCGGGGTCGGATCGGGTCAGGGCTGGTCCTATAAAATATAGGAGTCCTCAGATTGCGGGGTCGGGGCTGGTCCCATAAGATATAGGAGAGTCCTCAGACTGCGGGGTCGGGGCTGGTCCCATAAGATATAGGAGAGTCCTCAGACTGCGGGGTCGGATCAGGTCAGGTCCTATAAGATATAGGAGTCCTCAGACTGCGGGGTCGGATCAGGGCTGGTCCTATAAGATATAGGAGTCCTCAGACTGCGGGGTCGGGGCTGGTCCTATAAAATATAGGCGAGTCCTCAGACTGCGGGGTCGGATCGGGTCAGGGCTGGTCCTATAAAATATAGGAGTCCTCAGACTGCGGGGTCGGATCGGGGCTGGTCCTATAACATACAGTCTTCACACTGTGGGGTCGGATCAGGCCAGGGCTGGTCCTATAACATACAGCCCTCAGGGTTATTGATAGTTTATCTATCACAGTAGGAACATTGTGACCTGGGCTGCGGGGATCATTTTATGAGATTATGATGCATAAACCAAGTGTAACCATCATCTGATAGCGGAGATCTTGTGAGCGCAGGACAATGCTCGGTCTGTTTGTGCCATCTGCACGGCGCCAACAAGAGATCGAAGTACAATAAAGTTTCCTGGCAGAGTTACGGGGAAGCTTCGCTCCTCAGCTTCTCTACTTGAACAGTTTGCAGTCAGTAAACGTGGTGGCCGCGGGGATCGGGATAGTTGAGGCCGCGGGGATCACCCGGGGGTCGGGATTGTTGAGGCCACAGGGATCGCCCAGGGGTCGGGATAGTTGTGGCCGCGGGGATCGCCCGGGATTGTTGAGGCCACAGGGATCGCCCGGGTGTCGGGAATGTTGAGACCGCAGGGATCGCCCGGGGGTCGGGATTGTTGAGGCCGCAGGGATCACCCGGGGTCCAGAGATTATTTTGGTCGTCTCTTTGCACCATCTGCCGGGTAAGGTCAGTGGTCGCTCCGGGCCCCCACGCTCAGTGCAGAGCTTTCCTCTTGGCTTCTATTATGTAGCCCTTTGACTTTATAATCCCCCGTGTTTTCACAATGACGGAATATCGTAGGATCCATTCTGGGGTCCAGCCAGACACCGGAGCTCCTTGGATCCCTTCTCGAAGAAATTCTTGGAAGTTTTCTTCAGATAAGATTTCTGTGTGAGATGAAACAAAGAAATAAGAAAATATCCAAAAGATGCAAGAAAGTGAGGGGGGGGGGGGGGGGTTCCATCTATACGCAATGCTCGCAACGTGCACCCGCCCCCCCCCCCCTTTTCATCAGAACAGTTAGAATCTTTCCTTCTCCTTGGAGAACCCCCTTCTCCGCTAATTTGCTTATATATACGGTCATTTTTGGCTAGTACTGGCGGGATCCTGAGTCCCTGTAGCAATGACATCACACACCCACAGCAGCCAATCACTGGCCTCCATAGTCAGATTTATTTATTACACCCCAGACCCCTCTCACCTCTGGAATCGCTGTGTGTCAATAACTGAATGTCGAACTCCTTTGCGAAGGCGGTGAGATCCGGGGGCATGATGCAGCACGATGCCAGGTTCACCTGGTTACTGCTCGGCTTCACCTGTAGGCGGCAGCACAGAGTACTCAGGATTTATAACTCAGATTAAACTTCCCTCCATCGATAGTCAATGACCCCTCTCTGTGACTTTCCCAGTTTTTGTCTATTAAGCGTTTTATTGCAGAATGAGGCATCTAAAAACTTTCTGGTACTTTGTCTCAGTTTAATATTGTCTAACAATTCACCGACAGCAAGCAGTGGTAGAATCCCACCACATCCAGAATACAGCAGTGCTGACGGACGTGGTTATGTGAACAGGATCGGCCATAGGTATCACTGCCTGCTGAGAACGATGATAAAGCAGCTGATGATCCCCGATGTCACTGAAGGAGTCGCTGTCGTTACAACTTTCAAAATCTTTATCAACAGTAGATGTGATATAAGGAAAGTTAACAATTTACTTTTTTTATCATGGAGAAAACGTCACTTCTTGTGTTCTGACTCTCTTTATTTTTTCAAAGAGTCAGAAAACAGGAAGTCCCAGTCATCTGACCAATCACAGAGAAGCAACCTTCAGCAGACTGTCCCATACAGTAAGTATACAGCTGCCTTCAGGAGACTGGACCTGGATACAGTAAGTATAGCTGTTATATAGCTGCCTTCAGGAGACTTGACCTGGATACAGTAAGTATAGCTGTTATATAGCAGGAGACTGGACCTGGATACAGTAAGTATACCTGTTATATAGCTGCCTTCAGGAGACTGGACCTGGATACAGTAAGTATACCTGTTATATAGCAGCCTTCAGGAGACTGGACCTGGATACAGTAAGTATAGCCGTTATATAGCTGCCTTCAGGAGACTGGACCTGGATACAGTAAGTATAGCTGTTATATAGCTGCCTTCAGGAGACTGGACCTGGATACAGTAAGTATAGCTGTTATATAGCAGCCTTCAGGAAACTGGACCTGGATACAGTAAGTATAGTTGTTATATATATAGCTGCCTTCAGGAGACCGGACCAGGATACAGTAAGTATAGATGTTATATAGGAGACTGGACCTGGATACAGTAAGTATAGCTGTTATATAGCAGCCTTCAGGAGACTGGACCTGGATACAGTAAGTATAGCTGTTATATAGCTGCCTTCAGGAGACTGGACCTGGATACAGTAAGTATAGCTGTTATATAGCAGCCTTCAGAAGACTGGACCAGGATACAGTAAGTATAGCTGTTATATAGCTGCCTTCAGGAGACTGGACCTGGATACAGTAAGTATAGCTGTTATATAGCTGCCTTCAGGAGACTGGACCTGGATACAGTAAGTATAGCTGTTATATAGCAGCCTTCAGAAGACTGGACCAGGATACAGTAAGTATAGCTGTTATATAGCTGCCTTCAGGAGACTGAACCTGTATACAGTAAGTATAGCTGGTATATAGCTGCCTTCAGGAGACTGAACCTGTATACAGTAAGTATAGCTTTGTATTACCGCATGATAAAACTTGTTTTATATCACTACTATATCTACTGTTGATTTAGACTTTGAAAGTTATAACAGCAACACAATTTTTCTCACACAAAGAAGACGCTTCAAGTATGATGCCAGTAATGTAACACAGCGACATCTCATATACACAAAACCGGAAACCATATTCCCATTGTACAGCCAGTGACTGGCGCCGGATGCCTCACCTGTGCCCAGAGGTAAAGCTGTTCCAGGAGGGGTTTATCCAGATCCGACGTCCCTATAGCAACAACTTTATTGTTCTGAACGAGCCGCTCCAGTTCCCTCCAGTACGGCTGCAGATGCTCCAGGGTAAGGGTGACGCCATCTTCCAGGGGAGGCGGCGCAATGATCACGGAATCCAGCTGTGCGACAGCGAGGGCGGAGCAGGCTGCGGAAACAACAGACGGATGATGAGAGGCAACGTCCACCGCTACCAGCTTATCCACTGACTGCATAAGAGGCCTGACCCGTCCACAGCCCGGCAGTAACTCACACCCAGGGCGTGGTAGTGGGGAGCCGCTCCAATGACGCACAGACCGTCACCATCGTTATCAGTGTAATAGAACATGCTGAAAGACAGCGATCAGCCGACATAGTGTATGTTGGTTGATCGTTGTCTTCTTAAAGGAGTTGTTCACCACAAAATTTCTCTCTTTAAAATCAGCTGGTGGGGGGGGGGCTCTGCACACAGCGGAGCGGGGGGGGGGGGGTGTTGTTGCTCTGCACACGGCGGGGTATGTATCCTGCTTCGTACACAGCGTTTATAACACTCGCTCTATAATCTGCCGCGATCACACACTCCTCAGTGTCGCTGCCAAATAGCTGTTTATTCTCTATGGGGTTACATCACCGGCTCCGGCTCTTTCTGCACTATGGGCTTTATTAAAAAACAGTTCACATGAGGTCAGGCCCGCTGCCAAAATCTAATCCAGGATAAGAGCCGCTCACGCCCCGTCCCATAGTCTGACAGTGAACGCTGCAAGTAACCGGCCAACCATGGAGATAGCGGAGAGGCCGGGAGCCGGAACTGTGCACAATACAGCTCTATGGAAGCCTTCCAGGAAGGGGGCTGAGGGGGCAACCATCCGCCCTCACACGGGGGCAACCATCCGCCCTCACACGGGGGCATCCATCCGCCCTCACACGGGGGCAACCGATCAGTGCAGGGGCGGCACACACACGGCTTCCTGGGTATAAGTGTCCACAACCCAGCGCCCCGGGGTCTATAGTGACCTCATACTTGTAACTGCATAGGAGCCATTGTAGGAAGTGTGCGGAGCGTCTATACCCAGAGTCCTATCATGTGACCGGTCACTCATCCACAGCGGCCATTAGCAGTATCCCCAATATAACACCATGAGGAGCAGGACTTACCCATGTCTACAGCATGGCTAATGGAGGACAGGCCGTCACCCAGAAGAAACAGCTTCACTAAAGGAGGAGAAGAAAGAGTCAGAGGTATAAGGGTGCAGTAGGTGTAGGGTGGGTATAGGGGTGCAGTAGGTGTAGGGTGGGTATAAGGGTGCAGTAGGTGTAGGGTGGGTATAAGGGTGCAGTAGGTGTAGGGTGGGTATAGGGATGCAGTAGGTGTAGGGTGGGTATAAGGGTGCAGTAGGTGTAGGGTGGGTATAAGGGTGCAGTAGGTATAGGGTGGGTATAGGGGTGCAGTAGGTGTAGGGTGGGTATAAGGGTGCAGTAGGTGTAGGGTGGGTATAAGGGTGCAGTAGGTGTAGGGTGGGTATAAGGGTGCAGTAGGTGTAGGGTGGGTATAAGGGTGCAGTAGGTATAGGGTGGGTATAAGGGTGCAGTAGGTGTAGGGTGGGTATAGGGGTGCAGTAGGTGTAGGGTGGGTATAGGGGTGCAGTAGGTGTAGGGTGGGTATCGGGGTGCAGTAGGTGTAGGGTGGGTATCGGGGTGCAGTAGGTAAGAGGAGGCAGATATTCTGTGTATTTACCTGACACTTTCATCTCGTCTCTTTCTTCAGGGTTTATGGTTTCCAGCGCCAGCGTCATGGCGCACTCCAGCGTATCAGGAGATTCCTATAGACACAAGGAGTATATAACATATAGCAGGTACATGTATATACTGTACAGGGGGGATATATTATAATATAGCAGTATGTACTGTACAGAGGAGTCACCCCAGACACAGTTTCTCGGACATTACACACGGAACGTCCTGGCCGGGGGGAGGGATTACGTATTCCTGTCAGCTTACACGGTCTGACACGCAGCGCCTCGCTTGTGATCACTGTCTGCTCTGGGACAATGGCTTCTATATACAGATCCCCGACGCCATTCAGCTCCAGACCTGGGATCAGAGTTACACTATAACCCGCAGGTCACGGCCGAGCTCGTCTCATGTAGTGTGTGTGTCCAGGACTGCGCTCCTGTAAGGTTTGGCACGGCACACACCTAGACTACCGAATAACGGCCGACGTGTTATTAAAAAGACACCTGTGCAGCGTTCTGGGCACCATCGGGAGCGACAGGGTATATACCGCACCCTTAGTGATACGAGAGGCTGAGAATCCCAATAAACTGGCAGATTATAGGCCAATCACCTACATCACCGTCCTGCCGAACTGGCACCGACTTCTAGAGAATAATTGTTAATGTAATGATTAACACAGCGAATGTAACCGGATCAGCGAGTCCGCTAAGATCCACCACGCACCCACACAGACAACTCGGGGACAGCCCGGCCGTCACGCCCCTAATGTCTATGATGCCAATCAGAGGGTACATGGCCGGATCAGACATCCTATGCTGATCCCAATACTCTGAGGTCAGGATGAGACGTTCTATACATTCATATACGAGGACTGTTTACCTGCAGGAGCTCAGGGGTCACCTTCAGGCTCCATTCATTCAGCGTCGTCCTTATACAATCCCCGAGCTGCAAAGAGAAAGAAGAATCATTGTAATGGAGACCTCACTGAAGTCCTACCTGGCAATGTATAGACGCCCCTCACTATATGGACCCTGGCACTATATGGATGCCGCCACTGTATAGATGCCAGCGCTGTATGGATGATTGCAGTGTACAGACCCCCCATTCTGTACGGGCGCCGCCCCCCCATTGCCCCCCTCTCTATGGACGATCACAGTGTTCGGACGCCCCGCTTTGTACGGATGCCCCCCCCCCCCCCCGTATGGATGATCACAGTGTAGACACCCTGCTCTGTACGGACGCCCCTCTCTGTATAGCCGCTCCACACCGTTCTTATTCTACACGCCTTTACTCCATGTTCCCCTTTACAAAGTCATACAGTTTCTTAACTCAATATAACAAACTGGGAAAAGAAAGGGTTAATAAGAGGCGGCTATGATCAGAGGATTCCTGTAATCACTGACCTATTATCTCAGCCCAGATAGGGCGGATCATGTGATCACTCGTGTAACGTGAAGTTTACAGAGTTACACAACATCATCGCAGAAGCCAAGTGACCCCCAAACCCCAGAGAACAAGAGGAACAGTGACCCTTGACCCCAAGGAACACTATGTATTACTATGTGCAAGACTGGCCGGGGATCCCGCCGAGATCAAACAGGACGGCACAAAGGATATGTATCTGTCTGTATACCCAGAGGTATCAGCTATAAGGATATATATGTATCTGTCCGTATACCCAGAGGTATCAGCTATAAGGATATATATGTATACATATACCCAGAGGTATCAGCTATAAGGATATATATGTATACATATACCCAGAGGTATCAGCTATAAGGATATGTATCTGTCTGTATACCCAGAGGTATCAGCTATAAGGATATGTATCTGTCCGTATACCCAGAGGTATCAGCTATAAGGATATATATGTATACATATACCCAGAGGTATCAGCTATAAGGATATATATGTATCTGTCCGTATACCCAGAGGTATCAGCTATAAGGATATATATGTATCTGTCCGTATACCCAGAGGTATCAGCTATAAGGATATATATGTATACATATACCCAGAGGTATCAGCTATAAGGATATATATGTATACATATACCCAGAGGTATCAGCTATAAGGATATATATGTATACATATACCCAGACACAGGGCGATAACCGCTGCTCGGGGCCCAGATGTCGCCATTACTGTACACAGCGTCCGTGTTATATCCTGAGGCTCTGTTATATACGCTTCCCTCTAGTGACATCACTTGTGTAAGATCAGGCAGCGTGACTTTCCTTCCTCTTTCGTATGGTAAACATGGAGACGCCGGACGTCAACGTCTTCTACTAACAGGAGTGACTACAGTTCTATGTCAGGAACTGTCCAGAGCAGCAGAGGTTTTCTATGGGGGATTTGCTGCTGCTCTGGACAGTTCCTGACATGGACAGAGGTGGCAGCAGAGAGCACTGTGTCAGACTGAAGAGAATACACCACTTCCTGCAGGACATACAGCAGCTGATAAGCACCAGAAGACTGGAGGTTTTTAAATGAATAATTAACAAATCGGGAAACTTTCTGAAACCAGTTGATTTGAAAGAAAAAAAAAATAGCTGGAGTTCCACTTTAAGGACCAGACCCCGACCCTACAATCCAATCACTCGCCCTTATCGGGGTCACTTTGCTATGACAGGGACCTCGCTGATTCCGGATAACCAGCTCATTCTACCAAAGATCCTCCGTGTAATACAGTCAGTGCTTAAAGGGGCTGTCCCGAAAATGATAACTTATCACACAGGACCGGGGGGGTGACACACTGATCAGTGGGGGTCCGGGCGCAGGGAGCGCGAGGAGGGTGCAGCAGGCATACACGGTCTATAGATAGCGGAATCTCACTATATGTAAGTAGGAGGGATGCTGCAGGATTGTGATAAGAGACGAGTCACCCGAGGACAAGAGACACCGCAGCTACTACCCATCCTCCTCCCAGCTGGGATGTCACAGGATGGATATATATATATATATAGATAGATATGAGGAGGGATATAGATATACACACGGGAAGTCCCTGCGCTCTTCAGAACAAATAGTGAAGAGATATCGGACCGTTTCCTGTTATACCACAAAATGAAAAATATACATATATACAGGATAGATATATATAGATGTGGTGTATAATGTATAGTAACTGTATAACCCTGATAACACAGCAGCTGGATATGTGATATATAAGTTACTGTACAGTATAGCAGCATGTGGTATATAATGTATAGTAACTGTATAACCCTGATAACACAGCAGCTGGATATGTGATATATAAGTTACTGTACAGTATAGCAGCATGTGGTGTATAATGTATAGTAACTGTATAACCCTGATAACACAGCAGCTGGATATGTGATATATAAGTTACTGTACAGTATAGCAGCATGTGGTGTATAATGTATAGTAACTGTATAAGCCTGATAACACAGCAGCTGGATATGTGATATATAAGTTACTGTACAGTATAGCAATCAGCATGTGGTGTATAATGTATAGTAACTGTATAACCCTGATAACACAGCAGCTGGATATGTGATATATAAGTTACTGTACAGTATAGCAGCATGTGGTGTATAATGTATAGTAACTGTATAACCCTGATAACACTGCAGCAGCTGGATATGTGATATATAAGTTACTGTACAGTATAGCAGCATGTGGTGTATAATGTATAGTAACTGTATAACCCTGATAACACTGCAGCAGCTGGATATGTGATATATAAGTTACTGTACAGTATAGCAGCATGTGGTATATAATGTATAGTAACTGTATAACCCTGATAACACTGCAGCAGCTGGATATGTGATATATAAGTTACTGTACAGTATAGCAGCATGTGGTGTATAATGTATAGTAACTGTATAACCCTGATAACACTGCAGCTGGATATGTGATATATAAGTTACTGTACAGTATAGCAATCAGCATGTGGTGTATAATGTATAGTAACTGTATAACCCTGATAACACTGCAGCAGCTGGATATGTGATATATAAGTTACTGTACAGTATAGCAGCATGTGGTGTATAATGTATAGTAACTGTATAACCCTGATAACACAGCAGCAGCTGGATATGTGATACGTTACTGTACAGTATAGCAATCAGCATGTGGTATATAATGTATAGTAACTGTATAACCCTGATAACACAGCAGCTGGATATGTGATATATAAGTTACTGTACAGTATAGCAGCATGTGGTATATAATGTATAGTAACTGTATAACCCTGATAACACAGCAGCAGGATATGTGATATATAAGTTACTGTACAGTATAGCAGCATGTGGTGTATAATGTATAGTAACTGTATAACCCTGATAACACAGCAGCTGGATATGTGATATATAAGTTACTGTACAGTATAGCAGCATGTGGTATATAATGTATAGTAACTGTATAACCCTGATAACACAGCAGCTGGATATGTGATATATAAGTTACTGTACAGTATAGCAGCATGTGGTGTATAATGTATAGTAACTGTATAACCCTGATAACACAGCAGCTGGATATGTGATATATAAGTTACTGTACAGTATAGCAATCAGCATGTGATATATAATGTATAGTAACTGTATAACCCTGATAACACAGCAGCTGGATATGTGATATATAAGTTACTGTACAGTATAGCAGCATGTGGTATATAATGTATAGTAACTGTATAACCCTGATAACACAGTAGCTGGATATGTAATATATAAGTTACTGTACAGTATAGCAGCATGTGGTATATATTGTATAGTAATTGTATAACCCTGATAACACAGCAGCTAGATATGTGATATATAAGTTACTGTACAGTATAGCAGAATGTGGTATATAATGTATAGTAACTGCATAACCCTGATAACACAGCAGCAGCTGGATATGTGATATATAAGTTACTGTACAGTATAGCAGCATGTGGTATATAATGTATAGTAACTGTATAACCCTGATAACACAGCAGCTGGATATGTGATATATAAGTTACTGTACAGTATAGCAGCATGTGGTGTATAATGTATAGTAACTGTATAACCCTGATAACACAGCAGCAGCTGGATATGTGATCTATGTTACTGTACAGTATAGCAGCATGTGGTATATAATGTATAGTAACTGTATAACCCTGATAACACAGCAGCAGCTGGATATGTGATATATAAGTTACTGTACAGTATAGCAATCAGCATGTGGTATATAATGTATAGTAACTGTATAACCCTGATAACACTGCAGCTTGTAGATACAGGATGGAGCTGCAGATCCCCATAATGCAGTAGCGTAGTACAACGGGCAAGAATAGAGAAGCAGGGCGGCTGTCAGAGGTCTGTGAGGTCACATGACTGCAATGGGGAAGGGCGTGTGTTCAGCATAGACCAATCAGGAAGTGAGAATCACAGAGCTGTGCAGGAGGACAGTGACAGCAGTGTGTATAGCTGAGGGTAAGTGCAGGCACAATATAGCAGGAATGGAGAGGATGGGAAACACAAGGGCTGACAGAGACTGCAGGGAGCAGGAAGGAATGAGCAGGACAGATGTGGGCACATACATGCAGCGCTCTCTGTCCGGGGAGAGAGGGGTTACAGATATGGAGAGATTACCCCCACAGTCCTGTCCCCTGATGTAAGCCGCAGCCTGAAGTGGATCTGCTGTGATTTGGAAGGTGAGGGAGACTTCCTGGGTCATATTACAGCACTGTAGACCACTGTAGACTGTGAGCTCTTAAACCAAGGTACATCCGTACACGGTATACTAACACCTATCACATGACTGGATGCTGTAAGGCAATAGTCTCCAACCTTGGGCCTCCCTCCGGATGACATAAAACTACAATTTCCAACATGTCATTTTGCATCAGCTATGAGGCCACAGGCCGGGTATGATGGGAGTTGTAGTGGTAGATGGGATTGCTGCTCTGAAGTGCTGGATAGTCAGGTCATTAATATTCATCTCTGATCGGACGCTTTCACCCATAGAGCCTGAACACGTCCTCGGTGGGGGGGGGGGGGGGGGGGGGGGGGGGTTGGAGATCAGAGCTCCAGTGGGGTCTCCTCATAGAACTCTATGGGGGTCCTGAGATTGCTGACACTAATGTATATATTACACAGCGGCCACTCATCTCTTCGCAGTTATTATAATTCTCTCTGTACAATCCCTCTAAGAGTCCTGGGATCTATAAGGGGAGGAGGGTAAACAATAGAAGATTAGTGACCGGGAATGTGCAAGTCACCCTGACGGGGAAGAGCGAGAAAGCGAAACGAAGGAGTATATACCGTATACCAGGCACCTCCCATGTGAAAAGGACAGTGCTGGGGGGTATGGGAGTATATACCATATACCAGGCACCTCCCATGTGAAAAGGACAGTGCTGGGGGGTATGGGAGTATATACCGTATACCAGGCACCTCACATGTGAGGAGGACAGTGCTGGTGGGTATAGGAGTATATACCGTATACCAGGCACCTCACATGTGAGGAGGACAGTGCTGGTGGGTGTAGGAGTATATACCGTATACACCATTATAAAGGTGACCTTTCTGAAGAAACAATCTGCTGCCAGGATTACTGCAGTAAACAACAGCAGTAAAGAGAGTTCACCCAATGTGCTGCAGTGTGACTGACCCGCTACGGCCCCAAACCCTGCGGCCACATAGGGGAGCTGGGGCCACATAGGGGAGCTGCGGCCCCAAACCCTGCGGCCACATAGGGGAGCTGGGGCCACATAGGGGAGCTGCGGCCACATAGGGGAGCTGCGGCCCCAAACCCTGCGGCCACATAGGGGAGCTGCGGCCCCAAACCCTGCGGCCACATAGGGGAGCTGCAGCCCCAAACCCTGCGGCCACATAGGGGAGCTGCAGCCCCAAACCCTGCGGCCACATAGGGGAGCTGCACCCCTAAACCCTGCAGCCACATAGGGGAGCTGCGGCCCCAAACCCTGCAGCCACATAGGGGAGCTGCGTCCCCAAACCCACCCACACACTGCGGCCACATATGGGAGCTGCGGCCCCCAGACACTGCAGCCACATAGGGGAGCTGCAGCCCCAAACCCTGTGGCCACATAGGGGAGCTGCGGCCCCAAACACACCCACACACTGAGTCCACGTAGGGGAGCTGTGGCCCCCAGACACTGCAGCCACATAGGGGAGCTGCAGCCCCAAACCCTGTGGCCACATAGGGGAGCTGCGGCCCCAAACACACCCACACACTGAGTCCACATAGGGGAGCTGCGTCCCCCCGCATCACCGCATATAATTTAATAATATACAATGCACAGATTGCGAAAGTACATGTGGCGGTATACAGCGTATACACCGACTGTCACCTACATCTGCTATACCTTACCCTTCAGGAGAGCTAAGATTGCAGCTCCGGAGGCACAATAGCAGATTAGGGAGTACCTGTGTACTATACATGTGTTATTATACAGGCTGCGCTAGGGCTGGGCGGTATACCGCAAAAATACCGATACCGTCACTGGGGTCGGTTAACCAACCTCAACTCTGCCAGGACGGTATCTGCGGTAATTTTGTATTTTTAGCTCCCAGAGTACCCTCTTTCCTGTATCCTCAGAGCGCTCCTGCACGCAAACTCGCGGCCCGGCGTGATCGCTGCACGTTATGTGCAGGGACGCCCATATCAGAGCGGGAGTAGCAGCAGGGTCCCGGTGAGAATGCCCGGGGGCACAGCCGTCCCCCCGCACCCGTCCAGTCCGAGCGCCGTCCCTCCCCCCGTCCCGCTGTACTTGTCCTGGCCGGCGTCCCTGCACACACAGGACATTAACATGTGCAGCGCTCACCGGCCGGAGGATGTTAATGTCTTGTGTGTGCAGGGACGCCGGTGTGCGCGGGGGAAATGGAGGAGCAGCAGGGTCCAGGGGAGAATAGAGTGCACAGCCTTCCTCCGCACCCGTCCCGCCGCACCTGTCCTGTCCAGTGTCCCTGCACACACAGGACATTAACGTTCAACGCTTGCTGGCCGGGACTGGTGCCGGTCCCCCCCCCCATCCCCCGGCCGCGCGAGCACTGCACATGCTAATGTCCTGTGTGTGCAGGAAGGAGGCCATGTCACAGCTGAAGGTGGAGGAGCAGCACGTGGGGGCGGCTGTCCTGTAGTTCCCTCAGTAACAGTACAGGACTATAATATAGGAGGGATAATTGGCTGCAACAAGCAGGATAATAATTGGCTGCTGCAGCCCATGCATTCCTTCTATGTTACAGCCCTGTACTGTTACTGAGGGAACTACAGGTCCCAGCATGCAGCTTTCTGTATAGTAATACACCCCTGCCCGCCCCCCTATACAGCAATACACCCCTGTCCGCCCCCCCCCCCCCGTATAATCATACACCCGTCCGCCCCCCTGTTTACCCATACACCCCTGTCAGCCCCCCCCCCCGTAGTCATACACCACTATCCACCCTCCCCTGTATACCCATACACCCCTGTCTGCCCCCCCTGTATACTCATACACCCCTGTCTGCCCCCCCTGTATACTCATACACCCCTGTCCGCCCCGTCCGTATAGTGATGCACCCCAATCTGCCCCCCCGTATACTCATACACCCCTGTCTGCCTCCCCGTATAGTAGGGCAGAGAGACAGATAGAGAGATAGATAGATTGTACTGTACTGTCACCTGTATATACTATATACCCATCATATATATACTCTGGGTACCTATAGTACATGGCTATATACCTGTATATAAACGTCCTGTAGTGTGCACATAGCTATATGCTGTATATCTGTATATACATGTCCTGTGGTGTGTACATAGTTTGGGTTGCTGCTCATTAAGTTACTGTACTTTTTTTTAACTTTATAGAAACAAACTATCCCCAGTTTGGCACGACCAAGTGGGTGTGGCTTGTAAAAGGGTGTGGCTTACAAAGGGGGCGTGTCATAGTTATCGTCCAATTATCGTTACCGCAGCTACATATGCGATAAACCGCGATATTAATTTAGGCCAATATCGCCCAGCCCTAGGCTGCGCCATTACATCTATTCTCTGGGCACCCACTGACCACTTTGACGCTTTCCTGTTGTCCATAAAGGGGGGGGCGACCAAATGAAACACTGACGACACCACGCTGTGCGCAGATCCCCGCCGTGACGCTGATATCTATAATGGACAGCACCAAGAGGTGATCCCACAATGTCACGTTAAAGTGACTGTACCACCAGGCCCAGGCTGAAGCACTGGAGGCGGCCGACCCCCCTTAGTGGGAAGAAACCCCGCCCCTCCATGATGTGACTCCATTAGAATCAATGGAACCCTATCATAGAGGGGCGGGGGGTTCCTCCCACTAAGGGGGGTCGGCCGCCTCCAGTGCTTCAGCCTGGGCCTGGTGGTACAGTCACTTTAAACTATAACTCCCAGCATGTCAATATACAGCAGTGTGTGCAGCTCCATAGACTACAACTCGCAGCCAGCCCTAAAAGACAAGTGCATGCTGGGAGGTGTAGTGCATGCTGGGAGGTGTAGTGCATGCAGGGCGGTGTAGTGCATGCTGGGAGGTGTAGTGCATGCTGGGAGGTGTAGTGCATGCTGGGAGGTGTAGTGCATGCTGGGAGGTGTAGTGCATGCTGGGAGGTGTAGTGCATGCTGGGAGGTGTAGTTTTGCACCAGCTGGCAGCACTCACAAATAAATATGTATCCCCGGTGCCGGCTGGGAGTTGTAGTTCTCCAGCACACACACACACACACATACAGTCTGTCTCCCCGGTGCCGGCTGGGAGTTGTAGTTCTCCAGCACACACACACATAGTCTGTCTCCCCGGTGCCGGCTGGGAGTTGTAGTTCTCCAGCACACACACACATAGTCTGTCTCCCCGGTGCCGGCTGGGAGTTGTAGTTCTCCAGCACACACACACATACAGTCTGTCTCCCCGGTGCCGGCTGGGAGTTGTAGTTCTCCAGCACACACACACATACAATCTGTATCCCCGGTGTCGGCTGGCAGTTGTAGTCCGCCATCACCCACCTCCTCTCCCGGGGTGACCGCACACTTCCTCTTCAGCCGGCCCCAGTTCATCAGGTTGCCGGTGTGCAGGTGCAGGGTCCCCGCCCGCTCCATCAGGCTCCGGGCTGCTCCGCTCTCCATGTCCCGGGGTGTGTGTGACTCCTCCGCCCGTCTCCTCCTGTTATACGGCGGCGGCTGCAGCACGATGACTCGGCACCGCTCCAAGCGCAGAAGTGCTGTGTAACCGTGACTGTCCCCGGTCCGCCGTCACTACACGTGCGCATCACACGGCTCTGCTACATCACCGCTGTACGGGGAGAGGAACAGCGCCACCTGCCGCCCGGGAGTGCGCACCGCCGCCTCACAGCCTTATGTAATAGCAACCAATCACATTCCATTCTCCATAGCAACCAATCACATTCCCATTCTCCATAGCAACCAATCACATTCCATTCTCCATAGCAACCAATCACATTCCATTCTCCATAGCAACCAATCACATTCCCATTCTCCATAGCAACCAATCACATTCCATTCTTCATAGCAACCAATCACATTCCATTCTCCATAGCAACCAATCACATTCCATTCTCCAAAGCAATCAGTTTCCAGCTCTTGTTTTAAAAAAGTTTATGAGAAATAAAAACTGGAATGTGATTGGTTGCTATGGTAACTGCTCCTCTGCACAGGGTGTGATGAATCTATAGTCACATAATACACATGCGCCATTTATCATCTCCTCCTGGTTTTATATTCAATACAGAAGAGTAACGACAGGATAACATAACGTAAGTAATAATACCGCACAAAGGAGTAATACTATACAGATAATAATACAGCACACAGGGAATAATACTATACAGATAATAATACCGCACAAAGGAGTAATACTATACAGATAATAATACTGCACACAAGGAATAATACTATCAGATAATACCGCACAAAGGAGTAATACTATACAGATAATAATACAGCACAAAGGAGTAATACTATACAGATAATAATACAGCACACAGGGAATAATACTATACAGATAATACCGCACAAAGGAGTAATACTATACAGATAATAATACCGCACAAAGGAGTAATACTATACAGATAATAATACCGCACAAAGGAGTAATACTATACAGATAATAATACCGCACAAAGGAGTAATACTATACAGATAATAATACAGCACAAAGGAGTAATACTATACAGATAATAATACAGCACACAGGGAATAATACTATACAGATAATACCGCACAAAGGAGTAATACTATACAGATAATAATACCGCACAAAGGAGTAATACTATACAGATAATAATACCGCACAAAGGAGTAATACTATACAGATAATAATACCGCACAAAGGAGTAATACTATACAGATAATAATACCGCACAAAGGAGTAATACTATACAGATAATAATACCGCACAAAGGAGTAATACTATACAGATAATAATACCGCACAAAGGAGTAATACTATACAGATAATAATACCGCACAAAGGAGTAATACTATACAGATAATAATACCGCACAAAGGAGTAATACTATACAGATAATAATACCGCACACAAGGAATACTATACAGATAATACCGCACACAATACAGATAATAATACTGCACAAGGAATAATACTATACACATAATACCGCACAAGGAATAATACTATACAGATAATAATACTGCACACAAGGAATAATACTATATAGATAATAATACTGCACACAAGGAATAATACTATACAGATAATAATACCGCACACAGGGAATAATACTATACAGATAATAATACCGCACAAGGAATAATACTATACAGATAATAATACCGCACACAAGGAATAATACTGCACAAGGAATAATACTATACACATAATAATACCGCACAAGGAATAAAACTATACAGATAATAATACCGCACACAAGGAATAATACTATACAGATAATAATACCGCACAAGGAATAATACTATACAGATAATAATACCGCTCAGAGGAGTAATACTATACAGATAATAATACTGCACACAAGGAATAATACTATACAGATAATAATACTGCACACAAGGAATAATACTATATAGATAATACCGCACAAAGGAATAATACTATACAGATAATAATACTGCACAAGGAATAATACTATACAGATAATAATACTGCACAAGGAATAATACTATACAGATAATAATACCACACACAAGGAATAATACTATACAGATAATACCGCACACAGGGAATACTATACAGATAATAATACCGCACAAGGAATAATACTATACAGATAATAATACCGCACAAATAAAACTATACAGACAATAATACCGCACACAAGGAATAATACTATACAGATAATACCGCACACAAGGAATAATACTATACGGATAATACCGCACACAAGGAATAATACTAAACAGATAATAATACCGCACAAGGAATAATACTATACAGATAATACCGCACAAGGAATAATACTATACAGATAATAATACTGCACACAAGGAATAATACTATACAGATAATAATACCGCACACAAGGAATAATACTATACAGATAATAATACTGCACACAAGGAATAATACTATACAGATAATAATACCGCACAAAGGAATAATACTATACAGATAATAATACCGCACACAAGGAATAATACTATACAGATAATACCGCACACAAGGAATAAAACTATACAGATAATAATACCGCACACAAGGAATAATACTATACAGATAATACCGCACACAAGGAATAATACTATACAGATAATACCGCACAAGGAATAATACTATACAGATAATAATACCGCACAAGAAATAATACTATACAGATAATAATACCGCTCAGAGGAGTAATACTATACAGATAATAATACTGCACACAAGGAATAATACTATACAGATAATAATACCGCACACAAGGAATAATACTATATAGATAATACCGCACAAAGGAATAATACTATACAGATAATAGTACTGCACACAAGGAATAATACTATATAGATTATATCGCACAAAGGAGTAATACTATACAGATAATAATACCGCACTCAAGGAATATTATACAGATAATAATACCGCACAAAGGAACAATACTATACAGATAATAATACCGCACACAAGAAATAATACTATACAGATAATACCGCACACAAGGAATAATACTATACAGATAATAATACCGCACACAAGGAATAATACTATACAGATAATAACACCGCACACAAGGAATAATACTATACAGATAATAATACCGCACACAAGGAATAATACTATACAGATAATTATACCACACAATACTACATGTGTGTAGGATGGTACAGTACTACCATATCAGATGTATTCTGCGCTCCCACCACTAGATGTCTCACTATACTGTAAGGCACAGCTAGAGGAAGGGTTACCTGTCTATGTGACTGATTGTATCTATTCTTTTGGCCTATCAGAGCTCAGACAGGCAGTTTCCTGGTCTCCTGATCTCCTGATCTTCACCATAGTGTGGAGCAGATTATTCCACTTAGGTCTAGTTGGTCAATAGCAAAAAGGAGACTTACCTGCTGAAGGAGTCTCCAGGTAGATGCCTTACCATCTTCCTCCAAGGGTTCCAGGGGCCCCCGCATTGAGCTGCTGGTGACACAGTGTTCTCTGCTGCCACCTCTGTCCATGTCAGGAACTGTCCAGAGCAGGAGAGGTTTTCTATGGGGATTTGCTGCTGCTCTGGACAGTTCCTGACATGGACAGAGGTGGCAGCAGAGAGCACTGTGTCAGACTGGAGAGGATACACCACTTCCTGCAGGACACACAGCAGCTGATAAGTCCTGGAAGACTGGAGATTTTTTAATAGAAGTAAATTACAAATCTATATAACTTTGTGACATCAGTTGATTTAAAAGAAAAAGATTTTTGCCGGATTTCCCCTTTAACCTTCTGACACTTCCCTATTGTGCAGGGGGCTCTGAGGATGATGAGGAGTTTCTTACCTTCATCCTCGGCCCATTTCCATGCTATTAGTAGATTCATCTTTATGCTAATTAGGCATTTTGGTGCACTGGGGGCGGGGCTGACCCTGGGGTATATGCTGTTTCCTTTCTCACAATGGTCGGGGAGGGGGTGGATGAAAGCAACAACGTCCATTTACCTCCCCGGTTGCAGCTCTGGGTCTTGCATCATGCCGCTCCAGCCGCTTCCTGGTCTCAACCATTCAGAGGCAGGACCGCACTGCGGCTCAAGCTGCGTCATAGATCAGGAAGTGGTCAGAGAACGAAGCAGCGTGATGCAGGACCCAGCACTGGAACAGGGGAGGTAAGTGGACGTCGTTGCTTTCATCCACCCCCTGGTGGACTACCCCTTTAATGTTGGTAAGAATTAGGCTAGTCTCACTGCCAGTACCATGTTACAGAGCAGGAAGAGCTGAGAAATATATATATATATATATATACATAGTTTTGTGGGGAAAATATTCAATACACAGTGGTGCCTTGGATTAGGAGTATAATCCGTTCCGGGACGGCGCTTGTAATCCAAATCCACTCTTACACCAAAGCAAATTTTCCCATAAGAAATCACTGATCTGCAGACAATTGGTTCCACCCCCCAAATATACTGATTATTATTCTGAATAACATGTAGAAGAGATAAAACAATGAGAAGCAGCTGGATATGTGATATATAAGTTACTGTACAGTATAGCAGCATGTGGTATATAATGTATAGTAACTGTATAACCCTGATAACACAGCAGCAGCTGGATATGTGATATATAAGTTACTGTACAGTATAGCAGCATGTGGTGTATAATGTATAGTAACCGTATAACCCTGATAACACAGCAGCTGGATATGTGATATATAAGTTACTGTACAGTATAGCAGCATGTGGTGTATAATGTATAGTAACTGTATAACCCTGATAACACAGCAGCTGGATATGTGATATATAAGTTACTGTACAGTATAGCAGCATGTGGTGTATAATGTATAGTAACTGTATAACCCTGATAACACAGCAGCTGGATATGTGATATATAAGTTACTGTACAGTATAGCAGCATGTGGTATATAATGTATAGTAACTGTATAACCCTGATAACACAGCAGCTGGATATGTGATATATAAGTTACTGTACAGTATAGCAGCATGTGGTATATAATATATAGTAACTGTATAACCCTGATAACACAGCAGCAGCTGGATATGTGAGATATAAGTTATTGTACAGTATAGCAGCATGTGGTATATAATGTATAGTAACTGTATAACCCTGATAACACAGCAGCTGGATATGTGATATATAAGTTACTGTACAGTATAGCAGCATGTGGTGTATAATGTATAGTAACTGTATAACCCTGATAACACAGCAGCTGGATATGTGATATATAAGTTACTGTATAGTATAGCAGCATGTGGTATATAATGTATAGTAACTGTATAACCCTGATAACACAGCAGCTGGATATGTGATATATAAGTTACTGTATAGTATAGCAGCATGTGGTATATAATGTATAGTAATTGTATAACCCTGATAACACTGCAGCTGGATATATGATATATAAGTTACTGTACAGTATAGCAGCATGTGGTATATAATGTATAGTAACTGTATAACCCTGATAACACAGCAGCAGCTGGATATGTGATATATAAGTTACTGTACAGTATAGCAGCATGTGGTGTATAATGTATAGTAACCGTATAACCCTGATAACACAGCAGCTGGATATGTGATATATAAGTTACTGTACAGTATAGCAGCATGTGGTGTATAATGTATAGTAACTGTATAACCCTGATAACACAGCAGCTGGATATGTGATATATAAGTTACTGTACAGTATAGCAGCATGTGGTGTATAATGTATAGTAACTGTATAACCCTGATAACACAGCAGCTGGATATGTGATATATAAGTTACTGTACAGTATAGCAGCATGTGGTATATAATGTATAGTAACTGTATAACCCTGATAACACAGCAGCTGGATATGTGATATATAAGTTACTGTACAGTATAGCAGCATGTGGTATATAATATATAGTAACTGTATAACCCTGATAACACAGCAGCAGCTGGATATGTGAGATATAAGTTATTGTACAGTATAGCAGCATGTGGTATATAATGTATAGTAACTGTATAACCCTGATAACACAGCAGCAGCAGCTTGTAGATACAGGATGGAGCTGCAGATCCCCATAATGCAGGAGCGTAGTACAACAGGCTAGAATAGAGAAGCAGGGCTGCTGTCAGAGGTCTGTGTGGTCACATGATAGCAATGGGGAAGGGGGGGGGGGTGCTCAGTATGGACCAAATAGGAAGTGAGAATCACAGAGCCGTGCAGGAGGACAGTAACAGCAGTGCAAATAGCTGAGTGTGAGTGCAGGCACATTATAGCAGCAGTGTGTATAGCTGAGTGTGAGTGCAGGCACATTATAGTAGCAGTGTGTATAGCTGAGTGTAAGTGCAGGCACATTATAGCAGCAGTGTGTATAGCTGAGTGTAAGTGCAGGCACATTAAAGCAGGAATGGTGAGGATGGGGAACACAAGGGAGACTGCAGGAAGGAATGAGCATGGTATAGGGCGAGCACAGTACAGCAGCACTCTCTGTCCGGGGAGAGAGGAGTTACAGCTATGGAGAGATTACCACCGCAGTCCTGTCCCCTGATGTAAGCCGCAGCCTGAAGTGGATCTGCTATGATTTGGAAGGTGAGGGAGACTTAAGGCCCTATTCCACGGGTCGTTTAGAGGAGTAATATCGTTCGTATTCGGCCGATATCGACCGCTACGTACGATATTCGTCCCGTGGAATGGAGTGCAACGATCAGCCGACATCGTTCATGTCGGCTGATCGTTGCAGTCGCTTGTTTTTCAACATGTTGAAAAACAAGCGACTGATATAGCAGCGATCTTCTGCCGTCGCTCCGTTGAATAGGAGAATTGGCAGCAGACGCTGCTGTATCCTATGGGCTGCCCGGACGATCAGCGATCACCCGGGCAGCCCCCCCAGCAGCTCCCCGCCGCCCCTCCCGCACTCATCCGCTCGCTGACGCCGCGTTGAATAGCGGCGGCAGCGAGCGGGGAACGAGGAGCAAACGAGCGACTCGTGGACTTCAAACGACTCGTGGAATAGGGGCATTACACCAAGTTACAATTTTGAGAAACTGTGATCTCTTCTTGCAAAGCGCTCTCAATCCAAGTTACTCTTACACCGAGGTACCACTGTGTGTGTGTATATATATATATATGTTCTCCCTGAGTTCAGTGATTGTTGTGTTTTGTTGGTCTATTTATCATTGCCCCAGTAGCCAGAATCCTGCTCCACACTGACGAGGGGCAAATACCCCG
This sequence comes from Dendropsophus ebraccatus, assembly GCF_027789765.1. Classification (NCBI taxonomy): domain Eukaryota; kingdom Metazoa; phylum Chordata; class Amphibia; order Anura; family Hylidae; genus Dendropsophus; species Dendropsophus ebraccatus. The sequence goes on from NC_091457.1 coordinate 166,858,282, forward strand.
AAACTGCAGTCTGTGGATGGATGCCTAGCCTTGGTAACCCTTGTCTTATGTCGTTATACTCGCCACAGAGTTAGACTTTGACTCACAGGGGCCACCCTGGTGTTTCCCTATGTAGGTCCCAAAGCTCGCCACAGAGTGAGGACCTGAGGGACTACGTATCAGGGTGGTTTGGTGCTCTCCCCACTAGGAGGCACCACTTGGCAATGGGCTTCCTTCTCTGGAGAGAGGGAGATCTGGCTATTCCCGTGTTTTGAGACTCGTAACTGAGGCTCCACGGACCCCTTTTTTATATATATATAGAGAAAAAAAACACAACAATCACTGAAATCAGGGAAAACAGTGAAAAATTCCAATGGATTCCTCATTTACGAGTCTCCATTGATTATCCCATACAAAATTTAAATATGCAAAAAAGGGGTCCGTGGAGCCTCAGTTACGAGTCTCAAAACACGGGAATAGCCAGATCTCCCTCTCTCCAGAGAAGGAAGCCCATTGCCAAGTAGTGCCTCCTAGTGGGGAGAGCACCAAACCACCCTGATACTAGTCCCTCAGATCCTCAGTCTGTTGCGAGCTTTGGGACCTAAATAGGGAAACACCAGGGTGGCCCCTGTGAGTCAAAGTCTAACTCTGTGGCGAGTATAACGACATAAGACAAGGGTAACCAAGGCCGGGCATCCATCCACAGACTGCCGTTTCGGGGTATTTGCCCCTCATCAGTGTGGAGCAGGATTCTGGCTACTGGGGCAATGATAAATAGACCAACAAAACACAACAATCACTGAACTCAGGGAGAACAGGGAAAAATCCAATGGAGTACTCATTTACGAGTCTCCATTGATTGTCCCATACAAAATTTAAATATGCAGGGTGGTTTGGTGCTCTCCCCACTAGGAGGCACCCCTTGGCAATGGGCTTCCTTCTCTGGAGAGAGGGATATCTGGCTATTCCTGTGTTTTGAGACTCGTAAATGAGGCTCCACGGACCCCTTTTTTGCATATATATATATATATTGTGGACATCTTTAGTAGGGGGTAGCGAGAATAATGCAGTCCTTATGCCAATTTAACATAAAAAGTCCAACTTGTTTTTATTGTGGCATAAAAATAAACATAGCAGCACTGTGCAAAAACAGGATACAAAATAAACACCTGCCCGGCTGGGCTCTAACTAAGCAGAGGTCTCACCTGACTCAACCAAACAGAAATAACCAGCAGCAGTATCTGACACAGGTCAGTGGCTTCCAGACTCCCAGCCATCTCCAGCCCTCTGAGCTGCCTTTATGAGCTGGAGCGATTAGCACCTGCTTACACCTGTGCACAAGGTGTGGACTGGAGTGGGGAGGGAATGGCAGGTCCCACTACCAAACCTACCCGCCATTCCAATAAAATCCAGGACCGGAAATAATAAACAACAGCTCAGCAGAATATCTCTGCTGAACCACATCTTTCCCGGAGTTTACCACCTCATCCCAGCAAGCAGCCTGGGTGAGATGTGCACCCCCTCCAGTATCTTACCATTCACCTTTCTACAATATATATATATATATATATATATATATATATATATATATATATATATATATATACACACACTGTATACCAGGAGAGGTACCACTGTAACATGAATTTTACTCATTTAGATTCCTGCTTGTTCTGCCCTTAAGAGTCCAGTGGGCGGGGATACTCAGGGATTGGCTGTAAACATGTCACATAGTGGGCGGGGCTACTCAGGGATTGGTTGTAAACATGGTCACACAGGGTTAGCCAGAATTGGCCGAGGTTTAAGGCAATAAGATACGATATATACCAGATCTTTCCCCGTATATTAATCTGCTGGCTCCTCCTGCTCTGTAACATCATGCTGACAGATTATACCGCAGGTTATAGTGACAGGATGGGGAACCTGCCGCCCTTCAGTTATTGCAAAACTACAACTCCCATCATGCCCGGGCAGCCGCAGCTTCTGGTACTCGGTGTGACTCGGCTTCAGGGCTGAATTCTCTCCGCTGCTCTGCCCGCCCTGACCTTTATTATACGTCCGTCTCTGCCCACACGCCAGCTGCTGCTGTCAGATACAACCAGGGGATTCCCTCCGGACGGGCTATGCTTCAGCTAGGTGAGGAATGGATAATCCCAGGATCGGCTCCTCAGTCCGGCGCCTGAGGCTTCAGAGACACATGATGAGCAGGAACCAGGAATAAAGTGTATACTACAACCTATCCATCTGTATACCCACATAGGTGCATCTGTATACCCATATAGGTGCATCTGTATACCCATATAGGTGCATCTGTATACTCATATAGGTACATCTGTATACCCATATAGGTACATCTGTATACTCATATAGGTACATCTGTATACCCATATAGGTGCATCTGTATACCCATATAGGTGCATCTGTATACCCATATAGGTGCATCTGTATACCCATATAGGTGCATCTGTATACCCATATAGGAGCATCTGTATACCCATATAGGTACATCTGTATACCCATATAGGAGCATCTGTATACTCATATAGGTACATCTGTATACCCATATAGGTGCATCTGTATACCCATATAGGTACATCTGTATACTCATATAGGTACATCTGTATACCCATATAGGTGCATCTGTATACCCATATAGGTGCATCTGTATACTCATATAGGTACATCTGTATACCCATATAGGTACATCTGTATACCCATATAGGTGCATCTGTATACCCATATAGGTGCATCTGTATACCCATATAGGTACAACTGTATAGACATATAGGTACATCTGTATACCCATATAGGTGCATCTGTATACCCATATAGGTACATCTGTATAGACATATAGGTACATCTGTATACCCATATAGGTGCATCTGTATACTCATATAGGTACATCTGTATAGCCATATAGGAGCATCTGTATACTCATATAGGTGCATCTGTATACCCATATAGGTACATCTGTATACTCATATAGGTGCATCTGTATACCCATATAGGTACATCTGTATACTCATATAGGAGCATCTGTATACCCATATAGGTGCATGTGTATACCCATATAGGTGCATCTGTATACCCATATAGGTGCATCTGTATACCCATATAGGTACATCTGTATACTCATATAGGTGCATCTGTATAGCCATATAGGTGCATCTGTATAACCATATAGGAGCATCTGTATACCCATATAGGTTCATCTGTATAGCCATATAGGTACATCTGTATACTCATATAGGAGCATCTGTATACCCATATAGGTGCATCTGTATACCCATATAGGTACATCTGTATACTCATATAGGTGCATCTGTATACTCATATAGGTACATCTGTATACCCATATATGTACATCTGTATACTCATATAGGAGCATCTGTATACCCATATAGGTGCATCTGTATACCCATATAGGTACATCTGTATACCCATATAGGTACATCTGTATACCCATATAGGTGCATCTGTATACTCATATAGGTACATCTGTATACCCATATAGGTACATCTGTATACTCATATAGGTGCATCTGTATAGCCATATAGGTGCATCTGTATACCCATATAGGTACATCTGTATACTCATATAGGTGCATCTGTATACCCATATAGGTGCATCTGTATACTCATATAGGTACATCTGTATACTCATATAGGTGCATCTGTATACCCATATAGGTACATCTGTATACTCATATAGGTACATCTGTATACCCATATAGGTGCATCTGTATACCCATATAGGAGCATCTGTATAGACATATAGGTACATCTGTATACCCATATAGGTACATCTGTATGCCCATATAGGTGCATCTGTATACCCATATAGGTGCATCTGTATACCCATATAGGTACATCTGTATACCCATATAGGTGCATCTGTATACCCATATAGGTACATCTGTATACCCATATAGGTACATCTGTATGCCCATATAGGTGCATCTGTATACCCATATAGGTGCATCTGTATACTCATATAGGTACATCTGTATAGGCATATAGGTACATCTGTATACCCATATAGGTACATCTGTATACCCATATAGGTGCATCTGTATACCCATATAGGAGCATCTGTATAGACATATAGGTACATCTGTATACCCATATAGGTACATCTGTATACCCATATAGGTGCATCTGTATACCCATATAGGTACATCTGTATACCCATATAGGTGCATCTGTCTGGCCAGGTGTGCACACAGCCTAACAACAATTCCTTACTGACAAAATGTGAACCAGAAAAAAAATTCCCAATACGTAATATATTTTTTATTCACTTTTACTTAGGAAATAAAATGTCACCTTCTCAAATAGGGTGTAATAGGGTGTAATAGGGTGTAATAGGGTTAGGGTATGTTCACATCTCGTTTTCCTCCACACGTCGGGCTACATGTCAGGAATCATAGAAAAAAGGATGCGGACGTGCAGCCCGACGGCCACATTGACTTTAATTATTAGGATGGAGTCTTTATGTGACTGTGTTCTGCTCATTTACCGGACGTACGCGGCTTTCGTGCAGGATGTGGTCGACTATGTTTTTGAGTCCTGCACAAAAGCCGCGTACGTCCAGTAAATGAGCAGAACACAGTCACATAAAGACTCCATCCTAATAATTAAAGTCAATGTGGCCGTCATGTGGCCGTCGCCTGCACGTCTGCATCCTTTTTTCTATGATTCCTGCCGTGTAGCCCGACGTGTGGAGGAAAACGAGATGTGAACATACCCTTAGTCTGGCCGGTGCTAGGAAACTCCTCCTCCAGCTGTTGAAAAACTACAACTCCCATCATGCCACACGCCATCAGAGCTACACATAGGGAGTCATGTAGGGTGAGCTGCCGAACTATTCGGTTTCACAACATTCCCTGAACCTGAACATTCGGCTCTTGACTCCCGGCATCTGGATGAGTTAGATGTCGCCCTAGGGAACCCTGTAACATGGATCCAGCCACCGGCCATAGGCCCATGTGCCCACCCAGCATCTCACCTCTCCAGACCCTGGGACTCCGGCATAGGACAGGTGTACAGATTTGTAAATTACTTTTATTTATTTTTTTTATATTTAAAACACCAGTCTTCCAGTACTTATCAGCTGCTGCAGGAAGTGGTGTATTCTCTCCAGTCTGACACAGTGCTCTCTGCTGCCACCTCTGTCCATGTCAGGAATCATCCAGAGCAGGAGAGGTTTTCTATGGGGATTTGCGGCTGCTCTGGACAGTTCCTGACATGGACAAATCTATGGATCTAAGATGGAGCAAAATGAAAGCCCAAAAAATTGTTACAAGGAGAAAAGGGTTAAGGATCTGACCGTATCGAGTGCACTGCCTGATCATTTATCCGAATATAAATCAGGAGAGTCTGATCAGCACATATTTATCAGTTATAAAGGATGTAGCGATACACGGACATCTACAAGAGAACACGAAACGCGAACTAAGAGGAGACAACGGGAGGCTTATTGTGTGAGACAGCCGAGGAGAGGAATCGCCCTGCAGCTCGCTGAATGGAGACGCTCGGATGGCTCCTCTTCCCTTTCAAATTTAATGACCTTCATCACGTTTCAATCTCTGTCGCACGTTGTGAGATATAAATCACAGCTGCTGCGGGCGCCGAGATCCGTGCAGGAAGCAGATTAGGTTCTGGAGTAAAAGGAATACGTTGTAAAACGCCTTCACGCTCTCCTCATATAAAACTGCTGATGTGAATGATGACTACTCAGGGTGATGAGGATGGAACGGTGGACACCTGTGCACTTTTATTATAGTCCTGCTTTCTATTTATTATGGTACAAAAAAAAAGTTTTTCTCCATAGGCCATAGGTCTTTATTAAACATTTTGCTACTTTTCTCCTCTACAGCCTTCCGCTGACAGCTGTGTCTCCAGCCCGACTTTCCTTTCATCTGGCCATAATTCAGCTTAGGAGAAGGTTCAGGAGAAGAGAGGTAAGTGCTGAAGACTAAGCGTCCAGAGGCAGCCTGATGGGTATCACAGAGAACGGGACACTGCGGGAGGCCGTAGAAGAGAAATGAAGATACATATAAAGGAAAATGATTTGATTTTTAGGAATTTGTCACCAGGATGGCAGTCACAGTATGCGAGGGGATGTTAGCGCCCATCGGTTTAACCCTTTATACTTATCACAGTGACACTTTTTATTGGTCTTCGTTCAGCATATCCTTACAGATCGGCCCGCGTTCCCTTATACGACACATTACTAGGGTATGACTCTCCCGTACAATAAAGCGGTGATAAATCCGCTCTCTCTGTATTACTCATCAGTTTGCAAAACTGCATCCACACAGCTTCAACATATTGGAAGTCAGCACATGGGAAATCTAAGCGCTAGCAGAAAGCGGGCAGCTTAATACGGCGGCGTGGAAGAAAGCGCTACGTGTAAGAAATTACCAGCTCACTTAGTATGTATGCTGGTGGAGCAATCCTGTACTGCCAGTCAGCGGTAATAATCCCCTGAGATGTCCTTCACCGAGCACAGGATGGATGGTAACAGGGAAATAAGCAGCTTTATTACTGAGCCCAGGCACATCGGCTGCAGCATCACGGCCGCCCTGCATGGACACGGACGCTCTGCATGGGCACGGCCGCTCTGCATGGGGACGGACGCTCTGCATGGACACAGCTGCACGGACACTGACATGGCTGCTCTGTACGGACACAGAGGTGTCCCACCACGTGTGTTACTAGTCCCCTGCAGAGTTTAGCCAGGAGCCTGGCTCTGACAGGTTTCCCCTCCGGGACAAACCAGCTGAAACAATGCAGTGCTAAATTACTCAAGAGAGGACAAGTCAGGGATCATCCCAGCCCACGCCGTTGAACGTCTCTAAAGGTGTAGGACAGTATCCTGAAACAAGAGGAACTGATCCAGATAGAGCAAAGTTGCTACAAGCCTACGTACTCTATCTTGCAGTGCAGGTGTAACCAGGTAATCTTGGCCACCTTGCTCAACTCAGGTAACAAAGACTGGGGCTTATGTCACCTTGTTAGGCTGGGTTACCCGACACTGCCAGGCAATAGGTGGTATCACGGTATCTTCTTCTTCTAAAGTCCCGGCAGAGCACAGTACTACATTGAGTTGGGACTCTTGAGACAAACTCCTCTCCACTACTCTGAACTCTGGTGTACTAAGTGTTCCTTCAGTAAAGAAGAGTTTATTTATTATAACTGGACTCAGTGATTATTGTTCCGCCACCTACACAGTAGTTACACCGTCCTTGGGTCATCTCCCCTTTCTGTGGGTGGCGGTACCAATAGTTCGGTTGGGTCATATCTCTATCTATCACTCAGGACCACCATGATAATTGACCAAGGGACCCATAACCACCCGGCAGGTCACCAACCAAAGGGAAAGGGTATAGCCAGCCTCAAAAACTAAAAGCAGGTGTGACACCATACCTGTGTGCCCAACCGGCACTGGCGTCACGACAGTACAACCTCAGGCTGAGCTATACTCAGACCAACCACAACAGTAGTGGCGTCACACAGCACCATCTAGGTGACCGGTCGCAGCATCACACACGGCTGTACAGACACGGACACAGCTGCACAGACACGGCTGCATGGACACAGCTGCACAGACACGGCTGCACAGACACAGGCACGGCTCCTCTGCAGTGACACGGCTGCACAGACATGGCTGCTCTGCATGGACACAGACACGGCTGTACGGACACAAACACGGCTACTCAGACAGACACAGCTGCACGGACACAAACACGGCTACTCAGACAGACACGGCTGCACGGACACAAACACGGCTACTCAGACAGACACGGCTGCACGGACACAAACACGGCTACTCAGACAGACACGGCTGCACGGACACAAACACGGCTACTCAGACAGACACGGCTGCACGGACATGGATGCTCTGTATGGACAAGGTATTATCTGTACAGTTTTCTCCATTATAGACAGGTATTATGATGGTTGTTAAAGGGCCGTGGCACCTAACAATATCAGCTAGGAGGGAATCTGCCCCTTAGGCCTCATTCAAATGTCAGTACTTTTCATCAGTATTTGCTGATCCCTGATACTGAGTCATTTGTAACCCATTGAATTCTATGGTGCTATTCATACATCCTGTAAGTTTGTGAATCCGCAATCCAACGCATTTTTGTGACGTCACCGGCCTCATTCTGGCCTTCCCATTCTGTTTTAGAACTACATCTTTAATCGTCTGATCCACAAATACAGAGAACAAAACAGATGCGGATGATATTTTGCAGATTAAAATATGCGGATGATGAATTCCATCCATTTACTGATGTGTGAATGTGGCCGAGGCTCATTCACACGTCCAGTGATTTTTAAGCACTGCGATTTAAGTCAGCTAACTAGTTCCGTCATCCGTGAAAAACCATCCGTGATGACATCTGTTTTGCAATCGCTGTGTCAGGACGGGAAGGTAGGGATGAGTGGGCCCTGAGTCCATACCCGCCCACTGTCCCTACCTACTTGCCTCAAACGGTTCTAGGCAGCCGCGGACAACCAGGGATCGCAGGAGTAGACAGGGGGAGCTGGGATCAGGGTATGAACCTTAATAGCCAGCAGGGAATAAACGGCTCAGCTTTCATTTATGAGAATCAAGAGCCCAGTATGGATCCCCATTGGACCGGTGATCTCATCCTCAAGGTTTCGGACAGGCAGAGGCATATGTCAATCAAAAGACACTGCTCAGCTGCAGTGATCAAGGATAGCAGTCAGCAGTGTAACTCCTGCATTGCCGGATACTGAGAAGCAATCGGGTGTGTCATACAAAAGCAAAAACAGGCCCAGTTCACACCAGGCTTCTGCACATTCCTGACACTGTGTCTGTTTTTTTCTGCAGATCCATTAAAATTGTACAGTGCTAGTTATGATAGAGTTAACATCACATCCATGTTTTTCATAGGTTACATGTGGTCTCAGGTAAGATGCTGTGACATAACACGTGGTCTCTGGTAAGGTGCTGTGACATCACACGTGGTCTCAGGTAAGATGCTGTGACATCACACGTGGTCTCAGGTAAGGTGCTGTTACATCACACGTGGTCTCAGGTAAGATGCTGTGACATCACACGTGGTCTCAGGTAAGATGCTGTGACATCACACGTGGTCTCAGGTAAGGTGCTGTGACATCACACGTGGTCCCGGTAAGATGCTGTGACATCACACGTGGTCTCAGGTAAGGTGCTGTGACATCACACGTGTTCTCATGTAAGGTTCTGTGACATCACACGTGGTCTCCGGTATGATGCTGTGACATCACATGTGTTCTCAGGTAAGATGCTGTGACATCACAGGTGGTCTCAGGTAAGGTGCTGTGACATAACACGTGGTCTCAGGTAAGATGCTGTGACATCACACGTGGTCTCAGGTAAGATGCTGTGACATCACACACGGTCTCAGGTAAGATGCGGTGACATCACACGTGGTCTCAGGTAAGATGCTGTGACATCACACGTGGTCTCAGGTAAGATGCTGTGACATCACACGAGGTCTCAGGTAAGATGCTGTGACATCACACGTGTTCTCAGGTAAGGTTCTGTGACATCACACGTGGTCTCAGGTAAGATGCTGTGACATCACACGTGTTCTCAGGTAAGATGCTGTGACATCACACGAGGTCTCAGGTAAGATGCTGTGACATCACACGTGTTCTCAGGTAAGGTTCTGTGACATCACACGTGGTCTCAGGTAAGATGCTGTGACATCACACGTGGTCTCAGGTAAGATGCTGTGACATCACACGTGGTCTCAGGTAAGATGCTGTGACATCACACACGGTCTCAGGTAAGATGCTGTTACATCACACGTGGTCTCAGGTAAGGTGCTGTGACATTACATATAGTCTCAGGTAAGATGCGGTGACATCACACGTGGTCTCAGGTAAGATGCTGTGACATCACACGTGGTCTCAGGTAGGATGCTGTGACATCACACATGGTCTCAGGTAAGATGCTGTGACATCACACGTGGTCTCAGGTAAGATGCTGTGACATCACACGTGGTCTCAGGTAAGATGCTGTGACATCACACGTGGTCTCAGGTAAGGTGCTGTGACATGACACGTGGTCTCAGGTAAGATGCTGTGACATGACACGTTGTCTCAGGTAAGATGCTGTGACATGACACGTGGTCCCGGTAAGATGCTGTGACATCACACGTGGTCTCAGGTAAGATGCTGTGACATGACACGTGGTCCCGGTAAGATGCTGTGACATCACACGTGGTCTCAGGTAAGGTGCTGTGACATCACACGTGGTCCCGGTAAGATGCTGTGACATCACACGTGGTCTCAGGTAAGATGCTGTGACATCACACATGGTCTCAGGTAAGATGCTGTGACATCACACATGGTCTCAGGTAAGATGCTGTGACATGACACGTGGTCCCGGTAAGATGCTGTGACATCACACATGGTCTCAGGTAAGGTGCTGTGAGATGCCAGGCAGGGAACGTCCTGTCCGTTGGAGATATACATTATTACGAGCTCTGTCCTTTCTCTTTTGGATTCTGTGACATGGAGGGAAACCACTTGGTATTCTTATTAGACAAGAAAATCGATGAGTCGGTAACTAAACGTTCTGTTCTATCGGGCTCGGCTGCATCAATCTTGTGATGGTGAAAACGCGGACGTGAAGAAATAGTTAGTGAATTGTTGTTGAACGTCTCCCCAATATATGTCAGCAAGCGGCATCGTACAGTCACTTATGGCATCCACTGGGAGGCAGCGCCACCTGATAGGACTGGAGGGCGCAGTGACTACAGCGGATGCCCGCACTGTACTACCCTGCAATGCCAGAAGCAGACGGGTATTATCAGGTATCCATTAGCCAACTGACTGGTGATACTCACCTCTCCTCATCCTGCATCCCCCTCTGTAGCTCTGGCTGCGGCTGCTCATCATTTCCTAATGCTCATAGGAGTTCTAGTTAAGGTGGCGAACAACATCTTGGTGCTGCCCCGTGTTAGGACATGGTGATGGAGCACACAGGACTGAGGAGGAACCAGGCCTGCAGCAGGGGACATGGGAGCAGGGAGAGGTGAGTCCCATCTGGGGTCTGAATATTGGGGTCAGGTCTGGAGTATGGTCTGGGGTGTGAATATTGGGGTCAGGTCTGGGGTGTGAATATTGGGGTCAGGTCTGGGGTCTGAATATTGGGGTCAGGTCTGGAGTATGGTCTGGGGTGTGAATATTGGGGTCAGTTCTGGGGGTCTGAATATTGGGGTCAGGTCTGGGGTCTGAATATTGGGGTCAGGTCTGGAGTATGGTCTGGGGTGTGAATATTGGGGTCAGTTCTGGGGGTCTGAATATTGGGGTCAGGTCTGGAGTATGGTCTGGGGTGTGAATATTGGGGTCAGGTCTGGAGTATGGTCTGGGGTCTGAATATTGGGGTCAGGTCTGGAGTATGGTCTGGGGTGTGAATATTGGGGTCAGGTCTGGGGTCTAAATATTGGGGTCAGGTCTGGAGTATGGTCTGGGGTGTGAATATTAGGGTCAGGTCTGGAGTCTAACGTGGGTTGTTTTATTGAATCTGGGGTCTGTATTAGGAGGTTTGGCCTGAATATTGGGGTCTAGTTTGGTGACCAGATTATGGGGTCTGGTCTGGGATATGAATTGCGGGGTCTGAATTTTTTGGTCTGGTCTGTAAATTCAGAAAAAAGGAAAGTTCTAACCAATTCTGCCTCATAGGAAACCATAACAAACTCCACCCAGTAACCGGCCGCAGCCTGATAAACCGCGCCAAGCCAAAGCCAAAGCGTCATAGGTAAAGATACTGAAGTATTGGAAACTGTGAGAATAACAAAAGAACGTCCCTCAAAGACAGTTCTGCTGATCACACGGGTCTTCATTCCTGTTGGGATCGGAGGTGTCTGCGTTTCCTGTGCACCAATATTACACCTCCTGTACCATTATAGCTTCCCTGTGGCAGCAGAGAGAACTGTGTCAGACTGGAGAGAATACACCACTTCCTGCAGGACATACAGCAGCTGATAAGTACTGGAAGACTAGAGATTTTTACATAGAAACAAATTACAAATCTATAGAACTTTCTGACACCGGCTGATTTAAAAAACAATAGTTTTCTCTGGAGTACCCCTTTAAGGCTTTGCATTTTTCCAGGGGCCCCTGAACTCTGTGCGTCTCTTTCCGCAGCTCGTTGCCCCCCGTTTCATCCTCCTCTCAGGTCCATATTGTAACAGAAGGACTTCTCTTCCTTCTTCCCCAGTTCCAAATGTCTCGATGACTTTTGCCAGAGATTTCAGGCCATGCCGGAGCCGGCCGTCAGCTGTTGTGCAGACTGCGCAGATTCCAGGATCCGGATCACACAATGGAGTTTGCCTTTTCTTTCGCTGATGAATGAGACATAAGATTTATATATAAGGTGAATGTGCAGCGGGGTGAGATCTCCTCCAGTGAACCTGTGAATTAGCGTCTATGTATAGAGATAATGAATGCGCCGTGATAATCGCACGTACAGGGCCGCCCCTACCGGCTAGGACGCATCGCTCATCTCAGGATTGTGGAGGAGCTGAACTATCCTCCAGTGCTGAACTCCATCCTCTATACCACCAGCATTGCAGCCGCTGCTCCTGACATTTCCAGCCTTGTCCGCACATTAGGGCTGATCACCGATTCCTGCTGGAAACAACAAGGAGGCGACTCGGAGCCCGGGTGACGCTGCAGCTCTGGATGTCACCATCATAGTGTCACTATTATATATATGTCACTCTTCTATATACCAATATATATATATATACTGTATAATATTGCATAGTGGTCAGGATCACATATTGCAGGATATATATATATATATATATATATATATATATATATATATATATATATATATATGGTGTCCCACTGTTAAGTGCCCTAGGGCACCTGTCGTAAAGTTCTCTCTTCAGATCAGTGGTGATGAAGGTAGCATTCTATAGTTTCACCACTAGGCGTCAGTGTTACTTTTAAACCCTGTTATGTGTTTCACAGCTGAAGTAAGTAAACTGGTTACTGTTATTGTTGTACCATGGGGTCTGTGCTGACCTATAGGTGTAATAAGAGACCAGCCAAACGACAACACTGCCGGCTGCTAGTGAAAGCGCTCAATGCAGTGAAGTGCTAGGTGCATTGCCCCCTGGGAAACATGAATATGCAAAAGAGGAGTCCGTGGAGCCTCATTGAAGAGTCTCAAAACACAGGACTAGCCAGATATCCCTCCGGGAAGGACCCAGCCAAGGGGCAGGAGACTCTTCAATGAGGCTCCACCGACTCCTCTTTTGCAGACCTATAGGTGTGTGACATGTATGTGTCTTGTGACTTGAGACCCCTCCTGTGTTTAGAGTTTATATATTTCATGTGAATACACTGCGCATGAGTAGTACCACTCCATATTCTGTCTATAAGAGTAAACACAAAACAATAAAGGGGGCGCTTCCCAAACTTATGTTACTGATACGTACATCAGATGTCTGTGTCTGTGATTTTAAGTTGTAAGCCGAACTGCAGCTGCTAACTCTAATCTGGAACCATCCTATACCTGGGGAGTGTCCTGTCTCCATAGAGTCAGGTCAACATAAAAATTTAACCTTAACAGTTCTCATAGAACCTGTTACCTGTACAGTTAGCTGGTTAGGCCTGGCTCTGGACTCCTGTGGTGGTTAGCTGGTTAGGCCTGGCTCTGGACTCCTGTGGTGGTTAGCTGGTTAGGCCTGGCTCTGGACTCCTGTGGTGCAGTTAGCTGGTTAGGCCTGGCTCTGGACTCCTGTGGTGCAGTTAGCTGGTTAGGCCTGGCTCTGGACTCCTGTGGTGCAGTTAGCTGGTTAGGCCTGGCTCTGGACTCCTGTGATGCAGTTAGCTGGTTAGGCCTGGCTCTGGACTCCTGTGGTGCAGTTAGCTGGTTAGGCCTGGCTCTGGACTCCTGTGGTGCAGTTAGCTGGTTAGGCCTGGCTCTGGACTCCTGCTGCAAATTTAGCTAATATGGTTTTAGTCCCATCTCTCCACCTGAACCAAAACTCTAGTATAAGTATCCAGTATAATCTGCAGCTACCAGGAGGAGAGGACGGACAGGTGGAGTAACATCATCCTGCAGCCCCGACTGTATTCCAGAGGGGACCAGCATCATAAGTGGTTGAATCCTCACCCTGCACCCCGCCATAGGGAACTGTAGTGCAGAACTGTGATTAACTGAAGTCTCTTTAGATCAGTGTTTCTCAATTCCAGTCCTCAGGCCGCTCCAACACGTTATGTTTTGAGGATTTCCCATACAAAGGACAGCTGTGCTAATACCTGATGCACTGAGTACAATTATATCACCTGTGACTATACCTGATGCACTGAGTACAATTATATCACCTGTGACTATACCTGATGCACTGAGTATAATTATATCACCTGTGACTATACCTGATGCACTGAGTATAATTCTATCACCTGTGACTATACCTGATGCACTGAGTATAATTATATCACCTGTGACTATACCTGATGCACTGAGTATAATTATATCACCTGTGACTATACCTGATGCACTGAGTATAATTATATCACCTGTGACTATACCTGATGCACTGAGTATAATTATATCACCTGTGACTATACCTGATGCACTGAGTATAATTATATCACCTGTGAAATACTAAGGAAATCCTCAAAACATGACCTGTTGCTGAGGCCTGAGGACTGGAGTTGAGAAACACTGCTTTAGATCTCACATGGGAAGCCTAACCCATCAAGGTCCCTCATTGGGTGAAGTCCTATATGGACCGTGTTCCCATCATGAACCCTTTAGTAGAGGAGAGAGTTCAGTTCCGTCCACCCCTAAAGACATTTAATATTCATCTAAACCCACCTCTCATATGTCCTGTCCTGTGCGACTACTGAGATGTACAAAGACAGAAGCCAACCGCAGTGTTATCTGTCCATTGTCTGGCTGCTGTCTGTCAGGATCCAGCACTGTGAGGGTTAATGCTCGGCATGCTGCGGCACTGTGAGGGTTAATGCTGCTCTCCGGCACTCTGGGGGTTAATGCTCGGCATGCTGCGGCACTGTGAGGGTTAATGCTGCTCTCCGGCACTCTGGGGGTTAATGCTGCTCTCCGGCACTCTGGGGGTTAATGCTGCTCTCCGGCACTCTGGGGGTTAATGCTGCTCTCCGGCACTCTGGGGGTTAATGCTGCTCTCCGGCACTCTGGGGGTTAATGCTGCTCTCCGGCACTCTGGGGGTTAATGCTGCTCTCCGGCACTCTGGGGGTTAATGCTGCTCTCCGGCACTCTGGGGGTTAATGCTGCTCCCCGGCACTGTGGGGGTTAATGCTGCTCCCCGGCACTGTGGGGGTTAATGCTGCTCCCCGGCACTGTGGGGGTTAATGCTGCTCCCCGGCACTGTGGGGGTTAATGCTGCTCTCCGGCACTGTGGGGGTTAATGCTGCTCCCCGGCTCCTCTTCTGGCCGCCGTCCCGCGTTGATCTCCGTCTGATCCTCCGGGATGCGGCGCTCGGGCTGATGCTCCCGGTATATAACGGCTCCCGGGTCAGGGAGAGACGCTGCGGCACCGCGGGCTGTGTGTATGGCTTCCTGGCGGGGGCTCCACCACAGAGGGATCATGAGCGGCAGCAGGATCAGCTTCTTCGAGGTAAGAACCGCAGCTCCCGGGTCCGGTATATACCAGGGGGGTATATATACCGGGGGGGTGTGCGGGCTATATACCGCATGGAGCTCGCCGGCCCCGGGACCGGAACCAGTAACCGGCAGCGGATCTGTGCGGTAACGCTGCTTTTTAGGAAAGCTCTCTGCTGTGTGTGCGGAGGGATCGGGGATCGGCTGTGTGTGCGGAGGGATCGGCTGTGTGTGCGGAGGGATCGGGGATCGGCTGTGTGTGCGGAGGGATCGGGGATACGTTGATCAGTAGTAACGGTTTCTGTACCGGATGTAACGGCTCCAACTGTCATAGTTTCCAATGTATCAAAGTAACAACAAGCAACCAGATCCTGGTGTCAGTATATAGCGGAGTATACAGCAGCATATAGAGGGTTACACCTGTCTATAGTATATAGCGGAGTATACAGCAGCATATAGAGGGTTACACCTAGTCTATAGTATATAGCGGAGTATACAGCAGCATATAGAGGGTTACACCTAGTCTATAGTATATAGCGGAGTATACAGCAGCATATAGAGGGTTACACCTAGTCTATAGTATATAGCGGAGTATACAGCAGCATATAGAGGGTTACACCTAGTCTATAGTATATAGCGGAGTATACAGCAGCATATAGAGGGTTACACCTAGTCTATAGTATATAGCGGAGTATACAGCAGCATGTAGACTCTACATGCTGCTGTATACTCCGCTATATACTATAGACAGGTGTAACCCTCTATATGCTGCTGTATACTCCGCTATATACTATAGACAGGTGTAACCCTCTATATGCTGCTGTATACTCCGCTATATACTATAGACAGGTGTAACCCTCTACATTGTAGAGGGTTACACCTGTCTATAGTATATAGCGGAGTATACAGCAGCATATAGAGGGTTACACCTGTCTATAGTATATAGCGGAGTATACAGCAGCATATAGAGGGTTACACCTGTCTATAGTATATAGCGGAGTATACAGCAGCATATAGCGGGTTACACCTAGTCTATAGTATATAGCGGAGTATACAGCAGCATATAGAGGGTTACACCTAGTCTATAGTATATAGCGGAGTATACAGCAGCATATAGAGGGTTACACCTGTCTATAGTATATAGCGGAGTATACAGCAGCATATAGAGGGTTACACCTGTCTATAGTATATAGCGGAGTATACAGCAGCATATAGAGGGTTATGCTGCGTTTACACGTAACATTATTGGCCCGATCGTACGATTAGCGATGTCGGATTTACGATTTTTTTTTTTTATAACGATCAGCGTTTAGATGGTACGACATATCGTACGAATATTCGCACTGCGATCGTTTAAGCCTATCTCACACATTGGTTAAATCGGCGAACGACTGTTCACACGGAACGATTTGCGAATTTTTTGCGTACGATGAACGACGATTTGATGACCTGATGAAAGATCAAAATGTACGATTTATCGTGCGTCGTTCGATCGTTCGCTGCGTTTACACGTACGATTATCGTTCGAATTCGACCGTTATTGCGCAAATTCGCACGATAATTGTTACGTGTAAACGCAGCATTACACCTGTCTATATTATAAAGCGGAGCATACAGCATCATACAGAGGGTTACACCTAGTCTATAGTATATAGCGGAGCTCTGGAGTATACAGCATCATACAGAGGGTTACACCTTGTCTATAGTATATAGAGGAGCCCTGGAGTATACAGCAGCATACAGAGGGTTACACCTTGTCTATAGTATATAGTGGAGTATACAGCATCATACAGAGGGTTACACCTAGTATATAGAGGAGCCCTGGAGTATACAGCATCATACAGAGGGTTATGCTTGTCTATAGTATATAGCGGAGCTCTGGAGTATACAGCAGCATACAGAGGGTTACACCTTGTCTATAGTATATAGTGGAGTATACAGCATCATACAGAGGGTTACACCTAGTATATAGAGGAGCCCTGGAGTATACAGCATCATACAGAGGGTTATGCTTGTCTATAGTATATAGCGGAGCTCTGGAGTATACAGCAGCATACAGAGGGTTACACCTAGTCTATAGTATATAGTGGAGTATACAGCATCATACAGAGGGTTACAACTTGTCTATAGTATATAGCGGAGTATACAGCAGCATATAAAGGGTTACACCTTGTCTATAGTATATAGAGGAGCCCTGGAGTATACAGCATCATACAGAGGGTTACAACTTGTCTATAGTATATAGCGGAGTATACAGCAGCATATAAAGGGTTACACCTAGTCTATAGTATATAGAGGAGCCCTGGAATCTCTCTATGTGAGGACCGGACTGTGTACTATATACCTATATCTGTGTATTATACTATATACCTATATCTGTGTGTAAGATTTATGTAGTCGTCTTTCCTCACATTACTGCCCTATGCTGTATACTATATACTATAACACTCTGCCCTGTGCTGTATACTATATACTATAACACTCTGCCCTGTGCTGTATACTATATACTATAACACTCTGCCCTGTGCTGTATACTATATACTATAACACTCTGCCCTGTGCTGTATACTATATACTATAACACTCTGCCCTGTGCTGTGTACTATATACTATAACACTCTGCCCTGTGCTGTATACTATATACTATAACACTCTGCCCTGTGCTGTATACTATATACTATAACACTCTGCCCTGTGCTGTATACTATATACTATAACACTCTGCCCTGTGCTGTATACTATATACTATAACACTCTGCCCTGTGCTGTATACTATATACTATAACACTCTGCCCTGTGCTGTATACTATAACACTCTGCCCTGTGCTATATACTATATACTATATACTATAACTCTCTGCCCTGTGCTGTATACTATAACTCTCTGCCCTGTGCTATATACTATATACTATAACACTCTGCCCTGTGCTGTATACTATAACTCTCTGCCCTGTGCTATATACTATATACTATAACACTCTGCCCTGTGCTATATACTATAACTCTCTGCCCTGTGCTATATACTATATACTATATACTATAACTCTCTGCCCTGTGCTGTATACTATAACTCTCTGCCCTGTGCTGTATACTATATACTATAACACTCTGCCCTGTGCTGTATACTATATACTATAGCACTCTGCCCTGTGCTGTATACTATATACTATAACTCTCTGCCCTGTGCTGTATACTATATACTATAACACTCTGCCCTGTGCTGTATACTATAACACTCTGCCCTGTGCTATATACTATACCACTCTGCCCTGTGCTGTATACTATATACTATAACACTCTGCCCTGTGCTGTATACTATAACACTCTGCCCTGTGCTGTATACTATATACTATAACACTCTGCCCTGTGCTGTATACTATATACTATAACACTCTGCCCTGTGCTGTATACTATATACTATAACACTCTGCCCTGTGCTGTATACTATATACTATAACACTCTGCCCTGTGCTGTATACTATATACTATAACTCTCTGCCCTGTGCTGTATACTATATACTATAACACTCTGCCCTGTGCTGTATACTATATACTATAACACTCTGCCCTGTGCTGTGTACTATATACTATAACACTCTGCCCTGTGCTGTGTACTATATACTATAACACTCTGCCCTGTGCTGTATACTATATACTATAACACTCTGCCCTGTGCTGTATACTATATACTATAACACTCTGCCCTGTGCTGTATACTATATACTATAACACTCTGCCCTGTGCTGTATACTATATACTATAACACTCTGCCCTGTGCTGTATACTATATACTATAACACTCTGCCCTGTGCTGTATACTATATACTATAACACTCTGCCCTGTGCTGTATACTATATACTATAACACTCTGCCCTGTGCTGTGTACTATATACTATAACACTCTGCCCTGTGCTGTATACTATATACTATAACTCTCTGCCCTGTGCTATATACTATAACACTCTGCCCTGTGCTGTATACTATATACTATAACTCTCTGCCCTGTGCTGTATACTATATACTATAACACTCTGCCCTGTGCTGTATACTATAACACTCTGCCCTGTGCTGTATACTATAACACTCTGCCCTGTGCTGTATACTATAACACTCTGCCCTGTGCTGTTTACTATATACTATAACACTCTGCCCTGTGCTATATACTATATACTATAACACTCTGCCCTGTGCTGTATACTATATACTATAACACTCTGCCCTGTGCTGTATACTATATACTATAACTCTCTGCCCTGTGCTGTATACTATAACACTCTGCCCTGTGCTGTATACTATAACACTCTGCCCTGTGCTGTATACTATAACACTCTGCCCTGTGCTGTATACTATATACTATAACTCTCTGCCCTGTGCTGTATACTATAACACTCTGCCCTGTGCTGTATACTATAACACTCTGCCCTGTGCTGTATACTATATACTATAACTCTCTGCCCTGTGCTGTATACTATAACTCTCTGCCCTGTGCTGTATACTATAACACTCTGCCCTGTGCTGTATACTATATACTATAACTCTCTGCCCTGTGCTGTATACTATAACACTCTGCCCTGTGCTGTATACTATAACACTCTGCCCTGTGCTGTATACTATATACTATAACACTCTGCCCTGTGCTATATACTATATACTATAACACTCTGCCCTGTGCTATATACTATATACTATAACACTCTGCCCTGTTCTATATACTATATACTATAACACTCTGCCCTGTGCTTTATACTATAACACTGTGCTGTATACTATATACTATAACACTCTGTCCTGTGCTGTATACTATAACACTCTGCCCTGTGCTGTATACTATATACTATAACACTCTGCCCTGTGCTGTATACTATAACTCTGCCCTGTGCTATATACTATATACTATAACACTCTGCCCTGTGCTGTATACTATATACTATAACTCTCTGCCCTGTGCTGTATACTATAACACTGTGCTGTATACTATATACTATAACTCTCTGCCATGTGCTGTATACTATAGCACTCTGCCCTGTGCTATATACTATACCACTCTGCCCTGCCCTGTGCTGTATACTATATACTATAACACTCTGCCCTGTACTGTATTCTATATACTATAGCACTCTGCCCTGTGCTATATACTATAGCACTCTGCCCTGCCCTGTGCTGTATACTATATACTATAACACTCTGCCCTGTGCTGTATACTATATACTATAACTCTCTGCCCTGTGCTGTATACTATAACACTCTGCCCTGTGCTGTATACTATATACTATAACTCTCTGCCCTGTGCTGTATACTATAACACTCTGCCCTGTGCTGTATACTATAACACTCTGCCCTGTGCTGTATACTATAACACTCTGCCCTGTGCTGTATACTATATACTATAACACTCTGCCCTGCCCTGTGCTGTATACTATATACTATAACACTCTGCCCTGTGCTATATACTATATACTATAACACTCTGCCCTGTGCTATATACTATATACTATAACACTCTGCCCTGTTCTATATATTATATACTATAACACTCTGCCCTGTGCTTTATACTATAACACTGTGCTGTATACTATATACTATAACACTCTGCCCTGTGCTGTATACTATAACACTCTGCCCTGTGCTGTATACTATATACTATAACACTCTGCCCTGTGCTGTATACTATAACTCTGCCCTGTGCTATATACTATATACTATAACACTCTGCCCTGTGCTATATACTATATACTATAACACTCTGCCCTGTGCTGTATACTATATACTATAAACTCTCTGCCCTGTGCTGTATACTATAACACTGTGCTGTATACTATATACTATAACTCTCTGCCCTGTGCTGTATACTATATACTATAACACTCTGCCCTGTGCTATATACTATAGCACTCTGCCCTGCCCTGTGCTGTATACTATATACTATAGCACTCTGCCCTGTGCTGTATACTATATACTATAACTCTCTGCCCTGTGCTGTATACTATATACTATAACACTCTGCCCTGTGCTGTATACTATATACTATAACACTCTGCCCTGTGCTGTATACTATATACTATAACTCTCTGCCCTGTGCTATATACTATAACACTCTGCCCTGTGCTGTATACTATATACTATAACACTCTGCCCTGTGCTGTATACTATATACTATAACTCTCTGCCCTGTGCTGTATACTATAACACTCTGCCCTGTGCTGTATACTATAACACTCTGCCCTGTGCTGTATACTATATACTATAACACTCTGCCCTGTGCTGTATACTATAACACTCTGCCCTGTGCTGTATACTATAACACTCTGCCCTGTGCTGTATACTATAACACTCTGCCCTGTGCTATATACTATAACACTCTGCCCTGTGCTGTATACTATATACTATAACACTCTGCCCTGTGCTGTATACTATATACTATAACTCTCTGCCCTGTGCTGTATACTATAACACTCTGCCCTGTGCTGTATACTATATACTATAACTCTCTGCCCTGTGCTGTATACTATAACACTCTGCCCTGTGCTGTATACTATAACACTCTGCCCTGTGCTGTATACTATAACACTCTGCCCTGTGCTGTATACTATATACTATAACACTCTGCCCTGCCCTGTGCTGTATACTATATACTATAACACTCTGCCCTGTGCTATATACTATATACTATAACACTCTGCCCTGTGCTATATACTATATACTATAACACTCTGCCCTGTGCTTTATACTATAACACTGTGCTGTATACTATATACTATAACACTCTGCCCTGTGCTGTATACTATAACACTCTGCCCTGTGCTGTATACTATATACTATAACACTCTGCCCTGTGCTGTATACTATAACTCTGCCCTGTGCTATATACTATATACTATAACACTCTGCCCTGTGCTATATACTATATACTATAACACTCTGCCCTGTGCTGTATACTATATACTATAACTCTCTGCCCTGTGCTGTATACTATAACACTGTGCTGTATACTATATACTATAACTCTCTGCCCTGTGCTGTATACTATATACTATAACACTCTGCCCTGTGCTATATACTATAGCACTCTGCCCTGCCCTGTGCTGTATACTATATACTATAGCACTCTGCCCTGTGCTGTATACTATATACTATAACTCTCTGCCCTGTGCTGTATACTATATACTATAACACTCTGCCCTGTGCTGTATACTATATACTATAACACTCTGCCCTGTGCTGTGTACTATATACTATAACACTCTGCCCTGTGCTGTATACTATATACTATAACTCTCTGCCCTGTGCTATATACTATAACACTCTGCCCTGTGCTGTATACTATATACTATAACTCTCTGCCCTGTGCTGTATACTATATACTATAACACTCTGCCCTGTGCTGTATACTATAACACTCTGCCCTGTGCTGTATACTATAACACTCTGCCCTGTGCTGTATACTATAACACTCTGCCCTGTGCTGTATACTATAACACTCTGCCCTGTGCTGTATACTATAACACTCTGCCCTGTGCTGTTTACTATATACTATAACTCTCTGCCCTGTGCTATATACTATATACTATAACACTCTGCCCTGTGCTGTATACTATATACTATAACACTCTGCCCTGTGCTGTATACTATATACTATAACTCTCTGCCCTGTGCTGTATACTATAACACTCTGCCCTGTGCTGTATACTATAACACTCTGCCCTGTGCTGTATACTATATACTATAACTCTCTGCCCTGTGCTGTATACTATATACTATAACACTCTGCCCTGTGCTATATACTATATACTATAACACTCTGCCCTGTGCTGTATACTATATACTATAACACTCTGCCCTGTGCTGTATACTATATACTATAACTCTCTGCCCTGTGCTGTATACTATAACACTCTGCCCTGTGCTGTATACTATAACACTCTGCCCTGTGCTGTATACTATATACTATAACTCTCTGCCCTGTGCTGTATACTATATACTATAACACTCTGCCCTGTGCTGTATACTATAACACTCTGCCCTGTGCTGTATACTATATACTATAACACTCTGCCCTGTGCTGTATACTATATACTATAACTCTCTGCCCTGTGCTGTATACTATAACACTCTGCCCTGTGCTGTATACTATAACACTCTGCCCTGTGCTGTATACTATATACTATAACTCTCTGCCCTGTGCTGTATACTATAACTCTCTGCCCTGTGCTGTATACTATAACACTCTGCCCTGTGCTGTATACTATATACTATAACTCTCTGCCCTGTGCTGTATACTATAACACTCTGCCCTGTGCTGTATACTATAACACTCTGCCCTGTGCTGTATACTATAACACTCTGCCCTGTGCTGTATACTATATACTATAACACTCTGCCCTGTGCTATATACTATATACTATAACACTCTGCCCTGTGCTGTATACTATATACTATAACTCTCTGCCCTGTGCTGTATACTATATACTATAACACTCTGCCCTGTGCTATATACTATATACTATAACACTCTGCCCTGTTCTATATACTATATACTATAACACTCTGCCCTGTGCTTTATACTATAACACTGTGCTGTATACTATATACTATAACACTCTGTCCTGTGCTGTATACTATAACACTCTGCCCTGTGCTGTATACTATATACTATAACACTCTGCCCTGTGCTGTATACTATAACTCTGCCCTGTGCTATATACTATATACTATAACACTCTGCCCTGTGCTGTATACTATATACTATAACTCTCTGCCCTGTGCTGTATACTATAACACTGTGCTGTATACTATATACTATAACTCTCTGCCATGTGCTGTATACTATAGCACTCTGCCCTGTGCTATATACTATACCACTCTGCCCTGCCCTGTGCTGTATACTATATACTATAACACTCTGCCCTGTACTGTATTCTATATACTATAGCACTCTGCCCTGTGCTATATACTATAGCACTCTGCCCTGCCCTGTGCTGTATACTATATACTATAACACTCTGCCCTGTGCTGTATACTATATACTATAACTCTCTGCCCTGTGCTGTATACTATAACACTCTGCCCTGTGCTGTATACTATATACTATAACTCTCTGCCCTGTGCTGTATACTATAACACTCTGCCCTGTGCTGTATACTATAACACTCTGCCCTGTGCTGTATACTATAACACTCTGCCCTGTGCTGTATACTATATACTATAACACTCTGCCCTGCCCTGTGCTGTATACTATATACTATAACACTCTGCCCTGTGCTATATACTATATACTATAACACTCTGCCCTGTGCTATATACTATATACTATAACACTCTGCCCTGTTCTATATATTATATACTATAACACTCTGCCCTGTGCTTTATACTATAACACTGTGCTGTATACTATATACTATAACACTCTGCCCTGTGCTGTATACTATAACACTCTGCCCTGTGCTGTATACTATATACTATAACACTCTGCCCTGTGCTGTATACTATAACTCTGCCCTGTGCTATATACTATATACTATAACACTCTGCCCTGTGCTATATACTATATACTATAACACTCTGCCCTGTGCTGTATACTATATACTATAACTCTCTGCCCTGTGCTGTATACTATAACACTGTGCTGTATACTATATACTATAACTCTCTGCCCTGTGCTGTATACTATATACTATAACACTCTGCCCTGTGCTATATACTATAGCACTCTGCCCTGCCCTGTGCTGTATACTATATACTATAGCACTCTGCCCTGTGCTGTATACTATATACTATAACTCTCTGCCCTGTGCTGTATACTATATACTATAACACTCTGCCCTGTGCTGTATACTATATACTATAACACTCTGCCCTGTGCTGTATACTATATACTATAACTCTCTGCCCTGTGCTATATACTATAACACTCTGCCCTGTGCTGTATACTATATACTATAACACTCTGCCCTGTGCTGTATACTATATACTATAACACTCTGCCCTGTGCTGTATACTATAACACTCTGCCCTGTGCTGTATACTATATACTATAACTCTCTGCCCTGTGCTATATACTATAACACTCTGCCCTGTGCTGTATACTATATACTATAACACTCTGCCCTGTGCTGTATACTATATACTATAACACTCTGCCCTGTGCTGTATACTATAACACTCTGCCCTGTGCTGTATACTATAACACTCTGCCCTGTGCTATATACTATAACACTCTGCCCTGTGCTGTATACTATAACACTCTGCCCTGTGCTGTATACTATATACTATAACACTCTGCCCTGTGCTGTATACTATAACTCTCTGCCCTGTGCTGTATACTATAACACTCTGCCCTGTGCTGTATACTATATACTATAACTCTCTGCCCTGTGCTGTATACTATAACACTCTGCCCTGTGCTGTATACTATATACTATAACTCTCTGCCCTGTGCTGTATACTATATACTATAACACTCTGCCCTGTGCTGTATACTATATACTATAACACTCTGCCCTGTGCTGTATACTATATACTATAACTCTCTGCCCTGTGCTGTATACTATATACTATAACACTCTGCCCTGTGCTGTATACTATATACTATAACACTCTGCCCTGTGCTGTATACTATAACACTCTGCCCTGTGCTATATACTATAACACTCTGCCCTGTGCTGTATACTATAACACTGTGCTGTATACAGAGGTGACTGTGTGGTGTAGCCCCGGGGTGATGTTATATCAGAGGAGCGGCCGGTCACTTGCTAGGTGGTAAGATGTGACGCCGCTCCGGTGGTGGGTGGCCGAGATACAGCCGGACCTTGGGGTGTTCTCTTGTGACGCCAGTGCCGGGTGGGCACACGGGTGTGATGGCACGCTTTTGCTTTTATCTGATAAGGCCGGTTGTACCCTTCTCCCCTGTGGTCACTGTCCTGCCCGGCTGCTACGGGGTCCCTTGGGTTAGGCTAGGTTCACACTGCATTTTCAGCATCCGTTTAACGGGTCCGTTTTTTGCAAAAAACGGATTACAAAAAACTGATGCATTTGTGTGCATCCGTTTTTCCATTGACTTCTATTGTAAAAAAACCGGATCAAACCGGATGCGTTTCTTTTGACGCACAATAAAGTACTGTTGACACTACTTTTTTGACCGTTAAAAAAAAACGGATCCGTTAAACAGATTGCAAAAACGCAGTGTGAACCCACCCTTAGAGTGCGCACAGATGACCCGAGCGGTGTACTGACCCTCAGAACCGCCACCCACAGAAGGGGAAGGGTCCCAAGCTGCAGTTGCAGAGTCTCTTGTTTTACTAAGAAGATAGGCGCCGGTGGCAGGTTACACGATTATGAGGTCTCTCCTGATAAAGCTCGGGACAATACAGCAACCGAATCTGTAGTAGGAATACAGTGTAGGATATAGTCGTGCCAACTGAGTAGCGTACTGAGTGATGCAGAGTAGCAGAGAGGAGGATGTCGTGAGAGTCTCAACCCAAGTAGTAGTGTGCTCTGCCGGGATGTTGGAGGTTGAGGTAGAAGAATACCTTGAAGAAGAAGAACACCTGTGCCTGTGTATTGACCTTGAATAGTCTTTACACCACCTTATGCCCACTAGACTTGGGTGACCCGTCCTAGAGAGAAACACAGGCCTTGTTACCTGGGATGAGCGGAATGCTGAGGGTTCCCTGCTGACACCTGCACTGCGAGATAGAGTTCCTAGACTTATCGCAACTTTGCTCTATCTGGATCAGTTCCTAGCTTACTGCTGTCTGTGGATACTGTCCTGCTCGGTTACTCTCCTTGTCCACGGGGTGGGTTGAGGTTGTCTCTGACTTGTCCTCTCTTAGAAGGGCTTTAGCGCTGCACAGTGCGGAGTAGCGTTACTGAGAAGAAACTGTGAGCTGTGTCTTGCCTCCTACCCACACAGGGTTCTGGCTTAGGCTGAGCTAGGTAGGGGACCTGGCAGAGGGCCAGGGCCCAGACAGGACCACTCTGGAGAGCTATCCAGCTGGCGTCCTTCCTCCACAATGTCCAACACAAGACTCTTGCACCTCCTCTACCCATGTGACTTCCTTCACTAGCATAACTAACGTGCGCTGTGAGTGGGTGAAGAGTGCAACAGAAGTAAAAAGAGAGCGGATAGGAGAGAAGAACAGATTCCTACTGGTCTACAGATTCATGTGACACACAAAGTAACAATAACCCTTTACATCTTTCAGCTGTGCAGCTTACAGATACACATAACCAATAGAGCGACATCTAGTGGTGAAACTTTGTACTTGTGTGGTGATGAAAGTAGTACTAGACTTTTACGAAGGGTGTATAGAACAGTAACACCCGTGGTAGGACACCACAACTGGACCTGGAAGTTGCTCCTGACCCCCTGGTCCGGTCTATCGGTGGGGTCCTCACCTGCATGGGGTTGTGTGGAGCAGCGGTGGGCCGTGTGTGGGGGTGTGCTGAGGATAGCCGATCCTGTGTTCCCCCAGGAGAACCCCGCCATATACACTTCTCTGGGTCCCAGGTGACGCTGAATAATAATGTTTGTATCTATAGCTCTAACATATTCCGCAGCACTGTACAATGCTGGGGGCACATGGACAGTCAGACATTACAGGAATACTCATTGGTCAGTCCCTGATCCCAAGAGCTTACAATCTATGGGGCTGAGGGCAGAAAGTGCCTCATAACCTCCCTGTATGTTCTTTATTATACGCCCCAGCTGCTGCAGAACCTCACAGGAGTAAGGGACCACCATAGATTGTATGACTTAGTACTGGATTGTACTCACTGCAGCTGCTGCAGAACCTCTTTTCTTTTTTTTTTTTTTTTTGGAAGCTTGAGAGCACTACATGGTGGTGGTTGTCACTAAACAGTGATATATATATAATGTGTGTGTCAGTCACAGATCCCTCTCTGGTATATACCTCTCTGATGACCTCAGTATACGGGGGTGTTGGAGTCACCAGTGTGTAATGTGATCATGGGGATGTGTAGACGCATGTAGCACCTCCGAGCTGTCATCCCAGCGCTGACATCTCACGTGTCTGTGATAATGTATAGAATTATTCCAGGTAAATGTGCGGAGGAACGCTGAAGCCGCCGCCGCCACCCCGGACCCGTAACGTCACATCTGCAGCGCTCACACCTGGTACTATACAGATATCCCACACACTGTGCAGCAAGAGCGTATCCTCAGCAACCAGGGGAAATATATATATCTGCTGTATACCTCACTAACCTGTCAACTAAGGAAGCAAATATATACCATGGCATAGTGCTCATAGAGATCAGTGAGCCAATATAGTAAAAGGGGTTCTCTGGCCAAAAATGTTTTATACAGACTTGTAATTTACTTCTGTTTAAAAATATCCAGTCTTCCAGTACTTATCAGCTGCTGTATGTCCTGCAGGAAGTGGTGTATTCTCTCCAATATGACACAGTGCTCTCTGCTGCCACCTCTGTCCATGTCAGGAACTGTCCAGAGCAGCAGCCAATCCCCATAGAAAACCTCTCCTGCTCTGGACAGTTCCTGACATGGACAGAGGTGGCAGCAGAGAGCACTGTGGCAGACAGGAGAGAATACACCACTGCCTGCAGGACATACAGCAGCTGATAAGTACTGGAAGACTAAATAGAAGTAAATTATAGGGAGGAACAAATGTACAATATAGCAAAGTGATTCACTAGGCTCGGCCGTCGGCTTATCAGCTGCCATTGAACTCGGTGCCGCTCTGCTCTGGGTGCCTGGGAAAGCTGGATCAAGTCCTGGGAATCTTCTCAGAACCAGATCCAGCTTTTCCAGGCACACAGAGCAGCAGCCGGCTGATAAGCCAACGGCCAACCTAGTGAGGAGTTTGCTGGTACTGCACATTCACTCATCCCTAGTTACCGATCTGTATAATTTCTGACACAACTTGATTTGAATGTGCAAAGTGTCCGAGAGGTTTTCTGAGCGCTGGAACACTAATATTTTCTATGAGAGAAATCCCTGAGTCACATGACCAGTGAGTCACATGATCTGTAAAGGGGGTAAAAATGCACAATACTTAAAGGGGTTATCCAGCACTACAAAAACATGGCCATTTCCCCCCCCCCCCCCCTCTTGTCTCCAGTTCAGGTGTGGTTTGCAATTAAGCTCCATTTACTTCAATGGCACTGAATTCCAAACCCCGCCCAATCATCTAGAGACAAGAGAGGGGAAAAAGTGGCCATGTTTTTGTAGCGCTGGATAACCCCTTTAAATATAATATCTTAAAAGATGCAAAATAAAACTAAACCTAATAATAAGCTGAGACTTCCTGTTCTGTAGAGTTCAGTCTCCTCCTTATCATCACAGGGTTACAGTGAATAGTGATACCAGTGTATAGTGAAGAAGGGATCAGGCCATTCGCGATAGGGGATACTCAGCCTTTGTATATAGGTCACAGAGCATGCCTACAAACCTCTCCCATAGGAAGGAACACCCCCTCCAGTCTATTGGAGCGATGTCTATAGGTCTTGCTGTAAAGCGTATCTCTAAATGCTGTTAGAGCAGCTCAGGCAAGATGGCCGCCCCCATAATAATGTACCAATAATGAAATAAAATTACAATCAGAAAATACGAAAAACAGAAATCTCTCCTGATTGAGCTGCCGTAATCTTCTGTGATGTCACCGGCTCTGCCCTTTACTCCAGGAAACTTCTGGACGTTCCAGGACAAGATATACATCCAGAAACCGAGCCATATATGAGAGTAACGGCGCCGAGGACGCTGACATAACTGAGCTGGGATTTGGTTTAGCTGCTTTTTCCAGTTCTTTGAACGTGCGGCACAATGTAAACAACGGCCGCTTCTATATACATGTATATACATAGGAGTGGCCTCCTCTGCAGCCTGGGTACAATGTAAACAACGGCCGCTGCTATATACATGTATATACGTGAGAGAGCCTTCTGTGCAGCCTGGGCACAATGTGTACAACGGCTGCTGCTATATACATGTATATACATAAGAGCGGCCTCCTCTCCAGCCTTGGCACAATGTAAACAATGGCTGCTATTATATATGTGGTGTCCCACTACTAGTGTTCTCTTATGCACCTGTCCTAAAGTGCGCACTCGGGTGGATGGAAGTATGCAGTTTCCCCACTAGGTGTCACTGTTCTTTATGTTTTTCTCATGCACAGCTGAAGGAAGGTAATGGGTTAAGTATTTTGTACCATGTGCTTTATGTTGACAACTCACAGGTGCTCTTTTCTGCTATCCTATCCTCTTCTGCCTCTCACCCACACTCAGCCCCACCACACAGAGATATTGTTCCTGCAGAAGTGGCTTATGCCAGGACCCCTGACAGGGACTCAAAGACAGATGCAATAAAGGATTTCTACTAAAGCAACCACCTATACTATGCAGTGCTAAGCAACAGTAGGGGAGAGCAGCCACCAAGGAATACCATAGCCAACGCCATGAACTCCTCAAAGTTCAGGACAGACTCCTGAAACAACAGGAGCTGATCCCAGTAGGACAAAGCTACCGTATAAAGAAGGTCTACGTACCCTACTGCGCAGTGCAGGCTGACTGGGAAAACTCGGGCACCTCGCTACACCCAGATAACCGACAACTGGGGACCTTGCATACCAGGGGACAGATGGCGGTCAGACTTAGTCTAAAAGTGAGTACAAGTATCACTCTTCTACTTATATATCTCCACTATAGTTCCGGCAGACTACAAGGTGTACATTGGGCATGGGCTCCTCTGGCCAACGCCTCTCCTCTCTAACTCTACAAAGCACTACTACTACTACTACTTTTACTTTTTCCAAGCACCTACTTCAAGCACTAAGTCAGCACTCAAGTCTGTGTCAAGATTATTACTGTCTAGAGCGTATACGGTTATCCTGCCAAAGTTCTACAGTAAACTGTTGTATTTTTATATCAAACCCACAGGACTCTGCTACCTCTGTCTGCACCTGTACACACACCACGGGTTATTTTTCCCCTTTGAGCGGCACAATGTACACAATGGCTGCTCCTGTATACATGTATATACATAAGAGCGGCCCCCTCTGCAGCCTGGGCGCAATGGCCGCTCCTGTATACATGTATATACATAAGAGCGGCCCCCTCTGCACCCTTGGCACAATGGCCGCTCCTGTATACATGTATATACATACGAGCGTCCTCCTCAGCAGCATGGACACAATGGAGGCTTCTATATACATGTATAGACATAAGAGCGGCCTGCGCTGGACTGGATGAGGAAACTTTATAAACAAATGATAACATTTTTCCTCTCTCAATAAACCTTATAGATAACAGCTGTATATTTCCATGAGCCGGACATATATGGATATGCCAGTACTTATCAGCTGCTGTATGTCTTGCAGGAAGTGGTGTATTCTCTCCAGTCTGACACAGGGCTCTCTGCTGCCACCTCTGTCCATGTCAGGAACTGTCCAGAGCAGGAGAGGTTTTCTATGGGGATTTGCTGCTGCTCTGGACAGTTCCTGACATGGACAGAGGTGGCAGCAAAGAGCACTGTGTCATACTGGAGAGAATACACCACTTCCTACAGGACATAGAGCAGCTGATAAGTACTGGAAGACTGGAGATTTTTTAATAGAAGTAAATTACTTTTTTTTTTTTTTTTTTGTGAACTACCCCTTTAAGGGACTGTTAAGGCCATCGATTGGCTGTAGTATGACATGGATGATGATGTCATCACAGCACTTCCTGTCCATCCATTATTTGGCACGTGCTGTTGACAGATTGCCCACAGTAATCCATTCAGAATAAAATAATGGACACAAGAACTGAAGAACTCGTATCCCTGAGGCCTAGTGCGACCTCAGTAACCAGCCCCCCCATCTACCATGTGATCTGTATAATCCGGGGGTCCGGGCCTCCTCAGGCTCCCGGCCAGGCCTCTGCACCCTCTTGTATATTCAGCTTCATCCCGGACTCCTCATGCAGGATGTGTTCTCCTCAGGGAGGGACGGATGGCTGGAGGGACGGATGGCTGGAGGGACGGATGGCTGAACGGCTCTGTTGTCTCTTACTCCTCGTCTTCCCACTGACTGCTGATTTCTTTGTTTCTGGAGAGATTTGCTTCTTAGCTGTGATTTACTATTTGCGATGCTGATTTCACGGTTTTGTGCGGGGAGAGATGGCGGCCGGCCAGTCACTTCCTTTCTTTTTTCTGTTTCACTCGTATAAATCCTTCCAAGGATCCCTCTGCGGTGCCAAGTGTTTCTGCAGCACCCGTACAGTATATGGCGGAGGGAGGGGGGTGCAGCACAGTGTATGGCTGAGAGGGGGGCAGCACGGTGTATGGCTGAGAGGGGGGGCAGTATGGTGTATGGGGGGGGGCAGCACGGTGTATGGCTGAGAGGGGGGGCAGTATGGTGTATGGGGGGGGGCAGCACGGTGTATGGCTGAGAGGGGGGCAGTATGGTGTATGGGGGGGCAGCACAGTGTATGGCTGAGAGGGGGGGCAGTATGGTGTATGGGGGGGCAGCACAGTGTATGGCTGAGAGGGGGGGCAGTATGGTGTATGGGGGGCAGCACAGTGTATGGCTGAGAGCGGGGGCAGTATGGTGTAGGGGGGGGCAGCACAGTGTATGGCTGAGAGGGGGGGCAGCACAGTGTATGGCTGAGAGGGGGGGGCAGTATGGTGTATGGGGGGGCAGCACAGTGTATGGCTGAGAGGGGGGGCAGCACAGTGTATGGCTGAGAGGGGGGGCAGTATGGTGTATGGGGGGGCAGCACAGTGTATGGCTGAGAGGGGGGGCAGCACAGTGTATGGCTGAGAGGGGGGGCAGCACAGTGTATGGCTGAGAGGGGGGGGCAGTATGGTGTAGAGGGGGGCAGCACAGTGTATGGCGGAGAGGGGGAGGCAGTAACGTGTATGGCGAAGAGGGGGGCAGCACAGTGTATGGCTGAGAGGGGGGGCAGTAGGGTGTATGGGGGGGCAGCACGGTGTATGGGGTGGCAGCACAGTGTATGGCTGAGAAGGGGGCAGTATGGTGTATGGGGGGGCAGCACGGTGTATGGGGGGGCAGCACAGTGTATGGCTGAGAGGGGGGGCAGTATGGTGTATGGGGGGGCAGCACGGTGTATGGTTGAGATGGGGGCAGTAATGTATATGGCTAAGTTTATTCCATTGATGTGAATAGGGTGACCTGCAATACCAGGTGCTGCCTCTGCCAAATGTATGGCGCTGTGTCCTGTAAGAGATGTGGCTGTACTGTCCTGGGACTATTAATATATAAAAGTTTAAGTAACCCCCTTTAATGACAAGCTGACATTTTTTGGTTTTGAGTTCTTAAAAGGTTTCATTATGGCAAAATCCTTTAAGGGTGTGGGGGGGGGGGGGGCACCGTTATGATCTATGTTCCTTAATAGTGAAAGGTTATTGGTGCTGCCTGTTATTAGATTACAGCAGTCTATCTCATCTATCATTGCTGTCACTAACTGCTCCCATTGCTCTGACTTCTCTAACCTTCGGCTGTGGACGTTGAGATGAATGGTCATCTAGATGCAAACAACGTCCCGATAACCGTCAGAGCGGGGGAGCTCCGGGCTGGCCTGTCATCAGATCACGTCTCAATGTACGATCCAGAAGCTTTTACCCTCAAATGAAGAATAGAATCATCATGAAATGACTTGCGGAGTTCTTCTGCATGAAAAACACGGCTGTCAGTGCCGCCAAGACCCGTCCTCCCCGTCTGGGAAGATTACTCCAAGATCTCGCCTCTCACTGGAAATTTCCAATGTGTTCGGAGTAAATGAGACGACAACTGTTCATCCCCCGGCTGATACCGAGCGCGGCGGGTTCATTCATTACTCGATGGTTAATAAGGAGTCTGTTAAATAAACGGCCATGTACCCCGTAACCCGAGGTCACGCTTACATGATGGACATGTGACTCACGGCAGAGGAGATGGCGCCATACGGTGTCTGGAGATACAGTGCTGCAGGCCCTTCTCAATATATTGAGACCTTTACTGTATAAGACACGGCTTCAATCCAGGGATCAAACATTAAAGGGGGTTTCCAGAGTAAGAGACATGGACGTCAGAAAGTGGAGTCCGATCCCACAGATGATGGATAGGATGAGATCTGAGGAATCTGGAGGAAGAGTCGCCATCTTCATCTCTGTCATGTTCCTCATTCCTGTACAATGTCTGCAGTGCGGTCCCCGGGTATTATCCTGCTGCCATGAGGGGGTCCCGCTGTCATGAAGTGGGGTTTTATAATGGTCAGGTAGGTGGTCGGTGTCACAGTAACATCCACATGATGCCGGGACACAAGGTCTCCAGCAGAACATTGCCCATCACACTTCCCCCCCCCCCCCCCCCCCATCTTGTCTTCCCAAAGTGCATCCTGGCGCCATCTCCTCCCCAGGTAAGTGACGCACCCGGTCATCCACGTGATGGAGAACGTGACCCATCACACCAGACACCTTCTCTTACATTGCTCCAATTCTGATGCTCACACAACCATGGTAGACCCTTTTGGTGGTGGACATGGATCTGATTGGTCGGTCGGGCTCATACATTTCCTATGTGATCTGACTCCTTTCTATCAGACAGCAGCTCTTCTGTGGGATGGGACCCCCCAAACATCAATGACCTTATCCCTGGTCCC
Source organism: Dendropsophus ebraccatus (assembly GCF_027789765.1). Taxonomy (NCBI): domain Eukaryota; kingdom Metazoa; phylum Chordata; class Amphibia; order Anura; family Hylidae; genus Dendropsophus; species Dendropsophus ebraccatus. The sequence continues at coordinate 166,893,508 of NC_091457.1, forward strand.
CGGTTGTCCTTCATTGTCTTTCCTTAAATACGTTCGGTTGGTACAAACCACATAACTGGAACCCCACAAGACCGGCCGATCTGGGGATGCACCCCCCCCCCCCCCAACCAAATTTAGTACTGTGCTGTGCTGGAACTTTAGTAGAAGAAATACTTAAAGAAGAATAATACTTATGCCCATGTTTCAACCATTGTCGCTATAACCACCTTATGCCCTGCAGTGTCGGATGCCCGTCCTACATTGGTGACACAAGCACCCATCTTGTTTACCTGAGTAGAGCAAAGTGTCCAAGTGTGTCCCGTTGTCACCTGTGCTGCGAGATAGAGCAAAGCAGCCATAGTCAGGGCCTACCCTATCTGGGTCCATTCCTCTGTTTAGGATACTGTCCTGCACTGTGTAGATATGTTCACGACGTGGGCTGAGGTGTTCTCTGACTTGTCCTCCCTTTAGTGTCTTGCACTGCATCTTGAGTATAAGTGTAGCTTTAAGAAAAAAAAGTCTCGGCGTTCTCTATACGTGTGTCCTAACAACACAGCTTGTCTGTCCCCGGACAGGGAACCTGGCAGAGCCATGCTCCTGGCTAAGTGCAGCAGGGATGCCTGATCTATGTGTCTTGCTCCACTGAGAATCAGAAAAGAATTGACTAAAAAGGACCAACATTTCCTCTCCCCATGTGACTACTTCCTACAGGGTGTATTCAACAGCTCCTTTGAGTGGTGGAGAAGAGAGTGCATAGAAGAAAAGAGGGTAGAGATTGGTAGAAAAAGAACAGTACCTCTCATTGGTGTACAGAATCACAAAATACAATAATAACCCTTGGCTTACTACAGCTGTGACAATATACATAAATATATACAGTAACATCTTGTGGTAAAACCTGAGAATGCACCTTCATTACCACTTTGCTTTATGGTACAGGACTTTTACGACAGGTGCCCAAACCAGAAACACCCGTGGTGGGACACCACAACTGTACACGGTGACTCCTCAATATAAGCCGCCGTACGTGGTGACTCCTGAGTATAAGCCGTCGTACACGGTAATGTCTAAGTATATGCTGCCATACGCGGTGACTCCTCAGTATAAGCCGTTGTACATGGTGACTCCTCGGTATAAGGCGCTGTATGTGGTGACTCCTCAGTATAAGGGGCTGTACATGGTGACTCTTTGGTATAAGCCACTGTAAATGGTGACTCTTCGGTATAGGACACTGTGCGGGGTGACTCCTCAGTATAAGCTGTTGTACGCGGTGACTCCTCAGTATAGGACACTGTGCACGGTGACTCCTCAGTAACAGCCGTTGTATGTGGTGACTCCTTGGTATAGGCCGCTGTACGCGGTGACTCCTCAGTATAAGCCGCTGTATGCCGTGACTCCTCAGTATAAGCCGCCGTACGCGGTGACTCCTCAGTATAGGACACTGCGCGGTGACTCCTCAGTAACAGCCGTTGTATGTGGTGACTCCTTGGTATAGGCCGCTGTACGCGGTGACTCCTCAGTATAAGCCGCAGTATGTGGTGACTCCTCAGTATAGGACACTGTGAGCGGTGACTCCTCAGTATAAGCCGTTGTATGTGGTGACTCCTTGGTATAAGCCGCCGTATGCAGTGACTCCTCAGTATAGGACACTGTGCACGGTGACTCCTCAGTATCAGTAACAGCCGTTGTATGTGGTGACTCCTTGGTATAAGCCGCCGTACGCGGTGACTCCTCAGTATAGGACACTGTGCGCGGTGACTCCTCAGTATAAGCCGTTGTATGTGGTGACTCCTTGGTATAGGCCGCTGTACGCGGTGACTCCTCAGTATAAGCCGCAGTATGTGGTGACTCCTCAGTATAAGCCGCAGTATGTGGTGACTCCTCAGTATAGGACACTGTGAGCGGTGACTCCTCAGTATAAGCCGTTGTATGTGGTGACTCCTTGGTATAAGCCGCCGTATGCAGTGACTCCTCGGTATAAACCAGCGTACGCCGTAACTCCTCAGTTTAAGCTGCTGTCTCTCTCCTTCAGCACCGGTGTCTTGTTAGAATCGATAATGACATTAGATAAGGTGAGGGATCTGGGGCTGGGGAGTGTGCGGCATTGATCCTGTACGGGAGGCCATCTGTTGTAACTTAATTTAGCCGCTCGCTCTTGGTCGCAGACCTCACATTTGTTCTGGATATAATGGGCTGAGTTGTAAGTCCTCTATAATCCATCTGCCCCTCTGTGTAACGTTTATATCGCTGTGACTCAGTCATTCTGATTTGGGATTAGGAGCTGTTCCTGTATTATGGGGAAAGGTTAAACGTCCTACAAATCCCCAACCCATACGGCTAACAGTGAGGAGGAACCCAGCCAAGCTATTGTAATAGAAGAAAATGGAGAATTGATGGGAATGTTGGCAAAGAGCTGTGGGTGAGAGAAAGAGCTGCCCGCTGAGGCACATGAACCCCGAGGACAGCTGGTTCTGGTTTGTGGTGAAGGCCAATGTGCCAGGTGAGGGGGGATGTGAAGGGAGGTAAGGCGGCTGAGAGGAGCTAGGCCCCAAAGAAAAGCCGATTCCCTTGACCACGTGTCAGTACCTGCCAGACTCCAGAACTGTGAGAGCCAAAGACGCCTGAGGCCTAGTAGAGGCTGTGACAGCACCCGTGTAGGGAGGCTAAAAGTCTTCAGTCCTGAGGTAAAGATGGCCGCCATCTAGATAGATTGCCGCTGTGATGAGAGTATAGAGAGAGTCTACTTCTTACTTATCGTGTACAGTAAAGTTCTTCACTACTGCGCCATCACACGGTGTGTATAGGGTTTATTTATGTGGGGACAATAAAGATTCATACTGAATAAATATATACAGTATATACACACCACCAAAGCAATGGGACCATACACAATATCTTATATAATATATATACAAAGGTGACACAATCTCCGGTCGGTCTACAAAGATAATCCTAAAGCCATCAAAGCGGAATACTTCTAAGAAGCAAGAACGGCAGAGCTGTATCTAATGGTTGTTCGGATCGGCCCCACATCGGGGTGGCACCTCTAAGCTTTTGCTGTACTCTAAAATGGCTGGAAAACAAAACATTAAAAAAAGATTTCTTTTCTTTGTTTTTGGCTCAAAATGTTTCTAAAAAATCTGTGAAGGAGATCGGACCTTCAGGGGAGCAGTCACCCAACAACCTGATTCTAGTTTTTCGAAAGGCCTGGTATCTTATTGGTCGCTATGTGCTCTTGAATCTGGTTGCTATGAGTGACTGTGTGTGCACACTATAATATATATATATATATATATATATATATATATATATATATATATATATATATATATAATATAATTATTCCATCTCTTCTTGTGTGACCTCCTCAGTCTTGTTACTCTCTTCTATAGGTCCAGCTGTCTTGGCTGGGTGACCGCCATATTACACTAAGCCCAGACATGGCGGTCACGTTGCCGGGAGTGATGAATCCCTGTCATGATTCTTATTATCTGTTGCAGGTGGAAATCCTGGACTGTAGAACCAAGCAGCAGCTGTGTTTCCTGGATAAGGTAAGAGATCCAGCAATGGACGTGTAATAGCCGTCCGCCATAGATCTCCATATATATAATATTCCCATTGAAAACTGAATTCCACTGATTGGAAATTGTGTGCGGACAAGGTCCGGGCCGCACTGCAGCTTCGGTTGCTACACGTACGGTTATTGAATCTGAGCCGCAATGTGACTGCGCAGATTTGCAGCCATTAACCTCAATGTCTGTGTGACATCTGTGGTATTCCGCTATTTTGTTTACAGCCAATAAAGTTGCGCAACAGAAAGTTGTATCATTTCTTGGTCACATGACTTGGATGAGACTTGCTGTCACGTGTAGCCCGGCACTACTTGCTTCACTGTGTATAAATTACTGGAGAAAAGCTGCCTGTAAAAAGCATAAAGACTACAGTAATTATTAAAAAAAACAAAAAACTACACCCCTCTATGATTATGTTAAATGTAAAAGAAAAAAATATGTTGGTCATCAGCGAAGTTCACCAAATCTGAAGTAGTCCATAGGGTACCGATATTTAAAAAAAAAAAAAATAAGGGCGCTCTTCACTTCTGCACCAGCGGCTGTGTCTAGCGCCTGTGGTTATGGACCCCCGAAGAGTTACATGGCGATGCTCAGCATCACCACTTAACTCTTAACAAGAGGCATACAATGTATACCTCCTGCTCAGCCCAGCCACCCTCAAAGTTTTCTGCTCTTAAAGGGAAGCCTCATACAGAGCAGTGACTCCCATCATTATGATAGGAGTCCCGGCTTCCCCGCAGTACACAGCAGTGCTTTATGCAGGGCCACAGGACATAAGTGGTGATGCTAGTTGATACCTGGCACCCCGCTCCCTGTTAGTTAATGATCTATGGTGAGTGTGCCATACGTTTGTCATCACTGTCCTAAACAATTGCGCCATAACCATAGAGGGGCCATATTCCTAAATAGACCCCCTCCTGGTTCCACATCAGAGCCCTGAACACACCGGTGCACTTCATGTCAGTAGAATTTTATTTTAATCTGACTTTCTCTTTTTTTGCTCTGAATAGGTGGAACCGAATCATACGGTGAACGACATCAAACTGATGTTTCATAAATGTTGTAAGTATGTGTGACCTCCCATGTAAAGTAGATGTTTTAGGGTATGTTCACACAGGATGTATGCTGTGTCTGGGAAAACATGGATACGGCCTATGGACTATTGCTGTATGCCCCAGGGCTCCGTAGGGGGCTGCATCCCACCTCTCCAGCCACCAGCAATCAAACCCTGAACCATCAGACTTGAGCATGATCTCTAAGTGACAGGTCCTGGATAGAAGATTTGCACCACAGGTCGGAGGAGACGTCCACAAATCTCATTCACTGTTGTGAAGTATCTGCCTGGTGTGCATATCCCCCAGTTAGACCCGACCTTCCTGCCCTCTCCCAGAAGTCCCCGCTAAAGACCGGGCACTGAGAGTACAACACTTGTATATGGGACTTGTTTCCTCCGCACTCCGACCGCCCCGTGTGGATCTGCATCTCTTTACACCCATTTGGAAATCAACATTGCAGGAACACTTTAAAGGGGTACTCCAGTAAAAATCTATTTCTTCCAAATCAGCTGGTTTCAGAAAGTTATATAGATTTATAATTTACTTCTATTTAAAAAGCTCCAGTCTTCCAGTACTTATCAGCTGCTGTATGTCCTGCAGGAAGTGGTGTATTCTCTCCAGTCTGATACTGTGCTCTCTGCTGCCACCTCTGTCCATGTCAGGAACTGTCCAGAGCAGGAGAGGTTTTCTATAGTAATTTGCTGCTGCTCTGGACAGTTCCTGACATGGACAGAGGTGGCAGCTGAGGATTTGCTGCTGCTCTGGACAGTTCCTGACATGAACAGAGGTGGCAGCAGAGAGCACTGTGTCAGACTGAAGAGAATACAACACTTCCTGCAGGACATACAGCAGCTGATAAGTACTGGAAGACTGAAGATTTTTAAATAGAAGTAAATTGCAAATCTGTATAACTTTCTGAAACCAGTTGATTTGAAAGAAACATTTTTGCCGGATTACCCCTTTTAGACGTGAACGATTACCTAGGAGTCCGTCTCCACCACTGGGAACTGGCAGCCATCTTTCTTTTTTGAACAGTATGGATACGTACACAGTCTCTTTGCAGGGAGATTTGGTTGCATAATCCTATAGAGCAGCTTTCACATTAGTTTTAGATAGTGACCCCCGCACTATATCTGGACGTGTTACAGACAGATCTGGAGGTCCTGAGTATCGTCCCACAGCACGGCGGATGACAGCACGGCTCCAGCCCTGTGACCCGTATTCTGCGCCTCCTGTTGCTAAGCGATGACACAAATATATTTGGGCCACTGCCTGGAATAAAGGTGATAAGAAGGACGGATTCCCATAGGAAACTATTCTCCTCTTTTAGCAGAGTTTCCTTGTGACATATAAGAAGTTGTAGCCGGGGGGTCCGGAGGGGCGGTCAGAAGTACAAGCAGAAGATTGGGGTCATTTTTAGTATTATGGGTGACAAGAATCCATGAATATTATAGCGGTGTGACACCCGTCCTTATAGCGGTGTGACACCCGTCCTTATAGCGGTGTGACACCCGTCCTTATAGCGGTGTGACACCCATCCTTATAGCGGTGTGACACCCATCCTTATAGCAATGTGACACCCGTCCTTATAGTGGTGTGACACCCGTCCTTATAGCGGTGTGACACCCGTCCTTATAGCGGTGTGACACCCGTCCTATACGTCTCCGGCTCTCATAGGCTTATAATGGCACAATAGATTACTCTGATTTTTTTTTTTTTTTTATTTCCCCCGGTTTTGTCTCTCTTCTGCACATCAGCTGCTGTCCGACAGGTTTTCCTTAAGATACAAAACAAAAACAAACAAACCATAAACCAATAGGATGTGCGCTGTGCTGCCTGCAGGCGTAATACAAAAAATGCACCATGTTAACATCCCCTAACAGTTCCCAATACGACTGCTGTGGTAGTGATGGTGTATAAGGGGCAGTCTTGGCATTTCTGGCCCCCCCCCCTCGACACGCACTCCACAATAGACCGCTGTGTGCTGCCCCCAGTAGTATATACCCCTTGTGCGCAGCCGCCAGTAGTATATACCCCTTGTGTGCTTCCCCCTCAGTAGTATATACCCCTTGTGTGCTTCCCCCTCAGTAGTATATACCCCTTGTTTGCTTCCCCCAGTAGTGTATAGACACCTGTGTGTTCACCTAGTTATATATAGCCCCCCGTGTGCTGCCCCCAGTCATATATACCCCGTGTGCTCCCCCACTTGTATATAGCTCCCCTGTGTGCTCCCTCAGTGGTATATAGCCCCCCTGTGTGCTCCCCCACTTGGATATAGACCTCCTGTGTGCTCCCCCACTTGGATATAGACCCCTGTGTGCTCCTCCAGTAGTATATAAACCCCCTGTGTGGTTCCCCCAGTAGTATATAGACCCCCCTGTGTGCTCCACCAGTATTATATAGATCCCTGTGTGCTCCCCCAGTAATATATAGACCCCTTGTGTGCTCCTCCAGCAGTATATAGACCCCTTGTGTGCTGCCCCCAGTTATATATAGACCCCCTGTGTGCTCCCCCAGTTATATATAGACCCCCTGTGTGCTCCCCGTTATATATAGACCCCCAGTAGTATATAGACCCCCTGTGTGCCCCACCAGTAGTATATAGACCTCTGTATGCTCCTCCAGTACTATATAGACCCCCTGTGTGCTCCCCGTTATATATAGACCCCCTGTGTGCTGCCTCAGTAGTGTATAGACCCCCTGTGTGCCCCACAAGTAGTATATAGACCCCCTGTGTGCTCCCCTAGTAGTATATAGACCCCCTGTGTGCTCCCCCAGTTGTATATAGCCCCCCTGTGTGTTCCCCCACTTGGATATAGACCTCATGTGTGCTCCCCCAGTTGTATATAGACCCCATTCTGCTGCCCCAAGTAGTATATAGACCCCCTGTGTGCTGACCCAAGTAGTATATAGACCCCTCTGTGAAGCCCCAGTAGTCTATAGCCCCCCTGTGTGCTTCCCCAGTTATATATAGCCCCCCTGTGTCTTCCCCGTTATATAGCCCCACTGTTTGCTCCCCCTCCCATATACTAATATAACACAATAAAACAAACACTTATACTCACCTGGGTCTGGGCGTCTCCTCTTCTCTTAACTCTTGTGGCCACAGGAAAGGTTTCCCCTGCGGTCACAAGAGGCCGCTCTCCCCTTGTCCTGGCGCCGATGCTCCAGTGATGTCACTGGAGCACCGACACCACAAGGACAGAGCGGCCACTTGTGACCACAGAGAAAACACTTCCTGCGGCCACAAGAGTGACTGACAGGAAGCCAATAGCTCCTGCCCTGTCAGTGCTGCTGCATGTAACTGTGAGCGCTCATTACGAGTCCTCATAGTTACAGTTCAGATCACAGCAACGAGCGGGGCAGCGGCCCTGTCTAGTGGTCTTGAGCACAAGAGAAGAGCGGGGCGTGGGGGCCCCCCTGGATGTTGGGGGCCCCAAGCGATTGCTTGGGGTGCTTGGTGCCAAAGACCGCCACTGTGTATAACGCCAGACAACGGGAACCAGCACTGGTGGTTTTCACAGTCTCCAGTCATTAAAACCAAAAAAATTGGGATCCTCAGGGGTGGAGTTAGTCCAGACATAACCAATCGTTCGGCAGCTCTGGTCCATGTATAATAAATACTCATTATTGGTGGGATAACTGGACTTGAATGGACCAGACTGACCCAGCCTTTAGTTAGGGGTCCGGTTCCCAATGTAATCGGGACTGTTTTTGTTTTTTTTTGTGTTCTCTTAACATTTTGTTTGCTAAATCGTCTTTCTTCTCTTGCAGATCCTCAGTGGTATCCAGCGCGACAATCAATACGGTTAGACCCCAGTATGTTGGGGAGTTTCCCATAGGAGTAAATAAACTTTTGTAGACAACATTTGCTTTTTCTTTTATGAGGGCATGTTCACACAGTGTCTTTTGAGGACGTATAAAAATACGGCAGTTTTTTACTAAATTAGGAGCACATTCATTATTTTACGGCCGTTTTTCCATACGGTGTGGGCACATACTTCAATGGGGCGCATTAGCTTTTTTTTTTAATTACAACCATATATCTTTCCTTTAAAGTTACGGCCGTATTTTGCCCTTATTTTTACGTGTGAACATATCCTAAATGTTCGTGCATTGTTCATGTTTAAGGGTTGTCGAAAGATTTATCTTTACTTTGAAAAAGTGATCAGGCTGGAAAAAACTAAGTGTACTCACCTGCCATGATCTCCTGCCGCTACTGTTCTAGTGACGCCCAGTCCTCGCTTGTCTGCACTTCCGGCTCTCTGTCTCAACACAAGGAGAGATAATCAATAGCTAAGATGGGTCATCGCTGCAGCCAGTGATTGGCTGATTGGGTACCCCCTTGTTTTAGGACCCAGAACAGCAGGACTGAGCGGGGGTGGGGGAAATTGCAGCAGGTGAGTACAGATTTTTTTTTATAGCTAATCACTGGATGCCTCCATTACTCGGCACTCACCGGAGATGATCCGAATCCCCATTATGTCGTGCAGGATGAGGCGTAGGCCGTGCTGCGTTGCACAATGTAGTTTTCCTAACATAAAAAACATTGATTTTATATTTATTTTTCCTATTTTGTCCCCATCACCCGTTGTGACATTTACAGCTTTTTCTGTGTCTTCAATACAGAGGGAAGGTCCCTGAAAGACGAAGAAATCCTGCGGGAGCTTCCAGTCGGCACCACAGCTACCTTATACTTCAGAGACCTGGGTCCTCAGATCGGGTGGACTATGGTAATATAGAATATATAGGGGAATATCGATCCGTCATTTCTATCCTCTAATCGTGTAACAACTTAAAGGGGTTTTACTTAAAACTTAAAAAAAATATTCTTGTAAAAGATTATGAACCAAAATGGCCGCGGTGCCCATAGCCATCCCCTGCAGCCGCAATGTCAGGTGCCCGGCGCCCCGGTGTATGCTGTCACCTGGGATTAGCGGCAATGCTTGTATCATAGCTGCACTGATCTATACTTATCAGCAGACCTGACCCTGCAGGGGCGTGGCTTGTGTAAACTCCACCCCCAATGGGCAGGGTTGTTCCTGGGGGGCAGGGCTTGTTTTATTTTAAAACAACGGCTGTTATATTGAAATAATGGCCGTTATTTACTGTTATATGGCTGCCATCCACTCAATTTCATCACTGTGTGGACAGATCCTTTCTGTGTTTTTAATCCACTCCTGGTTTTGGTTGCAATACTGACTGAAATATACTGACTGAAATATACGTAGTGTGAACCCAGCCTTAAACTGTGAGTTTAAACTTATTTATACACGAGGCCCCGGAGACTGATCCATCAGGAGAGGAGAGAGAAGGGCTGGAGACTGATCCATCAGGAGAGGAGAGAGAGGGGCTGGAGACTGATCCATCAGGAGGGGAGAGAGGGGCTGGAGACTGATCCATCAGGTGAGGGGAGAGAGAGGCTGGAGACTGATCCATCAGGAGAGGAGAGAGAGGGGCTGGAGACTGATCCATCAGGAGAGGAGAGAGAGGGGCTGGAGACTGATCCATCAGGAGAGGAGAGAGAGGGGCTGGAGACTGATCCATCAGGAGAGGAGAGAGAGGGGCTGGAGACTGATCCATCAGGAGAGGAGAGAGAGGGGCTGGAGACTGATCCATCAGGAGAGGAGAGAGAGGGGCTGGAGACTGATCCATCAGGAGAGAGAGGGGCTGGAGACTGATCCATCAGGAGAGGAGAGAGAGGGGCTGGAGACTGATCCATCAGGAGAGGAGAGAGAGGGGCTGGAGACTGATCCGTCAGGAGAGGAGAGAGAGGGGCTGGAGACTAATCCATCAGGAGAGGAGAGAGAGAGGGGCTGGAGACTGATCCATCAGGAGAGTAGAGAGAGAGGGGCTGGAGACTGATCCATCAGGAGAGGAGAGAGAGGGGCTGGAGACTGATCCATCAGGTGGGTCCTCTGACTGAGTAGTTTGCACAAGTTGTGAGAGAACTTTCTGGCGACAGAAGAAACACCAAGTAAATATTCCATGGAGACCTCTGGGAGAAAGTTTTGGACGTTCTCTGTACATTTGGCAGCATTCTGGGTGTTCGGCTGGGGACGCTGTGCGCCACTATGTGATTGCTGCTCCGGAGTCACACAACGTTCCGTTGATTGTGCTGAGTCCATTACAGGAGACGTATCACCAGGGGATGGAGCGGGGCTGCGGCTTCGGGACTGTGTGTCCAGGTGCTGAGACACTTTGGGATTATATTCCCGACTCTCCGTTGATTCTCCGTTATTTCTCCTCTTTTCCAGGTGTTTCTGACAGAATACGCCGGGCCTCTCCTTGTTTACTTCCTCTTCTACTTCCGGATGCCTTTCTTCTATGGATTGGCCAAGGCGTTCACCTCCAGCCCACACTCTGTAGTCCAGTAAGTGAGGTTGTGTTCCCTCTGTGCGACGTCCGGTGTCCGTCCACTTACCGCTCTATTCTCCTCCACAGCTTGGCCTGCTGCTGCCATTCCTTCCACTACATCAAGAGACTGATCGAGACGATATTCGTCCATCGATTTTCTCATGGGACGATGCCGCTGAGGAGTATAGTGAAGGTGAGGCGGCTATTCACGTGTAGAGATCTGAGAACAGACCTGTGACGTATAAGGCCCCGTTCCCACTGAGCAAAGCTAGCGGAATTCCGCGACGGAATTGTCCGCCGCGGAATGCCGTTAGCCTCCCGCTCATAATGGGAGTCTATGGGAGGCGCGCGCTCCTGCCCTGTCCGCGCTGAAGAATGAACATGTTCATTCTTCAGCGCGTACAGAGCAGCAGCGCGCGCCTCCCATAGACTCCCATTATGAGCGGGAGGCTAACGGCATTCCGCGGCGGACAATTCCGTCGCGGAATTCCGCTAGCTTTGCTCAGTGGGAACGGGGCCTAAGGGGGAAGATACTGTATACACAGTGTGTGCTATGGCTGCAGCAGGCTGTGTGTGTGTGTGTGTATATCATCTCAAATCTGGGTGCAACAAGGCTTCATACTGTGGAGCAGAAGCATTGCTCAGCAGCTGTGTGGATGTAGACTAGCCTCTGTGCTGCCCCCTGCAGGCTCCATCTATGTGTATGCTATCGCTATGCTCTGCAGCAGTGTGGATATAGACTAGCCTCTGTGCTGCCCCCTGCAGGCTCCATCTATGTGTATGCTATCACTATGCTCAGCTGCTGTGTGGATGTGGACTAGCCTCTGTGCTGCCCCCTGCAGGCTCCATCTATGTGTATCCTATCACTATGCTCAGCAGCAGTGTGGATGTAGACTAGCCTCTGTGCTGCCCCCTGCAGGCTCCATCTATGTGTATGCTATCACTATGCTCTGCAGCAGTGTGGATATAGACTAGCCTCTGTGCTGCCCCCTGCAGGCTCCATCTCTGGCTCTGAGAACCTTCTGCGGTTCCCGGACCAGCACTGAGCAGTCTGACATATGAATCCAGCATTTTCTGTGGCCACAAAGTCTGCACATTGCACAGGCTGCTTGTCTCCTCTCCTTGCTCCTCCCCCTCGGCCCCTCCCCCCTCCATAAAATATAATGAGCCCATCTTCATTTTGCTTCTCTCTGATAGTGAACAGATAAGAAGTGAGGGGGGGAGGTGTGTGTGTATGTGGGGGTGGGGGGGGGGATATAGCCTTGTGAGTACAGAACCAGTGTATGACGTCCAATACATTGGGCCGTTATATCCCATTGGGGCTGAGGATTCTATTTGTTGATGGTCCCCAGTATTTCCAGTAGATTATACAGGACTTCTCACCCATCATTTAACCATTCTTATAATCTACAGTCATTCCCCTATAGAATGTATCTAGTAGTGACTATTATACAGTGATATATATCTAGTAGTGACTATTATACAGTGATATATATCTAGTAGTGACTATTATACAGTGATATATCTAGTAGTGACTATTACACAGTGATGTGTATATATAGTAGTGACTATTATACAGTGATGTATATATAGTAGTGACTATTATACAGTGATATATCTAGTAGTGACTATTACACAGTGATATATATCTAGTAGTGACTATTATACAGTTATATATATATATATATATATATATATATATATATATATATATATATATATATATATATATAGTGAATATTATACAGTGATATACACTCACCGGCCACTTTATTAGGTACACCTGTCCAACTGCACGTTACCGCTTCATTTCTAATCAGCCAATCACATGGCGGCAACTCAGCGCATTTAGGCATGTAGACATGGTCAAGACAATCTCCTGCAGTTCAAACCGAGCATCAGTATGGGGAAGAAAGGTGATCTGAGGCCTTTGAACGTGGCATGGTTGTTGGTGCCAGAAGGGCTGGTCTGAGTATTTCAGAAACTGCTGATCTTCTGGGATTTTCACGCACAACCATCTCTAGGGTTTACAGAGAATGGTCCGAAAAAGAAAAAACATCCAGTGAGCGGCCGTTCTGTGGGCGGAAATGCCTTGTTGATGCCAGAGGTCAGAGGAGAATGGTCAGACTGGTTCCAGCTGATAGAAAGGCAACAGTGACTCAAATAGCCAACCGTTACAACCAAGGTAGGCAGAAGAGCATCTCTGAACGCACAGTACACAGTATGGGCTACAGCAGCAGAAGACCACACCGGGTGCCACTCCGCTCAGCTAAGAACAGGAAACTGAGGCTACAATTTGCACAAGTTCATCGAAATTGGACAGTAGAAGATTGGAAAAACGTTGCCTGGTCTGATGAGTCTCGATTTCTGCTGCGACATTCGGATGGTAGGGTCAGAATTTGGCGCCAACAACATGAAAGCATGGATCCATCCTGCCTTGTATCAACGGTTCAGGCTGGTGGTGGTGGTGTCATGGTGTGGGGAATATTTTCTTGGCACTCTTTGGGCCCCTTGGTACCAATTGAGCATGGTTGTAACGCCACAGCCTACCTGAGTATTGTTGCTGACCATGTCCATCCCTTTATGACCACAATGGACCCAACATCTGATGGCGACTTTCAGCAGGATAATGCGCCATGTCATAAAGCTAGAATCATCTCAGACTGGTTTCTTGAACATGACAATGAGTTCACTGTACTCCAATGGCCTCCACAGTCACCAGATCTCAATCCAATAGAGCATCTTTGGGATGTGGTGGAACGGGAGATTGGCATCATGGATGTGCAGCCGACAAATCTGCGGCAACTGTGTGATGTCATCATGTCACTATGGACCAAAATCTCTGAGGAAGCTTCCAGCACCTTGTTGTATCTATGCCACCAAGAATTGGGGCAGTTCTGAAGGCAAAAGGGGGTCCAACCCGTTACTAGCATGGTGTACCTAATAAAGTGGCCGGTGAGTGTATATCTAGTACTGACTATTATACAGTGATATATATCTAGTAGTGACTATTATACAGTGATATATATCTAGTAGTGACTATTATACAGTGATGTGTGTATATATAGTAGTGACTATTATACAGTGATATATATCTAGTAGTGACTATTATACAGTGATATATATCTAGTAGTGACTATTATACAGTGATGTGTATATATAGTAGTGACTATTATACAGTGATGTGTGTGTATATATAGTAGTGACTATTACACAGTGATATATATCTAGTAGTGAATATTATACAGTGATATATATCTAGTAGTGACTATTATACAGTGATGTATATATAGTAGTGACTATTATACAGTGATGTATATATAGTAGTGACTATTATACAGTGATGTATATATAGTAGTGACTATTATACAGTGATGTATATATAGTAGTGACTATTATACAGTGATTGTATAATAGTCACTACTAGATATACACATCACTGTATAATAGTCACTACTATATATACATCACTGTATAATAGTCACTACTATATATACATCACTGTATAATAGTCACTACTATATATACACGTGATATATATCTAGTAGTGACTATTATACAGTGATATATATCTAGTAGTGACTATTATACAGTGATATATATCTAGTAGTGACTATTATACAGTGATATATATCTAGTAGTGACTATTATACAGTGATGTATATATAGTAGTGACTATTATACAGTGATATATCTAGTAGTGACTATTATACAGTGATATATATCTAGTAGTGACTATTATACAGTGATATATATCTAGTAGTGACTATTATACAGTGATGTGTGTGTGTATATCTAGTAGTGACTATTATACAGTGATATATATCTAGTAGTGACTATTATACAGTGATGTATATATAGTAGTGACTATTATACAGTGATATATATCTAGTAGTGACTATTATACAGTGATATATATCTAGTAGTGACTATTATACAGTGATGTATATATAGTAGTGACTATTATACAGTGATATATATCTAGTAGTGACTATTATACAGTGATATATATCTAGTAGTGACTATTATACAGTGATGTGTGTATATATAGTAGTGACTATTATACAGTGATATATATCTAGTAGTGACTATTATACAGTGATATATATCTAGTAGTGACTATTATACAGTGATGTGTATATATAGTAGTGACTATTATCCAGTGGGATAACTCTGCCATTGATTTACAGAACTGCTTCTATTACTGGGGGTTTGCGGCCTGGCTGGCGTACTACATCAACCATCCTCTCTACACTCCACCCTGTAAGTCTGAGGGGGCGATGTCCGGGGTCTCCTGTGCCGCGCTCCTCAGTAGCCGTCATCTCTTCTCTTATTATCTTACAGCTTATGGGAAGAAGCAGATCAGCCTGTCCATGATCATGTTTCTGGTGGGTACTATCATTGTGATATAGCTGTCTTCTCCGTTGTGTTATGTTTATATAAAAGTAACCCGCTGCGGCATCTGTTGGCGCTATACACAGAAATCCTATAATTACTAATAATAAAATATCATATAGTATTGCAATTTTTATAGTGACCACTAGGTGTCAGCACAACATGTATTAGTATGGGCTGTTGCTTTATGGCCTGCTGTAAATGTCATCAACAAAGTATCACTATTCACATATAGAATTGTAATTCAAATATATACTCCTCAGCATTGACATTTTAACATTAAAGGGGTACTCTAGCAAAAAATGTTGTTGTTTTTTTTTTCAAATCAACTGTCAGGAAAATATATAGATTTATTATTTACTTCTTTTTAAAAATCTCCAGTCTTCCAGTACTTATCAGCTGCTGTATGTCCTATAGGAAGTGGTGTATTCTCTCCAGTCTGACACAGTGCTCTCTGCTGCCACCTCTGTCCATGTCAGGAACTGTTCAGATCAGGAGAGGTTTTCTGTGGGGATTTGCTGCTGCTCTGGACAGTTCCTGACATGGACAGAGGTGGACGCAGAACACTGGGTCAGACTGGAGAGAATACACCATTTCCTGCAGGACATAAAGCAGCTGATAAGTACTGGAAGATTGGAGATTTTTTTTTTTTTATAGAAGTAAATTACAGATCTATAAAACTTCCTAACTGTTGATTTGAAAGAGAACTATTTTTGGCAGAGAACCCCTTTAAGAAGGAAAAATTGTGGAATTATGGAAATCACCGGATCGATAGTCCTGTTAATGATGCAAATGATAAAAGGAAACAAAATATTCTGAAATGTAACGTCTAGTATGAATGGCGGCCCAGACCTACACACACACTGACACACCTTGGCAGGTTATCACTGGTCGCCTGGGGGACGTTCTGCCATGCTGAATGAACTTGGGCGCAGAAATTCTCCGGATCTGCTGCTGGCCGCTCCTTCAGCAGTCACCGACTAATGACGTCTCAGATGTGCTTGATGGGAGACGAGGCCAGGCGTGCTGCTGGTCATATGGGGGCAACTTTATTACCACGACCATCATGAGACCTGAAGTAGTCGTACTGACAAACTGCTCGTGGGACGTTTCTGAGAAATGGCGGCACCATCAGTTCACCTTAGCCCAATGTGGTGCGAGCGTCTTCGGATGGTTTGTGTAGATGCTGTGCGATGCTCCAGGCTCGGTATATGACATGCGACTTCACTGTACAGAATGCATTCTTCTGGCCTTTATACACTTGAAGCCCCTCCCACATGACACTAAAAATCCGCCCATCTACAGATCTCACCTAATACCTTACGGGTGGTCCTTGATGTTGCATTTTCAATGCTGATGGGTGTAGTAGTAGCCGTTCAGGTTACATCACTCCCTCCTTTATACTTTATCCTATATCTTTTTGTTTTTACAGATCTGTGAAACTGGTAATTTCTCCATTCATGTAGCACTTAGTAATCTGAGAATAGAAGGTAAGGTTTATTGTTTTTTATGTTTTTTGTGCATTTCTATACTTTCGGTTGCGGTCATGTGTCGGGGTGATGCGATGTGCTGTGGTGACCCAGGGGTGCCAGTTACTTGTAAGTGCAGGTGTTGCAGGGCTCGGATTGATCTATATCCTCCCTGGATCCCAACATACGCCGATTAAAGAAGTAGTTGTGGTCCCTGTGGTCTGGTGATGTGGTGGAGAGGAACCACAGAAAACACGTTGACCCTTTCCCTGAACCCTTTCTTAAAGGTGCAGTACAATAAATCGCTGTTCCTCATACGTAATGTGCGAAAGGGGGCGCTTGAGTCTCGGCTTGCCTATTCCTAATAACTCTGAGGTTGCTGTTATAGACAATACACTAAAGAGATCCTTATGTAAGTTTGAAATAAAGTCTCTTAAGGAGGTTACTTGTTAGGGTAGACTTGTGACCTGCAGGTAGGAGAGGCTATTGCTTGGTGGGAGTCCTATCCAATACAGTATTTTACTCAGCTGGAAGGGGCGTTAACCACTTTGGAGTCAGTGATTTATCAAGTTGAGAAAAAGTTCCTGTATCCACAGCTATGACTGATCCGCCTAATGCTAGTCAAAGGCACTGAATGACACCATGGCTTCCTTCAGTGTGTTCTGGGAGATTGCATATCTTTCTCCTTTCTCCTATCTGACTGTTTTGCACATTTGCAGGGTCTCTATACTAATATAAATATTTTCTCTGATGGGGAATAAGACAAAACAATTAAAATACAAGATCTTGCCAAAGTCCGGCTTCCCACATCCTGCCCCCCAGATGGAGCAATAGTGATGTACTGTAAACTGAAAGGGTTTTCTGGGCTGATATGACTGACGGCCTCAGGGTCACTGCTGCTTATGGCCTCATCCACCTGGTAGTGCTGAACGGCCGATTTCCCCCCCCCCCCCCCCCACACACACACACTCACACTCGAGTGCTCGATCCACTCCTCCCCCCCAGCATGGAGGCTCTGCGCGGTCTCTATTCTGCCCTATTGTCTCCTGATCATCTCCCCCTCTGAGCGGAGTGCCCACCATGAGAAGCCGCAGAGATGTGTATGGCGTCTTAGATGCTGATGAATGATGGTGACTTGTAGAGCCGAGGCCACTGGTGGAGATAACTGTTGCTCTTCCATTCCCCACCGTGTTGCCGCAGCCTGAGGATCAGATGGTCGTGTTGTAGATTTTTACTATGGAGCTGCTATAACCTCACGTGTGTTTAACACTTTCAGGCACCAGGTCGCGGCGGTATCCCTTCCCGACACGGAATCCTTTCACATGGTTGTTCTTCTTCGTGTCTTGTCCTAACTATACCTATGAGGTGCGTAATGGCAAATTACACTCCAAATGTGATTAGTTCCTCTCTGCTGTAATAAAGGACCTGGCAGACGCCCCTGTAGTTTGCTGACGTCCTCCTGCTGATATATAGAACAGATACAGACGGGCCGCGCATATAAGATACTTAAAGGGCACCCGTCACCTTAAACCTTGTGTCTGATCTGTGGGCGTCACGTTATAGAGCGGGGGAGCAGAGCACTATGGGGAAGGATTCAGGAGAACTTGTCATTTTGCTCTCTGCTCATTATGGGATTTGGAGTCCAGTGGGCGGTCCTACTCTGTAATTTAGCACCGCCTACTGGACTCCTAAACCCAGAATGAGCAGGTATTTAAATAAATGACGAGTTCTCCTGAATCTTCTCCCATAAAGCTCATCTATCCTTGTTCTCTCCTCCTGATCTATAACCTAATGCAGACGGATCAGACCCCGTATTCACTGTGACAGGTTCCCAATCACTTTGTATGCGCAGTATGTATATAGACATTTCACAGATGTCGTCCTCTTTTCCAGGTAGGAAGCTGGATCAGTTTCACGGTGATGACGCAATGTGTTCCAGGTACGAATACTTCCCCCCCCACCTCAGCAGAGCCACAATTCTATATCTTCTGTGTATTATATACGGCAGGTAGGGGCACATGCTGGGGTGACATTTTATTAGGTGTTTTGTTATACAGAAACCCTCCTGCCCCCGCATCATTGTCCTGTAGTCTGATGGCAACTGGAGGGTCTGGATTGGCTCAGTACATACAGTACATAGCCGCCGACCTCTAGTCACTGGGTTTCTGGTGTATAATAAGTCTCCCTCTTCAGTTTTGTGTTCAGGGAGTCCTGGGAATGAGCATGTGTAGTGAGTGTTCCTGCAAGAGCTGCAATCAGAATTCTGCTCTCATCGTGTCACAACCCCAGAAGAACTTTAAACGCCAATTATTCCGTCATGTAGTGTGAATGTGGCCGCCATGTATTCCGTCATGTAGTGTGAATGTGGTCGCCATGTACTCTGTCATGTAGTGTGAATGTGGCCGCCATGTATTCCGTCATGTAGTGTGAATGTGGCCGCCATGTATTCCGTCATGTAGTGTGAATGTGGCCGCCATGTATTCCGTCATGTAGTGTGTGAATGTGGCCGTCATTGTGAACGTGGTCCTGGCTCTCAGTATCAGACCTCTCTCTCTCTCTCTCTCTCTCTCTCCTTGCAGTCGGACTCTTTACGTTGATCGGTTTCATTCAGATGACAATTTGGGCGAAGGAAAAACATCATCGATATATCAGGGAGTTCAAGGACTATCCCCGATTCCGGATGTCCATCATCCCCTTTCTACTGTGAAGACCTTTATGCAAAAAATTAAAATTTCTAGGATTTTGTTCTCACATTTGATACTCTGTATACGGAGATGCCCAGAACGGCCGAAGGGTTTTTAAAATATTTTTTCCAATAGCATTTTCTGCAGATTGAAAACAATTTAACGTCTATTATTATAAGATACAACAGGAAAATATTGTAACGGTGATAATAACCGATATAACATGGGAGCAGGACCCCCATGTCATAGTACAGATGCCGTTACCCACCATGAATGTTACACGGCTGCGTTACCTCACACGTCTCCAGGACGCTCTGTGTATAGAAGGGTGCGGCTATATTAAAGTACCGGAAGATTGTTTTTATTTACTTAGTAATTATGAGCTGAAGAGTCCAGTGGGCGGTCCTACTTAAGTGTTAGCCGTCACTCACTGATAAGGACCTCCCACTAGACTACGTATGAGTGCAGGGCATGTGACGGCCGAGACTCAGGTCAGCCATCTCCAGCAGCTCCAATGGACAATGACTACAGAGCACACGCTAGACGCAAGATCACAGCCGTCCTAAAAGTCAGACCCCCTGTGATCATACACTCTGTTCTGTGGATAGGAGATAACTTGGAAAGGGGTTATCCAGCATTAGAAAAAAAAGCTACTTTCCTGACCCTGACTGGTTGAAAAACGTAAAAGGTTACAGACATGTCAAGGGTCCATATAAGATCTATGCATGAAGCGCTATACGATGCCCAAAGCCTGTGAGCTCATACAGTGCAGATAGGCGGCCGGTGCCTTGTGGTATCAGGCTGGGTGCCTGCAGCTCTATAGAGGACACCGCCTGATGGATCAACCATTGCTCTATGTGGCCTTCCTCAATGCAATAATGTTAATCATTTTTAGTTGATGTTAAGAATAATCCCCATTGCACTTGTTGTTGTGTTATCAGTTTTCTGTTTTATCTATTTTATCACTAATGTTCGGCAAAAATCGCATCTAACTGGAGTGAGAAACGTCAAAAACAATCACTGCGTCGCTTCTCGGCTTTGTTGCTAAGATCATGTACAGTATCTGTTCTTATCAGTTTAGTTTCTGATACGTTCCCGATCCGGGACCATATATTACAGGGAGATGGAGGGAGAGCTGGCCGTATCCTCTCCAGACATTCACCTGGTAGTGCAGCACAAAGAAAAAGAAAAAACTTACTGCGAGTAAAAACGAGAGGACGGGAAGCTTTTGTGCCTGGTGATTTAGAAGGAACATAGAACAGACTGTTATCTCTAGGTCCTGGACATGAGAAGCCGTATACGCCCCAGGAAGAAGCCAAAGCCTATAGAGTTCTCCTCAATCCCACCAGAAGCCATAAAGCCGATCACCCATGGCTGTACGAGCTGCGGATATCACAGCGGCAGAAAAGCCATACACCGTGTAATTCTGGACATCGAGTAATAAAGAGACTGAGTTTTCTTACACCGACTTCTCTATGGTGATTTGTTCTATGGGATACAAAGCGTCCGTTCTGGGGTCTATAGGACATCTGCCCGCTCTATAAACCTCTTCTGAGGAATAAGTTATGGAGGCGCTGGCGGGGTCCTGACTAAGTATGTAAAGGCCAATGGACCGCAGGGACACCCGTCAATGGCTTGGATGATTTTATACTGACTACTAGAGATGAAACTTAGGGCCCTATTCCACAGTAACGATAATCGGCCCCATTTGGCCCAATTCGGCCGATTATCGTTCGGTGAAATAGAGAGAATGATCAGCCGATGATCGTGCCATCGGCTGATCGTTCATTTAGGGCCAGACCTAAAAACATCGTTCCCCCACCGTGCATCGCTACGGTTGAATAGCGGTGCACGGCGGGCGACCAACGATTTCAGAAGCGCAGCATCATACATTACCTGCAGGTCTTCTCGGCGCTGTCTTCATCCCCGGGTCCCGCGCGCTCTATCTACCGAATGGCCGGTCAGCTGACGGAGCGCTCAGCCAATCACAGGCCGGGACCGCCGCGGCCTGTGATTGGCTGAGTGTGGCCTGTCAGCTGACCGGCCATTCAGAAGATAGAGCGCGCGGGACCCGGGGATGAAGACAACGCGGAGAAGAAGCCTGGACAGGTAATGTATGATGCTGCAAGGACATCGGTAACGATGTCCCTGCAGCCCTCGCTCAACGATCATCGGGCCGTGGAATAGGCCCAGTAAACAAGCGGTGATCTAGCAGATCGCCGCTCATTTACATCGTTGATCGGGCCCTCCTCGGCCCATGGAATAGGACTCTTAGAGTATGTTCAGGTTCACCCAAAGTCTTGGTGATTGATTGGATGCCGCCATAGGGAGTGATGGATGTAAAATAAATTCCGCTCCCATAGACTTCTGTTGGTAATCCGTACCCCAATCCTAATCCGCACTAGGACATGTCCTTTTTATAACGGAATGGATTACGAATCAAAATAAAAACGGACTGTGTGAATAGCGCAATATAAATCAACGTGCTCTGAATTGAACCGTGATTACGGATCCGCAATTACGGACAACTTTATGGGACGTGTGTGAATAAGGCTTTAGGGCGGCAGCCAACGTCTTCAGCCACCGGGAATCAAATGCCAAGAGTTTGGGTTTGGATGAACCTGAACATACTCGATTTGTTCATCTCTAGTGTCCGTTGTTTTATCAGGTAACGTTTGCATGCAGCGCTATTCTTCCCATCAGAAACGACGGAATCTGCGGATGATGGAATGTAAGTGTGAACAGATCCTTGGATTTACACACATCAGAACTACATCCAACCGTTGTAAAGAAGATTTGTACATTATTATCATCATCATCCTCATCCGAGTTTAATTATAATAGTAATACCGCTACATGATGGTAGAGAGGAGCAAATTTACAGGAATAAGAAAGCGATCAGTTATCTCTGCAATTTGCTCGTCAGCTGCTTCCATGTAACTGACTGCCGCTCCTCCGCGGGTGCTGAGAAAAGCTGGATCCAGTCCTGGGAGAAGTTTCCCAGCACCCGGGATGAGCGGAGATAACCGAGCGCTTCCCTCCCTTATTCCTGTAAATTCGCTCATCTCTAATGATAAACCAAAGGAGGTCGATTCAATTGACTAAACTTTATTTGTTAATAAGCATATGAAAAAGGACAAAGCGTATCTAACCTTCTTGTCATAAGTCAGGAAGTACAAAGCGCTATCGTTTATCGTAGTCGTCTCCTAGACGCGGTACCTTCGTCTGGTTATGACAAATGGGGGGAGCGTATTGGCGCGGCAGGTGGAAAGGATTGTTATGGTGAGAATTTCTCCCAGATAAAAGTTTATAACATTTTCGACCGTCCCACAATGGGCGACGTGTTAGTGGAATGGATCTTTTTACAAAACACTATGGTTGTTTACATTGAATGTTGATAGAATCTACAGTACTGACTGTCCGGTCTACCCCCCCGTGTATGGACCTGGTTCCACCCTGAGCAGCACCCTACAACACCAACCAACAGCGGGGAGCAGCGGCTGAAGTGACCACCCAGAGAGTGTGGGGGGCACCATGGCTGGAGGTGCTGGGACTCTGTTCTAAGACTCTGTGCTCTTTAGCTTCACAACTTGTAGACCTGATCCTCATCTCTTGTTACAGAAAAGCACCGCCATCTTCCCATCTGGTGCCCTGATGCTGAGGGCAGATTTGGTCTTTATGAGGCCTTTGGTGCTGGGGCAACTTTGACGTCCCGCGAGGCTCCGGCAGCTCGAGGATGGAGACGGATATCCTCATCCTCTGTCTGCTGCTTAGCAAAGTTTACAAAAACCTGTGAAAGGAGAATCAGAAGTTAGGGTCCTATTACGCGGAGCGATTTTTAAAGATTAACAACTAACGATAAACGATCGCAAACGAGATTATTTATCGTTAACCTGAAATCGTTCACCATATTACACAGAACCATAATCGTTAGTTAGGATCGTTAATAAGATCGTTGTTGCGATCGTTACTGTGATCGTTTATTCCTTCTGATCCCAGCAAAACAATGAGCAATGTGCAATTACACTGAACGATTAGTGAAAAAATGCGGAACCTGAGCGAACGAATGTGGAATTACAGCGAACGATTAACGATAATTTAAGGTTCAGATCTAAATCAACGATTAACGACATACGAACGATTTTTGGATCTTTGCCTGCAATTACACAGGATGATTATCTTTTAAATATGAACGATTTAACGATTTTTAATCCCGTGTAATAGGGCCCTTACTCGAGGCCCGTCTGCTGTCGACTTCCCTATAGGACTTCATAGATGTTGGGAACAAAAGCCTCCAGTTCCTCACACAAGCCGCTCGCTGAGGGAGGCAGAAGGAGAGGGATTCCGAAATACACTGACCTGCCTCCATGTTTCCTCAGACTATAGCAAAGTGACATCAGCAACCAAAGTGTTTGATACTTTGTGCTTCTTAGTAATTAAGTGCGAACGATGAAGTAATGAGGAGGATGAGGAAGAGTTCCAGGGTCAGAAATTGGAGGAGATTTATAGCAGAATTGGGGCAGACTAAATGAACCAAGTGTTTTTTTTTCTGCTGACAATTTTCTCTGTTTCTATGGAGCTGTCTTATAGTGAGATTGTGGCTGTTGCCCATAGCAACCAATCACAACTCCCATAGCAACCAATCACACCTTAACTTTCATTTTACCAGAACTGAAAGCAGAGCTGTGATTGGTTGCTATGGGGGCTGTGAATAGTTGCTATGGGCCACAGTAAGAATCTCACTGTAAGACAGTGTGATAAATCTCTCGTTATATATATGTATCTATGGCTCGCCTTACATACAAACAGGCCTCTGAAGGAAGCTGTCATTGCTCATAGCAACCAACCACAGTGTAGATTCCTTTCCATAGCAACCAATCAGTGCAGCTTTCATTTTTCATAGCAACCAATCACAGCGTTTCTTTTTTTCTTTTCTTAACATGTTCTGGTAAAATAAAAGCTGTGATTGGTTGCTGCGGTTCAGTTTACATACATCCCCCCCCCTATATCCTATCTGAATCCAAGAACAAGGGGGAAATGACTCTAGTAACGCCATATTGTACAGAGCCGTGATATAGCGGCACCATACTGTATCTGTGTAACTATAAGTTTGTTTTTCCTCATGAATTTATATAAAATTTTTGAGAAAACAATTAATAATATATTCAGGCTATTCTATGCTAAAACGAAGCCAATAAAAAAATACAACAAAAATAACCAACCCTGATACAGCGACATTGATGGAAACAGCGACATTGATGGAAAAGTACAAAGTACTCAAATGTAGGGATGAAAAAAACCTGGCAGGTCCTTAAAGGGGCAGTCCTCTCCTGTCATCCTGTGTAACCAGCTGCCATGGCTGTCTCCAGCCTCCTGACCACCCCCGGTCTCCAGATACAGGTGGGTCCCAGAGGCAGGAGCGGCATCTAGCTGACATTTATAGAGCATCTTGTGGATGGGACGTACATGTCCCAAATAGGGATCTTTAAGGCCTAAAGGTATTTCTTGAAGGGTTACCGTCTTCTTGGCACGATATCATTAGATCAGGGGGGTCAGACTCTCCGCCTTCCAGCTGTTGCGAATCTACATTTCCCATCATGCCTGAAGAGTCAAAGCTTTAGTTCTCCAGACATGATGGGAATTGTAGTTTTGCAGCAGTTGGAGGGCTGCAGTTTGCCCCCTGTGCATTAGGGTGTGGGGGTCTCCAGCACACGTCTGACCTGGTCCAGCGTGGTCTGGGACACGGAGTACTCCTCGATGTTGAGGATTTCCTTGTTGGAGATCAGCAGCTGGAATATCCTGGCCAGTGAAGAGGAGGAGATCTGGTACTGTAGCATGTTGTAGTGCTTCTCTCGCTGTAAGCTGCCGGGGAAGTTGCTCTGTATAAACTTCTCTGCCGGTCCGGGGTCTGGCGCTGATCCCAGCTTCTGGGCTCTGATCTTCATGGTAACTATATACCCGTCTCCAAATCTGAAAAACAGGAACAGAGTGAGAACCTCGGCCATGATATCGTAGGGGTCACAGCCACTTCTGAGTCTATAATATCAGGTGAATGAACTGGGTGGTCCGGAGCGCTGCTCTGCAGGGAACAACAGTGCGAGCCCATTCACTCTCAGCATTGGCAGTGGTCTTCAGCCATAGACCCCACTGAGTGATGGCGTATCCTTCCATCTGTATACCCCCTTCATATCTAACAACTAAACGTTACCATAAGAACATTGGTCGCCATACTTATATTTTAGATGCTGAATGGTTCCCAGACACTTGAAGTTTCCTTTGACCATTATAGCGAGACGGGTGCAGAGCGCTTCACATTCCTCCATACTGAAGAGAGGGAAGAAGACAATGAGTATACGGCCCGCTCTCCAGCGTTCTGGTATATAGGTATAGATCCCACTAGTGGACATGCCTGTGAGAGGTAAGCACCACGGCGCGGCCTTCTCTGATGATACTGACTATAGAGTTCCATAGGAAGCGTCGTGACTGAGGATCCATTCCTGTGGTGGGCTCGTCCTGGAAGAGGAGATACATTATTTATAGGTTACAGCCGGGCACAGAACGACCCACGAGGGGGACAAGATTATCTACAGGAAAACCATAGAAAGTGCAATGCAACTAATGGCTGGAAGTATAGAAGCCTTAATATATATTCTGTAAGAACTAACCAATAATAAACAATACGCTATGCTATCTCGGGTGAGCAGAATAATGTATACATGCCCAGGGGTACAGTGTAGTGAGCATGCTCCGTGTCCTGTGCAGAGGTCACTGTGCCGGGAATGAGGCGCAGGTGAGTTATGACATGAACTATTTACTTCACTGGGTAGATGTAGTGAGCATGCTCTGTGCGCAGTGCAGATGTCACTATGTAGGGAAAAGGAGGAGGTGATCTGTGTCCATCACCTACTTGCTTCTATGGGAGTGTGTTGTCCGCATGCTTTGTGACCAGTGCTGAGGCCAATGTACAGGGATAGGGAGGGAGTAAGATGTGTCCATCACAAACTGAATTCTTTGGGAGTGTTTAGTAAGCATATTCTGTGTCCTGTATTCTAAGAAAGACAGTTGTGGGCATGCTCTGTGATCTGTTCAGACGACTGCTGAGATGTGATGTCTACAAAACATGAAGTGTCAGCCTAATATGATGTGCAGTGACAAAGTGAAAACTAGAGGATCTCTCTCTCTCTCTCCATATATATATTATATAGATAGTGATATGGAAAATGTAAAAAATACCCCAAACCTACCAACAATACCACTGGAGGGCATCCGATAAGAGCGATTGCAGTTGATAGCTTGCGCTTGTTTCCTCCGCTGTAGGTGCCCGCTGACTGATCAGCATATTTCTTAAGGCCCAATTTTTCAATCCCCCATTCTGCAACCTGGAGAACACAGGAGGGGCAGGTGACTGAATTATCCCCATAATGGATCCTAAGACTATGAGTGAGGAGCGTGCAGAGGCCTTCACACTGATGTCGCATAACATTTTAGTGCACCCACTATAATACAACTGAGCCTCTCCCCCTAGAGGGCGGAGCCAGTCACAGCTGTATATGGGACTGGGGCTCTTCAGGGAGTTAGTACCGCCCCTGAGGAAACTGCTCCAACACCTTCGTGCTTCTATATATAAAATGTAACTGTAAAAAGAAAGCAGAACATCACGGATACTTTGGGATGACATATTGCTTTACCATGTCCACTTCTTCTTCGGGAACTCCCCGTAAACGGGCATATAGCTGCAGATGCTCGCGGCCAGTCAGCAGCTCATCGATGGCATCAAACTGCGGACAGTAGCCCATGTTCTGGTGCACATCAGCTATATCCGTCAGTACACTGGAAAGAAGAAAAACGCATCATTGCTATCCTAAACCAGAATGCTAGAGGTTATTGCTTAAATATCTAATAGAATATAAACTTTTCTCAGAAAGACTTTTAACATGTCATAGAGACCGGTCTGGAACTGAGCATTCACACCCGTACCGATCGGGAGAACGAGCCGGGAGAAGAGCGCACTAAGCAATTCAGAAAACGATGCTGAAGCCACACGGTTCGGCTACCTGGGCCGCTCACACTAATCGTGAGATTTATCGGTATCTGTGGATAGATTATCAATCAGATGGGTGATATATGTGGGAGAGATGCAGCCTCTCAATGGTTACAGCTGGTATCTGCAATTGGCGTACAATGTGCGATGGATCTGGTTACAGCAGTGTATAGAGGAAAACACGTGACACCTCGAGCATCAAAAAAACAACGAAAATAAAAATTTAAAAGTTGTCAGCACGAGGGACGGATACAGAAAGACGGGAAAACTGATTACTATACAATAATATCATGAATCTGCGGACTGAGATCTGATGTATCAGGCAGCTCCTCCGCTTTCCTCCTGATTCGTCATACAGACCCCGTCCCCCCCCATGTGACTTGTTTACAGATTCAGCATCACTAGACTTTAGATCCATCAAAAACACTGCACAGAGAATGACCCCCCTCCTGGGCACAGGCGGCAGTGGAGTCAGGAGCCGTCCACGTGGTCGTCCGAATTTTCCACCCAGATAGTCTCAATATAAAAAACATGTTTTGGCAGCGACCGACAGACTGGACGGAGACTACAAAAACAAATCCATTTTGCTGACGGTGTTTTTTATACTGTACAAATAAATGTGGATATTGACTCTCCGCATCTCGCCAACGCCAGTGCCCAGCACAACATGTTTATATGGCGTCCAGGGAGAGCGCCTCACTGCTTATGGCATCAGCTGATGGATCCCGGCAATGAGAGGTTATAATTGTTGTATATGAAGCCTCATTAATCCCTATGATAACACTGACAGATTCATCAACAATCGCGAAACCATCTGAGAACGAGCTGACAGCCTCAGGAAACAGCCATCAAGGAGCTACAAACATGGTCACCTCAATGCCTAGATAAACTCTACTTCTCCTTAGAGATCTGGATCCATCTGACCGGCCATGTTCCTCCACAGAGATCTGGATCCATCTGACCGGCCATGTTTCTTCACAGAGATGTGGATCCATCTGACCGGCCGTGTTTCTTCACAGAGATCTGGATCCATCTGACCGGCCATGTTTCTCCACAGAGATCTGGATCCATCTGACTGGCCATGTTTCTCTATAGAGATCTGAATCCATCTGACCGGCCATGTTTCTCCACAGAGATCTGGATCCATCTGACCGGCCATGTTTCTCTATAGAGATCTGGATCCATCTGACCGGCCATGTTTCTCCACAGAGATCGGGATCCATCTGACCGGCCATGTTTCTCCACAGAGATCTGGATCCATCTGACCGGCCATGTTTCTCCACAGAGATCGGGATCCATCTGACCGGCCATGTTTCTCCACAGAGATCTGGATCCATCTGACCGGCCATGTTTCTCTATAGAGATCTGGATCCATCTGACCGGCCATGTTTCTCCACAGAGATCGGGATCCATCTGACCGGCCATGTTTCTTCACAGAGATCTGGATCCATCTGACCGACCATGTTTCTCTATAGAGATCTGGATCCATCTGACCGGCCATGTTTCTCCACAGAGATCTGGATCCATCTGACCGGCCATGTTTCTCCACAGAGATCTGGATCCATCTGACCGGCCATGTTTCTCTATAGAGATCTGGATCCATCTGACCGGCCATGTTTCTCCACAGAGATCTGGATCCATCTGACCGGCCATGTTTCTCCACAGAGATCTGGATCCATCTGACCGGCCATGTTTCTTCACAGAGATCTGGATCCATCTGACCGACCATGTTTCTCTATAGAGATCTGGATCCATCTGACCGGCCATGTTTCTCCACAGAGATCTGGATCCATCTGACCGGCCATGTTTCTCCACAGAGATCTGGATCCATCTGACCGGCCATGTTTCTCCACAGAGATCTGGATCCATCTGACCGACCATGTTTCTCCACAGAGATCTGGATCCATCTGACCGGCCATGTTTCTCTATAGAGATCCGCATCTATCTGACCGGCCATGTTTCTCCACAGAGATCTGGATCCATCTGACCGGCCATGTTTCTCCACAGAGATCTGGATCCATCTGACCGGCCGTGTTTCTCTATAGCGATCTGGATCCATCTGACCGGCCATGTTTCTCCACAGAGATCTGGATCCATCTGACCGGCCGTGTTTCTCTATAGCGATCTGGAGCCAGCCCACCAGCCATGGTGTACAGGTGACCACACTATGTGCACTGTATATATTATGTCCGGGTCGGATTGCAACTTCCATCATAAATCTACAAATCCTTACTTCTGCATGAATAATAATCCATGACACGTGGATAGCCGTGTGTAGGTGCGGCTGCTGGGATTCCTCCTGACATTGAGAACTGCTCCGGTCTAGATGACAGTGTGCGTGCTGCCTCCTCTCGACTAAACTCAATAATGGAACCCGATGATGATCGCTGTGAGTGACCTGTCCTAGATATGAGAAACCACTTAAGTGGATCCCTGAAGAAGCTGCCGCCACCGTCCTCCGCTCATCACTTTCACAGTACTGGCAGAATTTATGGTCCTCCGGGGAGGAACATGTGAAAAGGCAGCAAAGTGCAGATCGATTGGGGTGCAGGAGTCTCACATTTACAGCAGCGCTCTAATCCTGAGGCCGCCGCCGGCTGCTCACAGTCCAGGAGTCTCTGTATAGTGGGGTGAGCTGAGACGCAGCAGATTGTCCTAATACACGGCCCAGTCATATCTACAGCCGGACCCCATAGCCCTGTAATGTGTCCCCACAAGGGCCCGGACCCCATAGCCCTGTAATGTGTCCCCACAAGGGCCCGGACCCCATAGCCCTGTGATGTGTCCTCCATGGATCTGGACCCCATAGCCCTGTGATGTGTCCCCCTGATGTGTTATCGTGCAGACCACTGCAATCAGGGGTCCTTGGTGTGTATAATGGTTATATAGGTGGTTGGTGTCACAGTAACATCCACATGATGCCAGGACACAAGGGGGGAGATTTATCAAACGTGGTGTAAAATGAAACTGTCTCAGTCGCCCCCGGCAACCAATCAGATTCCACCTTTCATTTTCCAAAGAGGAATGAGGAGGAACCTGATTGGTTGCCGGGGGCGACTGAGACAGTTTCACTTTACACCACGTTTGATAGAACTTCCCCCAGGACTCCAGCAGAGCATTGGCCATCACACTGCCCCCGCTGCCATCTTGTCTTCTTCCCTGTGCATCCACACGAACGTGACCCATCACACCAGGCTCCTTCTTATGACTGGTCTGCGAGGCCCCATACACCGCCATCTGCGATTCCGTCATTGCACTTTGTAGTGTGGAGACTGAGACCAGGAGCGGCAGGGGATCGGGCCAGGGGAGTACTCTATACATACAGAGAGTCCCTGGACAATCCCTTTAAATATGTACCTGTATCCAGCCACTGTAGCATCTCCGGACGTCACGTCAATGTCTCCAGTCAACATCTTGAAAGTTGTTGTCTTTCCGGCCCCGTTCACCCCCAGGAGTCCAAAACACTAGACGAGAATAATGCACCAAATAAGACGGAGAAGCTTCCAGCCAGTGTGACACCCGGCTATCACTGTCTCCTGTTGTCTCATGCTGGAAAATCTAACCAGGAAACTATAGGGGAGAAGCTCAGCTAAGCTGTAAATGTGTCATCGATATAACATAGTTTCCTGCAGAATTATCAATGCAGCTCTGAAGTACAATACATACAGTAATGAGCTGGTGACCTACCTCTCCCGGCCGTACTCCCACGCACAGCTTGTCCACAGCGGGTGTGTGTTTCCCAGCATAAACCTATGGTGAACAGAAAAGAGGATCTAAGGGATCTGTAGAATCTAGTGGGAGTGTCCAAAGAGCTCAGAATCCTCAGTGACCTCATTACCTGCAGGGTCTGATGGGACCGATATCATCCTGGAGACTTCGCTCAGTTTACAGAAATCAATATGCTTTAAGTAGCTACATGGCCCATAGGAAACAATAGACTCGAGATAATGTTGACTTCTAAGAGAGAGTGTTGTGGGCATGCTCTGTGGCCTGTGTAGAGCTTGGAGGGGGAGTGTTGCAGGCATGTATCAGTATGCGGGGAAGAGGCAGTGGTGGGATCATCACCTACTGACTGCTATGTGATAGTGTTGTGGGCATGCTCTGTGAGCTGAGTAATAATAATAATTCCTTTATTTATATAGCGGCAACTGATTCTTCAGCACTTTACATAGATTTGTCAATCTGGTCCTTGTCCCCATTTGGACTTACAATCTAAATTTGCCTATCTATATGGTTTTTGGGGTGAGAGGAAGGCAGAGACCCTGGAGGGAACCCCCCAAACACAGGGAGAATGTGTCAATGTGCAAGAAGGAGATGGTGAGGAGAGTGTTGTGGGCATGCTCTGTGGACATAAGGGAAGACTTGAAGCTATAATATCTCCATGTATTTTGTACCTTATTGGAGAAACATTTCGGTCTCTACCTTTGTTAGTTCCTTAATCCGTAATATATCGTTCTTCCCTCCACCTTTCAGTACTCTCTGTCTCTCTTGTGCAACGTCTTCATCTTCTCCTTCAATATAATCCTTCGTAGGTTCTGCAGCCCTGCAGCACATGGGAGAAGTCACAGGATATAGTGTTACAGAGCTCACCCATCACCCACACTCAGAGACGGATTTGGACCCATTTTAGGGTCTGTACGAATCTCCCCGCCCCGGAGTTCTGTAAGTGTAAAGGTGACAGGTCACGTGACCCCAGGAAGCGGGCGTGCTGCCCAGGAGTTATGGAGATGGAGACATCAGGAAAGGTAGGATAGAACATGTATCACGTATAGAGAGGACATCATAATGGTGGACAGACGGTCACCAGCCAATCCCCAGTATAACGTACAGTGATATATATCCAGTATAATGTACAGTGATATATATACAGTATAATGTACAGTGATATATATACAGTATAGCGTACAGTGATTATATATATATATATATACAGTATAATGTACAGTGATATGTACCCAGTATAATGTACAGTGATATATATCCAGTATAATGTACAGTGATATATATCCTGTATAATGTACAGTGATATATATCCAGTATAATGTACAGTGATATATATACAGTATAGCGTACAGTGATATATATATATATATATACAGTATAATGTACAGTGATATGTACCCAGTATAATGTACAGTGATATATATCCAGTATAATGTACAGTGATATATATCCAGTATAATGTACAGTGATATATATATACAGTATAATGTACAGTGATATGTATCCAGTATAATGTACAGTGATATATATACAGTATAACGTACAGTGATATATATCCAGTATAATGTACAGTGTACAGTATACATTATATCTCACCAGGTGCTGAGGAAGAATCGGTTCTGTATGAGAAGATTTAATCCAAAATAGACGATTCCCTCCACGGCCATCGCAAAGATGTTTCTCCCGAGGAACTCCCACTGGAAGGGGTTAGTGACGTGTTCCTCACCTGCCGACAACATGGCCGCCGCTCAGTATATAACAGGTTACTAATGGTGACCCTGTCTGTATAGTGCACAGTAATGGTGACCCCGTCTGTATAGTGCACAGTAATGGTGACCCCGTCTGTATAGTGCACAGTAATGGTGACCCCGTCAGTATAGTGCACAGTAATAGTGACCCTGTCTGTATAGTGCACAGTAATGGTGACCCCGTCTGTATAGTGCACAGTAATGGTGACCCCGTCTGTATAGTGCACAGTAATGGTGACCCTGTCTGTATAGTGCACACTAATGGTGACCCCCGTCTGTATAGTGCACAGTAATGGTGACCCGTCTGTATAGTGCACAGTAATGGTGACCCCGTCTGTATAGTGCACAGTAATGGTGACCCCGTCTGTATAGTGCACAGTAATGGTGACCCGTCTGTATAGTGCACAGTAATGGTGACCCCGTCTGTATAGTGCACAGTAATGGTGACCCCGTCTGTATAGTGCACAGTAATGGTGACCCCGTCTGTATAGTGCACAGTAATGGTGACCCCGTCTGTATAGTGCACAGTAATGGTGACCCCGTCTGTATAGTGCACAGTAATGGTGACCCTCTCTGTATAGTGCGCAGTAATGGTGACCCCGTCTGTATAGTGCACAGTAATGGTGACCCGTCTGTATAGTGCACAGTAATAGTGACCCCGTCTGTATAGTGCACAGTAATGGTGACCCGGTCTGTATAGTGCACAGTAATGGTGACCCCGTCTGTATAGTGCACAGTAATGGTGACCCCGTCTGTATAGTGCACAGTAATGGTGACCCCGTCTGTATAGTGCACAGTAATGGTGACCCGTCTGTATAGTGCACAGTAATGGTGACCCTCTCTGTATAGTGCGCAGTAATGGTGACCCCGTCTGTATAGTGCACAGTAATAGTGACCCTGTCTGTATAGTGCTCAGTAATGGTGACCCCGTCTGTATAGTGCACAGTAATGGTGACCCCGTCTGTATAGTGCACAGTAATGGTGACCCCGTCTGTATAGTGCACAGTAATGGTGACCCCGTCTGTATAGTGCACAGTAATGGTGACCCGTCTGTATAGTGCACAGTAATGGTGACCCCGTCTGTATAGTGCACAGTAATGGTGACCCCGTCTGTATAGTGCACAGTAATGGTGACCCCGTCTGTATAGTGCACAGTAATAGTGACCCCGTCTGTATAGTGCACAGTAATGGTGACCCCGTCTGTATAGTGCACAGTAATGGTGACCCCGTCTGTATAGTGCACAGTAATGGTGACCCTCTCTGTATAGTGCACAGTAATGGTGACCCCGTCTGTATAGTGCACAGTAATGGTGACCCCGTCTGTATAGTGCACAGTAATGGTGACCCCGTCAGTATAGTGCACAGTAATGGTGACCCCGTCTGTATAGTGCA
The DNA here is from genome assembly GCF_027789765.1 of Dendropsophus ebraccatus. Lineage (NCBI taxonomy): Eukaryota > Metazoa > Chordata > Amphibia > Anura > Hylidae > Dendropsophus > Dendropsophus ebraccatus. The sequence continues at coordinate 166,927,923 of NC_091457.1, forward strand.
CAGTAATGGTGACCCTCTCTGTATAGTGCACAGTAATGGTGACCCTCTCTGTATAGTGCTCAGTAATGGTGACCCCGTCTGTATAGTGCTCAGTAATGGTGACCCCGTCTGTATAGTGCACAGTAATGGTGACCCCGTCTGTATAGTGCACAGTAATGGTGACCCCGTCTGTATAGTGCACAGTAATGGTGACCCTCTCTGTATAGTGCTCAGTAATGGTGACCCCGTCTGTATCGTGCTCAGTAATGGTGACCCCGTCTGTATTCACACCTTGGTGAGATGGCCGACATCTCAGGTGTGATCCTCTATAGCAGCCCCCCCATCTCCCTCGCTAACCATATAGGAATATCTGCCCTGTATTTACCAAAGCGGGCGTACACGTCGGTCACGGCCTGATTCATGGCCAGATCGATGAGTCCCCGGCCCAGGCAGAAGTGCGGGAAGATTAACAGCAGATCCTTCAGCTTCTCATTAAACCTCAACAGAGACTGAAGGGAAACAGAGAAAACGTCTTATACAGAACCTCATGTAAGATGGCAGAGAGCGGGCATAGAATCATCACCACCTAATACAGAACCTCATGTAAGATGGCAGAGAGCGGGCATAGAATCATCACCACCTAATACAGAACCTCATGTAAGATGGCAGAGAGCGGGCATAGAATCATCACCACCTAATACAGAACCTCATGTAAGATGGCAGAGAGCGGGCATAGAATCATCACCACCTAATACAGAACCTCATGTAAGATGGCAGAGAGCGGGCATAGAATCATCACCACCTAATACAGAACCTCATGTAAGATGGCAGAGAGCGGGCATAGAATCATCACCACCTAATACAGAACCTCATGTAAGATGGCAGAGAGCGGGCATAGAATCATCACCACCTAATACAGAACCTCATGTAAGATGGCAGAGAGCGGGCATAGAATCATCACCACCTAATACAGAACCTCATGTAAGATGGCAGAGAGCGGGCATAGAATCATCACCACCTAATACTGGACATTGTGAGACCCCAGCGCACTAGGGCCCATGCTGCAGGATACCGCCCTACACCAGCCTCTCCACCACCGTTATATTGTATACAGTGTCTGCTGGCTCTATCTGGCTACATGACGGTGCAGAGAGAAGAAGGGGCTGCATCACTCATGGCTCCAGCTTATCTTCCTGCTGTCCCATGTAGTGCACCGGCCTGGGGGATGCAGCTGATCACAGGGGTCACCTCATCCTGTCATTATCATCTCAATAAGAAATGTTTCAGAAGAGATCCCACCCTTACCTATCAGGGGATTGTGCTACGTCAGGGCCTGCCCGCTCTCCTGACACTTCTATTGTAGTATATACAGTATATATAGTATATACATGTATTCACCATTGCAGGATATTTCTGGAAGTTCATTTCTCAGAACTCTACATTGTGATGTTTCTCTGTTATTCCTCCTGTATCCATGAATACATCGACAACTGGGTGTTCCCATCCTCATATGTTAAAGGGGCGTGTCTGTACACAGTCGGCACTGATTGGACGCAGTGATGGACGCCTCTAACGCATGGGCATGGTAACACCCATAGATTTCCATGAGGAATAACAGAGGAACAGCTGAATACAGCGCTAAGGAAAGCGTATGTGGAATAGTCCATGAGGATTCACTATAAGAGACGAGAGAGCGGATACAGCGGTCTCGTATACTGTGGGCCGGGATCTGACCACCTGCTCAATCCGATAACCGATCACCATAACCCGAGCACATATGTGGGGTCTCACTAAGACCCTGGGGCTGCGCTGTCCTCCATTCCCTCCAATCACCAGAAGCCGATGACTGATCAATAAGCAGGAAGCCCCTTACTTACCCGGTTATTCTCAAACAGGTCCAGGATGAAGGTGATGGCGCTGCTGTTTATACCGATGAAGAGATTGAGGCAAGACAAGGCGACATAGGCCGTGCTGGGGACCCCGAAGACATACGATGCCGGATACATCATAGGGATCACCGCCCATCTGCAAATACACAGGGAACAAACTATGGAGCTGCCCTATACCATGGCGTATTACATGAAGACATACAATGCTGGATACATCATAGGGATCACCGCCTATCTGCAAATACACAGGGAAGAAACAATGGAGCCGCCCTATACCATGGAGTATCACATGAACAGAGTGTGGAAGCGCCTCTAGTTATTATTTGGAGTGCAATGAGGTATCATGTCCTGTACTTGGTATATAGATGATCGCTCGCAGGGCAGAGACAAAGACAGGGCGCCATCTAGTGGTTGCTTTTCAAATAGCAGCTGTAACAATGCTCCAGTAACTCACAATAGCAGTATACACATAGCGGTGTCCAACCTGCAGCCTCCACTGCTGCAAAGCTACAATTTCTAGTCTGTGGGGTCACGGTCAGTCTGTGGGGTCACTGTATGATCACAACCAGTCTGTGGGGTCACTGCATGGTCAGTCTGTGGGGTCACTGTATGATCACAACCAGTCTGTGGGGTCACTGCATGGTCAGTCTGTGGGGTCACTGTATGATCACGGTCAGTCTGTGGGGTCACTGTATGATCACGGTCAGTCTGTGGGGTCACTGTATGATCACAGCCAGTCTGTGGGGTCACTGTATGATCACAGTCAGTCTGTGGGGTCACTGTATGGTCACAGTCAGTCTGTGGGGTCACTGTATGGTCACGGTCAGTCTGTGGGGTCACTGTATGATCACAGCCCGTCTGTGGGGTCACTGTATAATCACAGCCCGTCTGTGGGGTCACTGTATGATCACAGCCCGTCTGTGGGGTCACTGCATGGTCACGGTCAGTCTGTGGGGTCACTGTATAATCACAGCCAGTCTGTGGGGTCACTGCATTGTCACGGTCAGTCTGTGGGGTCAAGGTCAGTCTGTGGGGTCACTGTATGGTCACGGTCAGTCTGTGGGGTCACTGTATGATCACAGCCAGTCTGTGGGGTCACTGTATGGTCACGGTCAGTCTGTGGGGTCACTGTATGGTCACGGTCAGTCTGTGGGGTCACTGTATGAGTATTAGGCATTCAGAATTTTATTGTGCCCCTTGAAGTATCTTAGTCTGATGATGTGGCCCTCAGTTTAGAGAACACTGTACCCCTTCTCTCTATGAGGTACACTGACTTATATGCTGACCGACACAATGACCTATATACTAACCAACAAGCTGATCGGCACGCAGACCAGCACTCTGTACACACTGACCTATACGCTGACACGCTGTACACACTGACCTATACTCTGACAGACATGCTGTACACACTGACCTATACTCTGACCGACACGCTGTACACACTGACCTATACTCTGACCGACACGCTGTACACACTGACCTATACGCTGACCGACACGCTGTACACACTGGTTGCAGGAAACCGAGACCTCTAGAGTATAGAGAGTAACCAGGATTACTGACCCATAGAAGAAGAGCAGGGCGATGAGCGCCGGCAGGTTGGTGGACGACGTATACGCTTTCTTCTCAAACCCGATGAAGATACAAACCACCATGATGACACTTATAGCGTAGTTGGCCTGAGAAGAGAAGAGCGGAGGCGGCCATTACAGAACAGCAGAGCATCCGTGTGCACATACATCAGCCGAGAGTAACTTACTATATCCCAGGTGAAGTTAGTGAGCCAGTATACAGCCGGGGTCACCCCACTCACAAACTGCAGGTGCTTAGCATTAGAGACCCTCTCCTGGATCAGATACAGCACAAAGCTGGCCGGGATGAAAGACATGGCAAAGATCACGCAGATCGCCACCACCACATCCACCGATGTAGTCAGCCTGGGGGGAAAATAATGGAGAGGATGATAATGGAGAGGAAGATAACGAAGAGGAAGAGAATGGGAAGGAGGATAATGAAGGAGAAGATAACAGAGAGGAAGAGAACGGAGAGGAAGATAACAGAGAGGAAGAGAACGGAGAGAAAGATAACAGAGAGGAAGAGAACGGAGAGGAAGATAACAGAGAGGAAGAGAACGGAGAGGAAGATAACAGAGAGGAAGAGAACGGAGAGGAAGATAACAGAGAGGAAGAGAACGGAGAGGAAGATAACAGAGAGGAAGAGAACGGAGAGGAAGATAACAGAGAGGAAGAGAACGGAGAGGTAGATAACAGAGAGGAAGAGAACGGAGAGAAAGATAACAGAGAGGAAGAGAACGGAGAGGAAGATAACAGAGAGGAAGAGAACGGAGAGGAGGATAAAAGAGAGGAAGAGAAAGAAGTATAAAAGAACGGACAGGAAGAGAACAGAAAGGAGGATAACGAAGGAGAAGAGTACGGCGAGGAAGAGAACTGGGAGGAAGAGAACGGAGAAGAGGATAACGGAGAGGAAGAGAACGGAGAGTAAGAGAATGGAGAGGAGGAAAATGGAGAGGAAGAGAACGGACAGGAGGATAACGAAGGAGAAGAAGACGAACAGGAAGAAAATGGAAAGGAGGATAACTAAGGAGAAAAGAACAGAGAGGAAGAGAACGAAGAGGAGGATAACAAACAGATAGAGAACAGAGAGGAAGAAAACAAAGGATAAGAGAACGTAGAGGACGATAACGGAGAGGAAGAGAACAGAGAGATAGAGAACAGACCAAATGTCTGAGAGGACTGTATGTGAGGACTGAAAGGACTGTATGTGAGGACTGAGAGGACTGTATGTGAGGACTGAGAGGACTTTATGTGAGGAGCAGATGAGAGGACTGTATGTGAGGAGCAGATGAGAGGACTGTATGTGAGGAGCAGATGAGAGGACTGTATGTGAGGACTGAGAGGACTGTATGTGAGGAGCAGATGAGAGGACTGTATGTGAGGAGCAGATGAGAGGACTGTATGTGAGGACTGAGAGGACTGTATGTGAGGAGCAGATGAGAGGACTGTATGTGAGGACTGAGAGGACTGTATGTAAGGAGCAGATGAGAGGACTGTATGTGAGGAGCAGATGAGAGGACTGTATGTGAGGAGCAGATGAGAGGACTGTATGTGAGGACTGAGAGGACTGTATGTGAGGACTGAGAGGACTGTATGTGAGGAGCAGATGAGAGGACTGTATGTAAGGAGCAGATGAGAGGACTGTATGTGAGGAGCAGATGAGAGGACTGTATGTGAGGACTGAGAGGACTGTATGTGAGGAGCAGATGAGAGGACTGTATGTGAGGACTGAGAGGACTGTATGTGAGAGGCAGAACACCTTGCAGGCCCAATAGGGGACATCTTAAAAATATAAACCAGACCCCTGAGGAGCCATTAGGTAATTTGACAAGTTATTTATTACTTATACAGCCGGTTAGGGATCCCCTGCTGTGCACTCACACTGTGACCTCGGACAGCTGATCCTTGGTGAGGTTGAGGGGATGGTTCACTGTGGTTATGCCGTACTCCTCAGGGTCTTTGTCCTCTCCTAGGTTGGCTCTGAGGATTGCATTGTTGGCTACATTGATAAAGATGACCACAGCATGCCAGCCCTTGTTATTAAACCAAACCTGGGGAGAAAACACTGTTATACACCTGATATACTATGGGGGAGATTTATCGAACATGGTGTAAAGTGACTCCGGCTCAGTCGCCCCCGGCAACCAATCAGATTCCACCTTTCATTTTCCAAAGAGTCTGTGAGGAATGAAAGATGGAATGTGATTGGTTGCCGCCTGGCCCTGTCTGTATAGCAGCCCTTTGCTCTGTGTCCGGCCCTGTCTGTATAGCAGCCCTTTGCTCTGTGTCCGGTCCTGTCTGTATAGCGGCCCTTTGCTCTGTGTCCGGTCCTGTCTGTATAGCGGCCCTTTGCTCTGTGTCCGGTCCTGTCTGTATAGCGGCCCTTTGCTCTGTGTCCGGTCCTGTCTGTATAGCGGCCCTTTGCTCTGTGTTCGGCCCTGTCTGTATAGCGGCCCTTTGCTCTGTGTCCGGCCCTGTCTGTATAGCGGCCCTTTGCTCTGTGTCCGGCCCTGTCTGTATAGCAGCCCTTTGCTCTGTGTCCGGTCCTGTCTGTATAGCGGCCCTTTGCTCTGTGTCCGGCCCTGTCTGTATAGCGGCCCTTTGCTCTGTGTCCGGCCCTGTCTGTATAGCGGCCCTTTGCTCTGTGTCCGGCCCTGTCCGTACAGCAGCCCTATGCTCTGTGTCCGGCCCTGTCTGTATAGCGGCCCTATGCTCTGTGTCCGGCCCTGTCTGTATAGCAACCCTTTGCTCTGTGTCCGGCCCTGTCTGTATAGCGGCCCTATGCTCTGTGTCCGGTCCTGTCTGTATAGCGGCCCTTTGCTCTGTGTCCGGTCCTGTCTGTATAGCGGCCCTTTGCTCTGTGTCCGGCCCTGTCTGTATAGCGGCCCTTTGCTCTGTGTCCGGCCCTGTCTGTATAGCGGCCTTTTGCTCTGTGTCCGGCCCTGTCTGTATAGCGGCCCTTTGCTCTGTGTCCGGCCCTGTCTGTATAGCGGCCCTATGCTCTGTGTCCGGCCCTGTCTGTATAGCGGCCCTATGCTCTGTGTCCGGCCCTGTCTGTATAGCGGCCCTATGCTCTGTGTCCGGCCCTGTCTGTATAGCGGCCCTATGCTCTGTGTCCGGTCCTGTCTGTATAGCGGCCCTTTGCTCTGTGTCCGGTCCTGTCTGTATAGCAGCCCTTTGCTCTGTGTCCGGCCCAGTCTGTATAGCAGCCCTATGCTCTGTGTCCGGCCCTGTCTGTATAGCGGCCCTATGCTCTGTGTCCGGTCCTGTCTGTATAGCAGCCCTTTCCTCTGTGTCCGGCCCTGTCTGTATTGCGGCCCTTTGCTCTGTGTCCGGTCCTGTCTGTATAGCGGCCCTTTGCTCTGTGTCCGGTCCTGTCTGTATAGTGGCCCTTTGCTCTGTGTCCGGTCCTGTCTGTATAGTGGCCCTTTGCTCTGTGTCCGGCCCTGTCTGTATAGCGGCCCTTTGCTCTGTGTCCGGTCCTGTCTGTATAGCGGCCCTTTGCTCTGTGTCCGGTCCTGTCTGTATAGCGGCCCTTTGCTCTGTGTCCGGCCCTGTCTGTATAGCGGCCCTATGCTCTGTGTCCGGTCCTGTCTGTATAGCGGCCCTTTGCTCTGTGTCCGGTCCTGTCTGTATAGCGGCCTTTTGCTCTGTGTCCGGCCCTGTCTGTATAGCGGCCCTTTGCTCTGTGTCCGGCCCTGTCTGTATAGTGGCCCTTTGCTCTGTGTCCGGCCCTGTCTGTATAGCGGCCCTTTGCTCTGTGTCCGGCCCTGTCTGTATAGCGACCCTTTGCTCTGTGTCTTTATTTGCCTTTGGTGAATCTTTGTACCTTGATGTTGTTCTCAGTCTCCAGATCATTCAGGAAGGTTTGCAGCTCTCGTGATATGGTCTTAGTGATCGGGCCCTGCCAGAAACACAAGTATAGAGTCAGCAATGATGGAGATCTCCTTCCCCTTCTTCCCCAGCATAATTTCATGTCTTACTCCGGACACATTGGTCATTGCTCCCAAGTGACTGAAGAAGTCTGCAATTGCTTCTCCTTGTACATCCAGGACAGGAAGCTTCGCACCTATGGAAATCCCTCCATATCTGTAGGGAACGCAGGAAGGAGATTGTATTGGGCACCAGGTATGAACATGTGCTACAGCCTCACCTTCCTATACACAGTGCATTATCCAACATGACCACTAGAGGTCATTACTGACCATACAATGTCCCCGCTCACAGAGATGCCATGGCGTCTGATGGGTTATTGTAAGTTATCACAAAAGCTTATAGTGAGTGTCCTGTGATATATATGTAGGAGTGCACTGTGCTTATAGTGAGTGTCCTGTGATGTGATATATATGTAGGAGTGCACTGTGCTTATAGTGAGTGTCCTGTGATGTGATATATATGTAGGAGTGCACTGTGCTTATAGTGAGTGTCCTGTGATATATATGTAGGAGTGCACTGTGCTTATAGTGAGTGTCCTGTGATATATATGTAGGAGTGCACTGTGCTTATAGTGAGTGTCCTGTGATATATATGTAGGAGTGCACTGTGCTTATAGTGAGTGTCCTGTGATATATATGTAGGAGTGCACTGTGCTTATAGTGAGTATCCTGTGATGTGATATATATGTAGGAGTGCACTGTGCTTATAGTGAGTGTCCTGTGATATATATGTAGGAGTGCACTGTGCTTATAGTGAGTGTCCTGTGATATATATGTAGGAGTGCTCTGTGCTTATAGTGAGTGTCCTGTGATATATATGTAGGAGTGCACTGTGCTTATAGTGAGTGTCCTGTGATATATATGTAGGAGTGCACTGTGCTTATAGTGAGTGTCCTGTGATATATATGTAGGAGTGCACTGTGCTTATAGTGAGTATCCTGTGATGTGATATATATGTAGGAGTGCACTGTGCTTATAGTGAGTGTCCTGTGATATATATGTAGGAGTGCACTGTGCTTATAGTGAGTGTCCTGTGATATATATGTAGGAGTGCACTGTGCTTATAGTGAGTGTCCTGTGATGTGATATATATGTAGGAGTGCACTGTGCTTATAGTGAGTGTCCTGTGATGTGATATATATGTAGGAGTGCACTGTGCTTATAGTGAGTGTCCTGTGATGTGATATATATGTAGGAGTGCACTGTGCTTATAGTGAGTGTCCTGTGATATATATGTAGGAGTGCACTGTGCTTATAGTGAGTGTCCTGTGATGTGATATATATGTAGGAGTGCACTGTGCTTATAGTGAGTGTCCTGTGATATATATGTAGGAGTGCACTGTGCTTATAGTGAGTGTCCTGTGATGTGATATATATGTAGGAGTGCACTGTGCTTATAGTGAGTGTCCTGTGATGTAATATATGTAGGAGTGCACTGTGCTTATAGTGAGTGTCCTGTGATATATATGTAGGAGTGCACTGTGCTTATAGTGAGTGTCCTGTGATATATATGTAGGAGTGCACTGTGCTTATAGTGAGTGTCCTGTGATGTAATATATGTAGGAGTGCACTGTGCTTATAGTGAGTGTCCTGTGATGTGATATATATGTAGGAGTGCACTGTGCTTATAGTGAGTGTCCTGTGATGTGATGTATATGTAGGAGTGCACTGTGCTTATAGTGAGTGTCCTGTGATATATATGTAGGAGTGCACTGTGCTTATAGTGAGTGTCCTGTGATGTGATATATATGTAGGAGTGCACTGTGCTTATAGTGAGTGTCCTGTGATATATATGTAGGAGTGCACTGTGCTTATAGTGAGTGTCCTGTGATATATATGTAGGAGTGCACTGTGCTTATAGTGAGTGTCCTGTGATATATATGTAGGAGTGCACTGTGCTTATAGTGAGTGTCCTGTGATATATATGTAGGAGTGCACTGTGCTTATAGTGAGTGTCCTGTGATGTGATATATATGTAGGAGTGCACTGTGCTTATAGTGAGTGTCCTGTGATATATGTGTAGGAGTGCACTGTGCTTATAGTGAGTGTCCTGTGATATATATGTAGGAGTGCACTGTGCTTATAGTGAGTGTCCTGTGATGTATATGTAGGAGTGCACTGTGCTTATAGTGAGTGTCCTGTGATGTGATATATATGTAGGAGTGCACTGTGCTTATAGTGAGTGTCCTGTGATATATATGTAGGAGTGCACTGTGCTTATAGTGAGTGTCCTGTGATGTGATATATATGTAGGAGTGCACTGTGCTTATAGTGAGTGTCCTGTGATATATGTGTAGGAGTGCACTGTGCTTATAGTGAGTGTCCTGTGATATATATGTAGGAGTGCACTGTGCTTATAGTGAGTATCCTGTGATGTGATATATATGTAGGAGTGCACTGTGCTTATAGTGAGTGTCCTGTGATATATATGTAGGAGTGCACTGTGCTTATAGTGAGTGTCCTGTGATATATATGTAGGAGTGCACTGTGCTTATAGTGAGTATCCTGTGATGTGATATATATGTAGGAGTGCACTGTGCTTATAGTGAGTGTCCTGTGATCTATATGTAGGAGTGCACTGTGCTTATAGTGAGTGTCCTGTGATATATATGTAGGAGTGCACTGTGCTTATAGTGAGTGTCCTGTGATGTGATATATATGTAGGAGTGCACTGTGCTTATAGTGAGTGTCCTGTGATATATATGTAGGAGTGCACTGTGCTTATAGTGAGTGTCCTGTGATATATATGTAGGAGTGCACTGTGCTTATAGTGAGTGTCCTGTGATATATATGTAGGAGTGCACTGTGCTTATAGTGAGTGTCCTGTGATATATATGTAGGAGTGCACTGTGCTTATAGTGAGTGTCCTGTGATGTGATATATATGTAGGAGTGCACTGTGCTTATAGTGAGTGTCCTGTGATATATGTGTAGGAGTGCACTGTGCTTATAGTGAGTGTCCTGTGATATATATGTAGGAGTGCACTGTGCTTATAGTGAGTGTCCTGTGATATATATGTAGGAGTGCACTGTGCTTATAGTGAGTGTCCTGTGATGTGATATATATGTAGGAGTGCACTGTGCTTATAGTGAGTGTCCTGTGATATATATGTAGGAGTGCACTGTGCTTATAGTGAGTGTCCTGTGATGTGATATATATGTAGGAGTGCACTGTGCTTATAGTGAGTGTCCTGTGATATATGTGTAGGAGTGCACTGTGCTTATAGTGAGTGTCCTGTGATATATATGTAGGAGTGCACTGTGCTTATAGTGAGTATCCTGTGATGTGATATATATGTAGGAGTGCACTGTGCTTATAGTGAGTGTCCTGTGATATATATGTAGGAGTGCACTGTGCTTATAGTGAGTGTCCTGTGATATATATGTAGGAGTGCACTGTGCTTATAGTGAGTATCCTGTGATGTGATATATATGTAGGAGTGCACTGTGCTTATAGTGAGTGTCCTGTGATATATATGTAGGAGTGCACTGTGCTTATAGTGAGTGTCCTGTGATATATATGTAGGAGTGCACTGTGCTTATAGTGAGTGTCCTGTGATGTGATATATATGTAGGAGTGCACTGTGCTTATAGTGAGTGTCCTGTGATATATATGTAGGAGTGCACTGTGCTTATAGTGAGTGTCCTGTGATATATATGTAGGAGTGCACTGTGCTTATAGTGAGTGTCCTGTGATATATATGTAGGAGTGCACTGTGCTTATAGTGAGTGTGATGTGATATATATGTAGGAGTGCACTGTGCTTAAAGTGAGTGTCTTATGAATCAGCAGCCGATGACAGATGGAACAATTTCTGGCGATGACATCATTACTTTGCACTTCACACGAGATCAATAGAAATCTTATACAATCTTACACAACTTCATCATGAGCGTCTATAGGATTGTGGGTGACGATACAGGTAACATTAAATTCCTCAAAGTGAAAGTGTAATATTGTCCCTGTATCCAATGATTCACTACAGGGATCCGGATATCACTATACGCAGCTCACTCACCTCTGCTCATTCACCCAGTATTTACTCTTCATACTGAAAGCAACAAAAGAGACATAATAATAATAATAATAATAATAATAATAATAATAATAATAATAATAATAATAACAACATAGTAATAAAAATATAATAAACAATAACAATAAAAAGACAATAATAATAATAGTAGTAAAAAGAATAGCTGACATTGTCTGTTTTATACCGTCTGCAGTTACTGATCCCTTTTGATCATGTGACTGATCTTCTATTGTATATAAGGAGGGGACGTTATCACCTTTACACCAGATGTAGAGATATCATCACACATTTTTGGTTATAAACAAGTGGGCGGGGTCTGGTGGGAGGGGGTGTGGCTTCTCCTAAATTGACAGATTCTAAACCCCCTCATAATGAGCGTAGATTTTCACTTCTGTGGCCCAGAATACCGAGAGATGAATACGAGAGATTAAAGGGATTGTCCAAACATGCCCACTTTCTTGCAGAACAGCGCCTCTGCTGTCCTCAGGCTGGGCATGAGCTGAATTGTAATACCACACACAACCTGAGGACAGGGGTGGCGCTGTTTTTGCAAGAAAGTTTTTTCTAATCCTGGATAACCCCTTTAATAAACTCCATCCTTATCTCCATGTCTCTATATAACCTGCCCTGACCACACCCTCTGGACTCCAGGCACATTAGAGTAAGGAGTTACTGGGAGACTCTTCTTACTCCCGGACAGGACAATATGTCTCCTACTGTAAGGCTGGGTTCACACTACGTATATTTCAGTCAGTATAGCAACCAAAACCAGGAGTGGATTAAAAACACAGAAAGGCTCTGTTCACATAATGTTGTAATTGAGTGGATGGCCGCCATATAATGGCAAATATTTGCTGTTATCTTAAAACAACGGCTGTTGTATTGAAATAATGGCCGTTATTTACTGTTATATGGCGGCCATCCACTCAATTTCAACATTGTGTGGACATAGCCTTTCTGTGTTTTTAATCCACTCCTGGTTTTGGTTGCAATATGAGGACCACAATACTGACTGAAATATACGTAGTGTGAACCCAGCCTTACCCATGTGTATGTGTACAGATGGAGTCAGGTGTTCTGAATGGCGGGGTGATAATCAAGGAGATTATAGCCTTTATACCCCAGGGCCCCTGTATCTGCAGACATGTGAGATATGGCCCCTGTAACTGCAGACTTGTGAGATATGGGCCCTGTATCTGCAGAAACGTGAGATATGGGCCCTGTATCTGCAGAAACGTGAGATATGGCCCCTCCGTATCTGCAGACATGTGAGATATGGGCCCTGTAACTGCAGGTGCGTGAAATACGGCCCCTGTGTCTGCAGACATGTGAGATATGGCCCCTGTAACTGCAGACTTGTGAGATATGGGCCCTGTATCTGCAGAAACGTGAGATATGGGCCCTGTAACTGCAGGTGCGTGAAATACGGCCCCTGTATCTGCAGACATGTGAGGTATGGCTCCTGTATCTACAGACACGAGAGATATGGTCCCTGCATCTGCAGATATGTGAGATATGGCCCCTGTATCTGCAGATATGTGAGATATGGGCCCTGTATCTGCAGATATGTGAGATATGGCTCCTGTATCTGCAGATATGTGAGATATGGCCCCTGTATCTGCAGACATGAGAGATATGGTCCCTGCATCTGCAGATATGTGAGATATGGCCCCTGTATCTGCAGATATGTGAGATATGGGCCCTGTATCTGCAGACATGAGAGATATGGTCCCTGCATCTGCAGATATGTGAGATATGGGCCCTGTATCTGCAGACACGTAAGATATGGCCCCTGTATGTGCAGATATGTGAGATATGGCTCCTGTATCTGCAGACATGAGAGAGATGGGCTCAGTATCTGCAGGCACGCCCCTCGCCCCATAGACCCTTCCATTGATCCTCCTGCTCCTGATAACATTGTGACTGATACCCCTGTGCGCTCGGAGCGGGATGTTCCGGCTGCTGCATGATGTGTAATAGAGAGGGAGGCAGATAAAGTAGAACAGGTCTGTATGAGGGCTGAATACTCCCATCCCTCCCAGCCGTGGCCGCACCTGCTCCGGATCAGCGTGGGATACGTCTTGAGGAGATAATCCGAGATATTTCTCTCTGTGAGGTCCTGGAGGATCTCCGAGCTCGGCTGCATCCTCTAAGGAGAGAGGAAAAGGGAATAATGCTATATACAGGAAGATATACCCCCCCCCCCCCGCTGTGTGATATACAGAGAGCTATATACCTCCATCCCCCCCTCCCCCAGTGTTATATACAGGGAGCTATATACCTCCATACCCCCCTCCCCCAGTGTTATATACAGGGAGCTATATACCTCCATCCCCCCTCCCCCAGTGTTATATACAGGGAGATATACCCCCCCCCCCCCCCCCCCGCAGTGTGATATACAGTGAGCTATACCCCTGCACACAGAGTTATATACAGGACGGTCTCCTAACCCCCTGCGGTGTTATATACAGGACACTCTCCTGCTCCAGGATACATCCTCCTGTTACCTGAGGTGGTGGTCGGCCCCCTGCACCTTCAGGACATTCGGGCAGCATGATCAGCTTGTTTCTTGTACTACATGTACAGGACGGGGAGGGGTTGTGGGGCGTCCACTCATGAGCTAACAGGATGTTGGTTACACTGGGGGACACGGTGGGGATGATCCACTCGCTGGACGTGTTTGTACAGGGGAACCTTTTACTGAGAGAGAAAGAATCTTATATTAATGGTAGAATTACAGAGATGGGGAACCTGCCGCCCTCCGCCCCGGCCTGTCACTACTACCTCTTTAGCTCAGGGACGGCAGTGTGACCACACTGTGCGGTTATTACTCACCCCAGGGGCAGCTCTTTCATACAGCGAGTACCGAAGCCCGGACTGGTCAGAAACGCATCGGATAAGGGGACAACCTGCTCGCTGCCCGGCTGCTCATTACTAGGGAAATAACGAGAAATATCTGGGAATCAATCACAATGAAGAAGACTAATAACACACATCATACTGATACTGATAATACCGAGCCGATATCGGTAATACCGAGCTGACACCGATAATACCTGGAATACTGAACCAATACCGATAATACTGATAATACCGAGCCAATATCGGTAATACCGAGCTGACACTGATAATACCTGGAATACTGAACCAATACCGATAATACTGATAATACCAAGCCGATATCGGTAATACCGAGCTGACACCGATAATACCTGGAATACTGAACCAATACTAATAATACCGAGCGATACTGATAATACCTGGAATACTGAACCAATACCGATAATACTGATAATACCAAGCCAATATCGGTAATACCGAGCTGACACTGATAATTCCTGGAATACTGAACCAATACCGATAATACTGATAATACCGCGCTGATATCGGTAATACCGAGCTGACACTGATAATTCCCGTGATAATGAACCAATACGATAATATTGAGCCGATACCGATAATGTCACTGAAAATAATTTTTGGTGACATTTTCCCTAATTTTCCATGTTTCTATCTATATTATAAAATATTTTAATTCTCACCACTGGGATAAAATTAAGCAGAGACTTCCTGTTGTGTCTGTGGTGATAAGAGGCTGCAGTAAAGTGATCTGTACAGCATTGCACCAGTAGATAGAGGAGACAATAGCAGCAGGGATGACCTCTTCACAGGTCACAGAGCGCGCTCAGTAATGTCTCGCATCAGGGGACAGAGTCTGTCTATTGTCGTCTATGTCCATGAGTTGTGCTGTAAAGCATGTCACTAAATGCTGTTAAAAACAGCTCAGACAATATGGCCATCCCCATAACAATGTACAAAAAGGGAAATAAAATTAAAATCAGAAAATAGAAACAGATTAGAATAAATGATCAAGTTTTAGTATCTGACTCTAATCAGTAACAGAAAATCTAGGTGACACTTTCCTCTAAACAATCAGAAGTTATCTAGGCTATGGATGGAGACATGGAGGGCAGGCTATAACTGCTGTGCCCCATCTATCCTGACACAGAGATACAATGTGGGGACATGACTTCTATACAGGATCCTCTGACCTGAAGAAGATAAACTGCTGTCCGTAGATCCAGGGATGAAGCGTCAGACTGGGGTATTCACCAAAAGGAGGAACAATGAGAGTGAAGATCAGAGCCAACAGCACAAAGCTCGCAGGAAGAACAATCTGCAGAAAGGGGATAAGTGTGCAAGGATGAGAAATAAGGTGTGTGCAACAGGAATAAAGAAAAAGATAAGTGTGCAAGGATGAGAACTGGTATGCAATCAGAACATAGAAGGGATAAGTGTGCAAGGATGAGGAATAAGGTGTATGCAATCAGAACATAGAAGGGATAAGTGTGCAAGGATGAGGAATAAGGTGTATGCAATCAGAACATAGAAGGGATAAGTGTGCAAGGATGAGGAATAAGGCGTGTGCAACAGGAATAAAGAAAAAGATAAGTGTGCAAGGATGAGGAATAAGGTGTGTGCAACAGGAATAAAGAAAAAGATAAGTGTGCAAGGATGAGGAATAAGGTGTGTGCAACAGGAATAAAGAAAAAGATAAGTGTGCAAGGATGAGAACTGGTATGCAATCAGAACATAGAATGGATAAGTGTGCAAGGATGAGGAATAAGGTGTGTGCAACAGGAATAAAGAAAAAGATAAGTGTGCAAGGATGAGGAATAAGGCGTGTGCAACAGGAATAAAGAAAAAGATAAGTGTGCAAGGATGAGAACTGGTATGCAATCAGAACATAGAAGGGATAAGTGTGCAAGGATGAGAAATAAGGTGTGTGCAATCAGAACATAGAAGGGATAAGTGTGCAAGGATGAGGAATAAGGTGTGTGCGACCAGAATACAGGAGGAAGTGATAAACCTCCCAATTTATTCTGATTGACACAACTCCATGATGTACAGGTATATACATGTGTGTGTGTATATATATATATATATATATATATATATATATATACATACCAGGATGCTTCTCTCTATTAGGGTCAATGGGATTTACAGAATTATTCTGCACAGCTGCTTCCCTTGCTGCATCCACATACAGTAGACTACGGCCGCTGCATGCACATACAGTAGACTACGGCCGCTGCATGCACATACAGTAGACTACGGCCGCTGCATGCACATACAGTAGACTACGGCCGCTGCATGCACATACAGTAGACTACGGCCGCTGCATGCACATACAGTAGACTACGGCCGCTGCATGCACATACAGTAGACTACGGCCGCTGCATCCACATACAGGAGGACTACGGCCGCTGCATCCACATACAGGAGGACTACGGCCGCTGCATCCACATACAGGAGGACTACGGCCGCTGCATCCACATACAGGAGGACTACGGCCGCTGCATCCACATACAGGAGACTACGGCCGCTGCATGTGCGATGCCCTGGCCCCTGGGGGCCACTTCCGCAGTGCTGGTGTTATGAGCGGGCAATGACCGGGGCAGCTGCAGGGGTTATACTTGTCACGGTATAGGCTTGAGGGCGGCACAGCTGTAGGGACGGTCTGTGGAATCTGCGGGTGATGATGGGCATGCGATTCTTCGCTGCACCTAGTCAGGGCACCAGTTAGTGGACACCAATGCCAGGGTTCAGTAACAGCGGTTTTATTATAGATGAGGTAACTAGTAGCAACAGTTCTGTCCGGATGCAACCGGGTATATAGCAGGCTTTGACAAATAAAGCAGGAGTGGTGCTGCATAGGCTGTGAGAATACGTGCCGGATGATGGGAGTAGGAGTATGAGAGAAATAGCGTTGCTGGGTGGATTAGCTTGAGACTAATACTTGCTGTGAATCCTTGCAGCGATGAGGAGAAATAACGGAATGACACCCAGATGAGAGAAAAGAATCCGGTCACTTGAGCAGGCAGAAACAGCCGAAGACTGGAGTATAGCAGCAGACTTAGTCACTCTTCTGTGGGAGAGGATAGAACCACACAACCTCCTTGCTTGGAAGCCGGGGCTCAACTCCCTTGTCAGCAGGAAGTGGGAGGTCACATGGTTGCTCCTGGCCAGAGCTAGTCGGCCATTGGAGGAACCATGGTTACAGGTCACGTGATCAACAGCCTTGCATACCACTGTACACTGTAATAATACACAAGAATACATGACAATACACATGAAAATGCACAATACCAGAGAATACTAGGGGAAAACCAGCAGCAGTTGCAGTGCAAACACTTACCAGAACAGGCATTGACACAGCAATAGAAATGGCCATAATAGGAGTAGTAGTCTGCATGTTCTGGGACACTGCATACCTCCCTAGCAAATTTGAGCCGACCTCGGCGAATCTAGAAGGCAGCAAACATGAATAGACTGGACAATCAAACAACAGGAATGAATGATGAGAGTGAGTGTGATGAGGTGTGTGTTTCCCACGCCCAAGGCACAGGTGAGAAGAGAGAGAGGATCAGAAACCCTAGTGGCAGGACTTCACCTAGGGGTGCATAACGTACTCTGGCGACCAGGTAGCTAGTGCGTGAACCATCTGATGTGTAAGCCAGGACAACTCAACTGCTGGCGGGTGACCCTCAATATTCCAGCCAGTTAGACAGTAGGTTTTCTGTTAAATGTGTTACCCTACTGGAGGAGAACGTGAAGACCTGTGTACTACCTTGGCGTGTTTGTGAAATGTCTTGGATACCTGAAAGAGAATAGAACAAAATAATAAAAGCAAGCATACATCTGGGCGCCCATGCATACGGGTCAATCATACAACACAATTACTCAATAGGCCAAACACACGAAAGGGTATCCAAGGTGCAATATGTATGGACCAGTGTGAATGTTAAGTAAGACTATGTGTGATTACTACTGTGTTGGGACAAGACAGAGGCGAACAAATACTGGAAACAAAAGGAAAGGAAACACAAAGGACAACAAATACTGCGAGGTCTTGAGGAGAACTGGCTCACATGAATCTGAATGAAACCTGAGAGAAATCTGAATGAAAATCTGAGAAAAATCTGAATGCAAATCTGAGAAAAATCTGCATACGAACTGGCTCAACTAAATCTTTCCAGCTATAGATATGATAATAATACACAATACTGAGACTGGATGAGAAAATACACTCCTACATAAACTGGACTTTCTCTGAGGTATATATATATACTGACTTCTCTTACTCAGAGGAGGAGCTATCTGACTTTGACACTGGAAAATATACTGTTTTACAAAAGAGGCGCTCTACTCTGAGGCAATCTATGTAACCTTGTGCTTACTCAGAGGAGGAAATACAAAGACTTCGATAACACTGGAATACAATAGTAGAAAAAGTGCAATAATGAAATAAGTGCAATAATACCCTGTGTGGAACACACAATCACAGGAAAGTGCATTAGGAAGGAATGGGTTAAGTGTCTCTGTTAGGTAGAGTCTCTTTTAGGCAATTAGAACATCGTCCATGTAAAAGGCTCTGGGACAGGCACTAGAGAACCTTTTGTTAGTGTAAGTGTCCATCAGCTCATGGCTGGTTAGTACAGGGAACTTGGTCAGGAGGACCAGGCACGAACCTTGAACGTTGCAGGAACTGGAACAATACAGTTAGACAACAAAAACAGTTTAAGGGCTCTGGTCTCTGTAAGGATACTTAGCAGAAATGTCCTGGAGGACCCTGAGTAGGCTTCTTCTTTTTCTTCTTCCACGGATAGCGATAGCGTGAAGGGCCTGGAGCAGAAGCATCACTGGATGCCGTAGTGACTACAATGCTGGGCGTCACCGTGGTGATAGGAGAGATGATGGGGGCCACATGATAGGTGACGGTCGTGGTAGAAGAGGCAGCCTTAGCCACAGCAGTGGGAGCAGTAGAGGGGACTGCGGTAGTAGACGGGCCCGCTGTAGTGGAAGCTGCAGGAGTAGCGCTAGGCATAGCGGTGGCAGCTGTAGTGGCAGGCGACAGGGCAGCGAGGGCCTGCTGAATGTCCTCGATCAGCTGCATAATCTTAGGCCCCGGCCCGAGCATCCATTGCGGCAGGGGCGGCGAATCACGCCCTGGAGATTGCCACAGACCCGGGGATATGAAGGCCTTAGCAGAGTTCTCCCCTTTAGGGCCAGGGACTGAGGACAACAGAGTCGGTCCACTTACAATCTGTTCGCTGTCCGGTGATGAGGACCCTCCGGTACAAGAAGCGAGGTCAGCGGTGCTGGAGTGACCGGGTCCCGGAGAAATGCTGGTCTCAGGTATGGGCCCCTCATTCTGATCAGCAGAGGCCGGGATGAAGGCCCGGCGAAGACATCCGTCGCCCAACGGGGCAGCGGCCCAGCTGGTGTCGCTGTAGGATGGGAGCGGTGCTAGCAGGCAGGCAGGATTGCTCTCCGGCAGCTCCGGCATCACTGGTGCCGCGGCTGCAGGCAAACGTTTCTCGGGGGCCGCCATCTTGTCACGCTCTGGCCGGAACTTGTAGCAGGAAGGGGAGGAGCGCCAGGCTGGAGGATCAGGTTCCAGAATCTGCCCAGCAACAGTGACGTCATCCGGCCCAGGCAGCCAATCAGGAGCAGCCAATGGAAAGTCTATGGCGCCGGGCGATTCCCGCGCTTTGGCAGCATGGCTGTTAACCCCCTCCTCTCCGGGGTATGGCGCAGCCAGAAATTCAAGAAGACGGCGGCCATCTTGAGTACTGTTTAGGGCCCGAAACACTTCAATCACCCCCATGTAATCGGCAAAGTCTCTGGGGGGTTTCAGTACAGTTCTGGGGGCACTGACAGTTGGCACAACACAGTCTGTATCCTGTTCGTGACGCCAAAAATGCGATGCCCTGGCCCCTGGGGGCCACTTCCGCAGTGCTGGTGTTATGAGCGGGCAATGACCGGGGCAGCTGCAGGGGTTATACTTGTCACGGTATAGGCCTGAGGGCAGCACAGCTGTAGGGCCGGTCTGAGGAATCTGCGGGTGATGATGGGCATGCGATTCTTCGCTGCACTTAGTCAGGGCACCAGTTAGTGGACACCAATGCCAGGGTTCAGTAACAGCGGTTTTATTATAGATGAGGTAACTAGTAGCAACAGTTCTGTCCAGATGCAACCGGGTATATAGCAGGCTTTGACAAATAAAGCAGGAGTGGTGCTGCATAGGCTGTGAGAATACGTGCCGGATGATGGGAGTAGGAGTATGAGAGAAATAGCGTTGCTGGGTGGATTAGCTTGAGACTAATACTTGCTGTGAATCCTTGCAGCGATGAGGAGAAATAACGGAATGACACCCAGATGAGAGAAAAGAATCCGGTCACTTGAGCAGGCAGAAACAGCCGAAGACTGGTATATAGCAGCAGAATCAGTCACTCTTCTGTGGGAGAGGATAGAACCACACAACCTCCTTGCTTGGAAGCCGGGGCTCAACTCCCTTGTCAGCAGGAAGTGGGAGGTCACATGGTTGCTCCTGGCCAGAGCTAGTCGGCCATTGGAGGAACCATGGTTACAGGTCACGTGATCAACAGCCTTGCATACCACTGTACACTGTAATAATACACAAGAATACATGACAATACACATGAAAATGCACAATACCAGAGAATACTAGGGGAAAACCAGCAGCAGTTGCAGTGCAAACACTTACCAGAACAGGCATTGACACAGCAATAGAAATGGCCATAATAGGAGTAGTAGTCTGCATGTTCTGGGACACTGCATATGCACATACAGGAGACTACGGACGCTGCATGCACATACAGGAGACTACGGACGCTGCATGCACATACAGGAGACTACGGCCGCTGCATCCACATACAAGAGACTACGGCCGCTGTATGCACATATAAGAGACTACGGCTGCTGCATGCACATACAGGAGACTACGGCCGCTGCATGCACATACAGGAGACTACGGCTGCTGCATGCACATACAGGAGACTACGGACGCTGCATCCACATACAGGAGACTACGACCGCTGCATCCACAAACAGGAGACTACGGCTGCTGCATCCACATATAGGAGACTACGGACGCTGCATGCACATACAGGAGACTACAGCCGCTGCATCCACATACAGGAGACTATAGCCGCTGCATCCACATACGGTAGACTACGGCCGCTGCATGCACATACAGGAGACTACGGCCGCTGCATGCACATAGAGGAGACTACGGCCGCTGCATGCACATAGAGGAGACTACGGCAGCTGCACACATCACTCTCTCATTTACAAAAAGCACAATGAGAATCTGCCCCAAAAGTCATATCCCCCAACAGGAAAGGGTTCCAGTATACGCAGGTCACGTGACCGTACTACATGTATATATATATCTATAGCGGAATACGGAGTGACTGTGAGGGATTCTGCAATGATAAGTGCATTTACTGCAATGAAAGAAAAGGAGGCGGCAGGTGGGGAGGAGGGGTCACCTGGGCCAGGAAGTCTTTATGGCTGCGCGTTGCGTGCTGGAAGCGCTTTATCAGGAGAGCCCGGAACTGCTGGTGCAGGAGGTCGCTGCCCTTCAGCTGCTGGGATCCCTTCCCATCAGATTCGACGGCAGCAGGCCGATCATTGCCGGCATCAGGTGCAGCATCTCCGGCCGTACTTCTCCGGGACTCTTTCCTCACACACGGTGCTTGATCTGGGTGAGAAGATTGGGAGGAATAAGACAATGTGTGTGTAAGAAATAAGTGAACCCCAAAGACCCCGTGCTGCAGATTACTACTACTGCCCAATGCTTGAAATCTAAGCACACGAGCGATCTCCAGGGCACACGGCTGGGGTGATGCTGCAGGGGGTACGGTGCACCTAGTGATGCTGCAGGGGGTACGGTGCACCTAGTGATGCTGCAGGGGGTACGGTGCACCTAGTGATGCTGCAGGGGGTACGGTGCACCTAGTGATGCTGCAGGGGGTACGGTGCACCTAGTGATGCTGCAAGGGGTACGGTGCACCTAGTGATGCTGCAGGGGGTACGGTGCACCTAGTGATGCTGCAGGGGGTACGGTGCAGCTAGTGATGCTGCAGGGGGTACGGTGCATAGTGATGCTGCAGGGGGTATGGTGCATAGCGATGCTGCAGGGGGTACGGTGCACCTAGTGATGCTGCAGGGGGTACGGTGCACCTAGTGATGCTGCAGGGGGTACGGTGCACCTAGTGATGCTGCAGGGGGTACGATGCATAGCGATGCTGCAGGGGGTACGGTGCACCTAGTGATGCTGCAGGGGGTACGGTGCACCTAGTGTTGCTGCAGGGGGTACGATGCATAGTGATGCTGCAGGGGGTACGGTGCATAGTGATGCTGCAGGGGGTACGGTGCATAGTGATGCTGCAGGGGGTACGGTGCATAGTGATGCTGCAGGGGGTACGGTGCATATCGATGCTGCAGGGGGTACGGTGCACCTAGTGATGCTGCAGGGGGTACGGTGCATAGCGATGCTGCAGGGGGTACGGTGCACCTAGTGATGCTGCAGGGGGTACGGTGCATAGTGATGCTGCAGGGGGTACGGTGGAGCTAGTGATGCTGCAGGGGGTACGGTGCACCTAGTGATGCTGCAGGGGGTACGGTGCATAGTGATGCTGCAGGGGGTACGGTGCATAGTGATGCTGCAGGGGGTACGGTGCATAGTGATGCTGCAGGGGGTACGGTGCACCTAGTGATGCTGCAGGGGGTACGGTGCACCTAGTGATGCTGCAGGGGGTACGGTGCATAGTGATGCTGCAGGGGGTACGGTGCACCTAGTGTGCTGCAGGGGGTATGGTGCATAGTGATGCTGCAGGGGGTAAGGTACACCTGGTGATGCTGCAGGGGTACGGTGCATAGCGATGCTGCAGGGGGTACGGTGCACCTAGTGATGCTGCAGGGGGTACGGTGCATAGCGATGCTGCAGGGGGTACGGTGCATAGCGATGCTGCAGGGGGTACGGTGCATAGTGATGCTGCAGGGGGTACGGTGCATAGTGATGCTGCAGGGGGTACGGTGCATAGCGATGCTGCAGGGGGTACGGTGCATAGCGATGCTGCAGGGGGTACGGTGCATAGCGATGCTGCAGGGGGTACGGTGCACCTAGTGATGCTGCAGGGGGTACGGTGCACCTAGTGATGCTGCAGGGGGTACAGTGCATCTAGTGATGCTGCAGGGGGTACGGTGCACCTAGTGATGCTGCAGGGGGTACGGTGCATAGTGATGCTGCAGGGGGTACGGTGCATAGCGATGCTGCAGGGGGTACGGTGCACCTAGTGATGCCAGACAAGCATTATGGTTCAGGTGATATGGATGGGATAACTGGAGAATGTCTGTGTTGGCATCTACCACAATGTGAGGTTTCCTCCCATATAGAGCACAGTGGCGGCGCTCCCATAGTCCTCTCACTATAGGAGATATATGTATATTTATTATACAATTCACACTTGTGTCTGTACAGTAATATCTACTATGGAGGCGTCATTGCTGTTAGGAGAACCAGGGACAGACATTCCCTCAGCGTCTCATCTGCCTGAATCACCTTTATTATCCACATTGACCGTTGTCTTGGTGTCGGCCGCTAGACTGCTCCGGGATTTCCTCTGCTGCAGCATCCATTCCTCTGGGGTCACCATTAAGGGGGAAGAAAGTGACATTCATATAGAGGCGGCGAATACATGTACTGTCCTCTAATGAAAGGTAACGGGGCTATAGGGCGGTGGTCTCCCATCTGTGCCCTAAAGTGGTCTCCCATCTGTGCCCTAAAGTGGTCTCCCACCTGTACCCTAAAGTGGTCTCCCACCTGTGCTCTAAAGTGGTCTCCCACCTGTGCTCTAAAGTGGTCTCCCCCCTGTGCCACATCGCTCCGCCCCTAGCGCCACCTAGCCCGGCCCCATCCATGACCCCGCCCCCTCAGCGACCATTGGTGTGGGACAATCAGGGGTGTGTGGCCTAGAGCTTTAGGCTGGCCCTTCCAATGGCTGCTAAGTGCCGCTAGGGGCGGAGCGATGTGGCACATAGGCCGCGAGGCCCCGCCCACGTATACCAATCCACAGGTGATAAAAACGACTTTTTACCAGAACAAGCACCATGAGATGTGATATAAAATAAGTAATGAAAGCTGCAACATTTACCCTTTACACCTGTGGAGAGCAGTCAGACTGTAAATAGAGGGCGACAGGGTCACATTAAAGGGGTCTCCAGCCTACAGGAACATGTTGGAAGGTCTCACAACACAACAACAGAAGAACTGCAGGTCGGGAGCTTTGCTAAAAGGAAAACTGCGCGATCATAAAAAACTAAAAAGGTTTGACGTCTGTCTGACTGGTTTCTATAGTATGACGGGAGCGGCTCGGAGGCCGAGGTCCTGTGATGTGTAAAACTCATTTAGATTCCAGAACTTTCTAAGAATCGGACATACAGGATAAAAAGAAAAGGTAATATTGAGAGCTCGGCCAACATGGACGTTTGGTCGAATGTTTCCAGAGACGCTAAGACGTCTATTCACACGCCGGTCACCTACAAATCACGTTGGCTGTTTGCCTGGTTTCACTAACTGGGACCCAAATTGTCCAATAATATAAGACAAATGATTGAGCGTGGCGTTCTAGAGAAGAAGCCGATACCTGGAGTCTCTGTTCCGGTCACAGAGTCAGCCGTCACCTTCAAGAAGATCTGTAGGGTTCAATAAAGAAAATTCAGTCAGAGTATTCTCTGGTGGAGATTTCCAGGCTTAGAATAACAAACAGCGCCTCTCCTGTCCTCAGGTTGGGTGCGGTACTGCAGCTAAGTTACATTGAAGTGAATGGAGCTGAAATGTAATACCACACACAACCTGAGGCCAGGAGAGGCGCTGTGTATTTACCAATCCTGAATCACTCCTATAAACTCCCTTATACTTGGAGCAGTTCTGGGTTTATATCTTTACAATGATCCTGTTTCTGGGATGCAGATGGCGGCTCTAATGCTCACTCCACCATTGGTTTGCACTGGATCTTATGTAGGTATACATCGGCAGTAAAAGCTGGGATAACCTGACACACACCAAGGCCACCCCATGGCACTTCCTATGATTAGAGGTCCCCCAGGAGCTGTCATGTGTACTGGTTATAATGGGCAGACTGGTTTACCTCCTCCAGTGGGGTATCTGAGATTCCGAAGCTGCTGAGCCCCAGGTCCCCCATGGTCTCCTCCAGCTCTCGGAACAGGCTGGCGTAGGCGCGGTACTTGAAGTCTTTACCAGGCAGCAGATAGATCAGCTCCTGCCCGATGCTTTCTATCAGCTTGGCCTCAGGGACATGATGATGGATGAGCTCAGTCAGGGCGGCCACGTTACCTGCAGGATCATACAGACATCAGATCATCAGCCAGCACCAATCCTACCGGGAGAGGACAACATGGCCATTCAGGACTAATGGCTGTACGTCTCCTTCTAGGTATTGGGAGCCGATGTGCAATCACTATCAATACAGCAAGTGGCAGGTGGAAGTGGGAGAGCAAGGGTTAAAGGGGTATCCCACTCAAACATAACTTCTGATATACGGTTCCAAGCCAGACAAAGCGTCGTGGTAGGCGTGAAAAAATAAGGAGGGGGAGACAGAGAGAAAAGCTCACACACACAGATTTGTGTCTTCAGCAAAAAGCAGCAGCTCAGAACTGGGGGAAGGAGACTGAATAGATAATAACAAGTATGGAAGGAATTGTTAGTCTCACCATGGGCAGCAAAATATCAAAAGTTATGTGAGTGGAGTACCCCTTTAACATCTTACCATCTAGCTCTTGCTCCAGGGGATCTTCTTTGGCTTTCGGAGCACAGCTCGGACAAGGGCAGGAGCAGTCAGAGCGGCAGGACGCCTGAGAAGGTAAGAATATATAATGTATTATTGTACCAGGCAGAAGACAACGCCATGTTATATAAGACGGTGAATCTGTGAGCTTACAGAATCTTTCTTCACTGGTTCCTTCACGTTCCTCATCCTCCTGACCAGGGTAAGGTAGAAGCCCGTGCCAAAGCAGTTCTTCAGGAATAAGGGGGATCCGCTGCAGTACAGCTTTCCCTGAGAAATGATGGCGATTCTATCCCCGAGGAGATCGGCTTCATCCATGTGGTGGGTGGACAGGATAATGGTCCTGCCTGGGGAGTAAGTGTTACCTTCATCTATCTGATATGTATAGTCCGCACCGTGTAAGAATATGTCATTTATCAAATATGTATAGTCCGCACAGTGTAAGAATACGTCATTCGATATGTATAGTCTGCACCATGTAAGAATACGTCATCTATCAGATATGTATAGTCCGCACCATGTAAGAATACGTAATCTATCATATATATATATATATATATATATATATATATATATATATATATATATAGTCCGCACCATGTAACAATATGTCATCTATCTGATATGTATAGTCCGCACCATGTAACAATATGTCAACTATCAGATATACATAGTCCGCACCATGTAACAATACGTCATCTATCAGATATATATATAGTCCGCACCATGTAACAATACGTCATCTATCATATATATATATATATATATATATATATAGTCCGCACCATGTAACAATACGTCATCTATCAGATATATATATAGTCCGCACCATGTAACAATACGTCATCTATCATATATATATATATATATATATATATATAGTCCGCACCATGTAACAATACGTCATCTATCAGATATATATATAGTCCGCACCATGTAACAATACGTCATCTATTAGATATATATATAGTCCGCACCATGTAACAATACGTCATCTATCAGATATATATATAGTCCGCACCATGTAACAATAAGTCATCTATCAGATATGTATAGTCCGCACCATGTAACAATACGTCATCTTCACCTCTATAGTCTGAGGCTTTCCCCCACATTGGACACTCGCACCCTGTAACATCCCCTACCTGATCGATACTTTAACAGCAGATCCCAAATGGATCGTCTAGAATAGGGGTCTACACCGGAGGTGGGTTCATCCAAAACCACAACTCTAGATTCACCCACAAAAGCCATGGCGACAGAGAGTTTCCTCTGCATTCCACCTGTAATTAAAGGAAAACATTACTGGACAGCGAGACGCAAAGAAGCCCCCTGCAGACTCCCCCCGCCCCCCCCCCCCCCCCCCGCAGACCCCCCCCATCCCACAGACTGCACTATGATGGATGGAGGTCACATGACTGAGCAATTACACAGTATATATCGGTGCCACACACCAGGCCGGGCTGCTCTTCTGATTCTGCCATCCTTTTAAATAGTAGGCAGGGTGGGCTAAATTTAAAGGGGAACTGTCAGCAGACTAGATAAATCTAACCTAGGATGTCTCTTATAGTGTGTCCCTTATAGGATGTCTCTTATAGGATGTCTCTTATAGTGTGTCTCTTATAGTGTGTGTCTTATAATATGTCTCTTATAGTGTGTCTCTTATAGTGTGTCTCTTATAGGGTGTCTCTTATAGTATGTCTCTTATAGTGTGTCTCTTATAGTGTGTCCCTTATAGTGTGTCTCTTATAGGATGTCTCTTATAGGATGTCTCTTATAGGATGTCTCTTATAGCGTGTCCTTTATAGCATGTCTCTTATAGTATGTCTCTTATAGTATGTCTCTTATAGCATGTCTCTTATAGCATGTCTCTTATAGGATGTCTCTTATAGGATGTCTCTTATAGTGTGTCTCTTATAGTGTGTCTCTTATAGTGTGTGTCTTATAGTATGTCTCTTATAGTGTGTCTCTTATAGGGTGTCTCTTATAGTGTGTCTCTTATAGTATGTCTCTTATAGTACGTCTCTTATAGTGTGTCTCTTATAGTGTGTCTCTTATAGTGTGTCTCTTATAGGGTGTCTCTTATAGGGTGTCTCTTATAGGGTGTCTCTTATAGGGTGTCTCTTATAGGGTGTCTCTTATAGTGTGTCCCTTATAGTGTGTCTCTTATAGTGTGTCTCTTATAGTGTGTCTCTTATAGTGTGTCTCTTATAGTGTCTCTTATAGTGTGTCTCTTATAGTGTGTCCCTTATAGTATGTCTCTTATAGCGTGTCTCTTATAGCGTGTCCCTTATAGCGTGTCCCTTATAGTGTGTCTCTTATAGTGTGTCTCTTATAGTGTGTCTCTTATAGTATGTCTCTTATAGTGTGTCTCTTATAGCGTGTCCCTTATAGTGTGTCTCTTATAGTATGTCTCTTATAGCGTGTGTCTTATAGCGTGTGTCTTATAGCGTGTCTCTTATAGTGTGCGTCTTATAGTATGCCTCTTATAGTGTGTCTCTTATAGCGTGTCTCTTATAGCGTGTCTCTTATAGCGTGTCTCTTATAGCGTGTCTCTTATAGCGTGTCTCTTATAGCGTGTCTCTTATAGCGTGTCTCTTATAGCGTGACTCTTATAGCGTGTCTCTTATAGCATGTCTCTTATAGTGTGTCTCTTATAGTGTGTCTCTTATAGTGTGTCTCTTATAGTATATCTCTTATAGTGTGTCTCTTATAGTGTGTCTCTTATAGTGTGTCTCTTATAGTGTGTCCCTTATAGTATGTCTCTTATAGCGTGTCTCTTATAGCGTGTCCCTTATAGTGTGTCCCTTATAGTGTGTCTCTTATAGTGTGTCTCTTATAGTGTGTCTCTTATAGTATGTCTCTTATAGTGTGTCTCTTATAGTGTGTCTCTTATAGTGTGTCTCTTATAGTATGTCTCTTATAGCGTGTGTCTTATAGCGTGTCTCTTATAGTGTGTCTCTTATAGTGTGTCCCTTATAGTATGTCTCTTATAGCGTGTCTCTTATAGCGTGTCCCTTATAGTGTGTCCCTTATAGTGTGTCTCTTATAGTGTGTCTCTTATAGTGTGTCTCTTATAGTATGTCTCTTATAGTGTGTCTCTTATAGCGTGTCCCTTATAGTGTGTCTCTTATAGTGTGTCTCTTATAGCGTGTGTCTTATAGCGTGTGTCTTATAGCGTGTCTCTTATAGTGTGCGTCTTATAGTATGTCTCTTATAGTATGTCTCTTATAGTGTGACTCTTATAGTGCGTCTCTTATAGGGTGTCTCTTATAGTATGTCTCTTATAGTGTGACTCTTATAGGGTGTCTCTTATAGGATGTCTCTTATAGTGTGTGTCTTATAGTATGTCTCTTATAGTGTGTCTCTTATAGTGTGTCTCTTATAGTGTGTGTCTTATAGTGTGTCCCTTATAGTGTGTGTCTTATAGTGTGTCTCTTATAGCATGTCTCTTATAGCATGTCTCTTATAGTATGTCTCTTATAGTGTGACTCTTATAGGGTGTCTCTTATAGTATGTCTCTTATAGTGTGACTCTTATAGGGTGTCTCTTATAGTGTGTGTCTTATAGTATGTCTCTTATAGTGTGTCTCTTATAGTGTGTCTCTTATAGTGTGTCTTATAGTATGTCTCTTATAGTGTGTCTTATAGTATGTCTCTTATAGTGTGTCTCTTATAGTGTGTCTCTTATAGTGTGTCTCTTATAGTGTGTGTCTTATAGTGTGTGTCTTATAGTGTGTCTCTTATAGCGCGTCTCTTATAGCGCGTCTCTTATAGCGTGTCTCTTATAGTGTGTCTCTTATAGTGTGTCTCTTATAGTGTGTCTCTTATAGTGTGTCTCTTATAGTGTGTCTCTTATAGCGTGTCTCTTATAGCGTGTCTCTTATAGCGTGTCTCTTATAGGATGTCTCTTATAGTGTGTCTCTTATAGCGTGTCTCTTATAGTGTGTCTCTTATAGTGTGTCTCTTATAGTGTGTCTCTTATAGTGTGTCTCTTATAGGATGTCTCTTATAGGATGTCTCTTATAGGGTGTCTCTTATAGTGTGTCTCTTATAGCGTGTCTCTTATAGCGTGTCTCTTATAGCGTGTCTCTTATAGTGTGTCTCTTATAGTGTGTCTCTTATAGCGTGTCTCTTATAGTGTGTCTCTTATAGCGTGTCCCTTATAGTGTGTCTCTTATAGGATGTCTCTTATAGTGTGTCTCTTATAGTATGTCTCTTATAGCGTGTCTCTTATAGGATGTCTCCATTCATTATCATTAGAAGGGGGCTGGCCGGGCTCCTAACAGTCTCACTGGACCACGGTACACACAACTAACTGCACCGGAACGGCGCTGAGGAGGAAGGTAAGAGACATCCTATAAGAGACATCCTATAAGAGACACACTATAAGAGAAATACTATAGGAGACATAGTATAAGGGACACACTATAAGAGACATACTATAAGAGACACACTATAAGAGACATCCTATAAGAGACACACTATAAGAGACATATTATAAGAGACACACTATAAGAGACACACTATAAGAGACACACTATAAGAGACACACTATAAGAGACACACTATAAGAGACATACTATAAGAGACATACTATAAGAGACACACTATATAAGACACACTATAAGAGACACACTATAAGAGACACACTATAAGAGACACACTATAAGAGACACACTATAAGAGACACACTATAAGAGACACGCTATAAGAGACACGCTATAAGAGACGCGCTATAAGAGACGCGCTATAAGAGACACACTATAAGAGACACCCTATAAGAGACATCCTATAAGAGACATCCTATAAGAGACACACTATAAGAGACACACTATAAGAGACACACTATAAGAGACACACTATAAGAGACACGCTATAAGAGACACACTATAAGAGACATCCTATAAGAGACACGCTATAAGAGACACGCTATAAGAGACACGCTATAAGAGACACACTATAAGAGACACACTATAAGAGACACACTATAAGAGACACGCTATAAGAGACACGCTATAAGAGACGCGCTATAAGAGACATACTATAAGACACACACTATAAGAGACACACTATAAGAGACACACTATAAGAGACACACTATAAGAGACATACTATAAGAGACACACTATAAGAGACACACTATAAGAGACACGCTATAAGAGACACATACTATAAGAGACACACTATATAAGACACACTATAAGAGACATACTATAAGACACACTATAAGAGACACACTATAAGAGACACACTATAAGAGACACACTATAAGAGACACACTATAAGAGACACACTATAAGAGACACACTATAAGAGACACGCTATAAGAGACGCGCTATAAGAGACACACTATAAGAGACACCCTATAAGAGACATCCTATAAGAGACATCCTATAAGAGACACACTATAAGAGACACACTATAAGAGACACACTATAAGAGACACACTATAAGAGACACGCTATAAGAGACACACTATAAGAGACATCCTATAAGAGACACGCTATAAGAGACACGCTATAAGAGACACGCTATAAGAGACACCCTATAAGAGACACACTATAAGAGACACACTATAAGAGACACACTATAAGAGACACCCTATAAGAGACACACTATAAGAGACACACTATAAGAGACATACTATAAGACACACTATAAGAGACACACTATAAGAGACACGCTATAAGAGACACACTATAAGAGACACACTATAAGACACACTATAAGAGACATCCTATAAGAGACACCCTATAAGAGACATCCTATAAGAGACATCCTATAAGAGACATACTATAAGAGACATACTATAAGAGACACACTATAAGGGACACACTATAAGACACACTATAAGAGACATCCTATAAGAGACATACTATAAGAGACACACTATAAGAGACACACTATAAGAGACATCCTATAAGAGACACACTATAAGAGACACACTATAAGAGACACACTATAAGAGACACACTATAAGAGACACACTATAAGGGACACACTATAAGAGACGTACTATAAGAGACACACTATAAGAGACACACTATAAGAGACGTACTATAAGAGACGTACTATAAGAGACACACTATAAGAGACATACTATAAGAGACGTCCTATAAGAGACACGCTATAAGAGACACACTATAAGAGAGATACCTTCCTCCTCCCCTAACCTGCTGATAGTTCCCCTTAAAAAAAGCCATACTTGCCTGCCTGATCCTACCCCTGCTCTCATGTGCCGTTCCCCGCTGCCCGCCAAGCTTGGGCTGTGATTGGCTGAGCTGTGATTGGCTGAGCTGGCACCAACTTGTGAGCAGAGGAGATCAGGCAGTGGCGGGCAGCGGGGCCCGGGTGAGTATTGCTTTTTTTTACTTTCTCAGCCTATTTTGGCCACTAGAATTGCTGGAGAACCCCTTTAACATCAGTGATAAACAATGGAGTCCAAATGTCGGGACCCTCACTGATCATGAAAGGGGGGGTGGGCAGAGCAGAGGTGAAACATGACGTCTTCCAGATATTTGCTGTAAGGAATACGGACCTGACAGGTTCTGAGCCTCCTCGTTCCTCTTGTGAGGGATCCCGACGTCCTCCAGCATCACCTCCAGTTCCTTCTCCGCTTGGTTCCTTGATTTACCTTTGAGTTGAGCGTAAAACAGGATGTGTTCTTCCACGGTTAGGCTGCGGAGGGAAGAGACGTGCAGCTGACATCCATCATCGCCTAATGTTTTCTTTACCATAAGGCCTCGTTCCCACATGACGAAGAACGCCAACAGTCAAAACCGTACCCCAGTGTGTGCCCCAATGGCCGTGCAATCTTGGTAACATTATGTGACCATTGGTGGACAGATGGGGGGCGATATCGGGGGCATGCATTCACTGTCAAGTAGGAACATAATTCTATAATTGTGAGCTCATTCAGAAAGTCTGGGAGAGCCGGATGAAACATAAAATGGTAAAAATCACAGCAGTTTGTAGGGAGGATGGGTCCCACCAGAATGGTTAAC
Organism: Dendropsophus ebraccatus; assembly: GCF_027789765.1. Lineage (NCBI taxonomy): Eukaryota > Metazoa > Chordata > Amphibia > Anura > Hylidae > Dendropsophus > Dendropsophus ebraccatus. The sequence continues at coordinate 166,961,025 of NC_091457.1, forward strand.
TAAAAATCACCACGAGCGGCAGTAAAACCTCTAAACCTCAGGGCACAAATGAGGGATTAAACAGTCCTTGTCCTGTCGGCCAGCTTCCCCCAGTGTGATCACCTATGTGAGTCCTAATGTATTTATTTATCACTTCATTTACTAAAAAATCTTTAACCCAGAAAAAAACCCTCTAAAAACTAAGTGTCTCCCTTCTGTGCAATCTGCTGTTCACTGCCTGTTGTTAGGAGAATTCTGGTAACAGATAAGTCAGGAAAGAACATAGGAAGTGAGGCTATGTACTATACGCAGAGGAGAGACGGACAGCCTGAGAAGGGTGGAGCCAGTCTGCCTGCTGCAGATCATCCACACTGTTCCTCAAAGGCAAATCAAGGCTTCCCTCTGGTCTCAGATCACCTATAATGTTCTGGGTGTATCTATTGCTGTGTGTCCCCATTGCTGCTGTGGCATCCCCCCCCCCTCACTTCTTTAGTGTAACCCCTTTCTTGTTCATAAAGCACCATGAAAACCAAGTGCTTCATTAACCTCTACATGGCCATGCAGTGTCCCAGAACCCCATTGTCCACTGCTGCTGTATGTGTATATATGTCAGGTGGCTTTAGGGGTCATCTGAGGATGAAGGGTGTATTACTGCATTTGGCCTGTAGATGTCACTGTATAAGTAGTATGTAATGGGTTGTGTGTGACTTACTGCCGATATTTTCCTGTCACCTGCTTGAGATGGGGTCTATCAGGTCATCCCTAGGTCGACCAATCACTGTAGAGGTCGCTCAACAAAGTATCTAAATTAGAGTCATTTATAAATTGCCTGGCCTATCAGGGTCCGACTCGCTAACTTCTCACCTAACTGTCCAATCCCAAGTCACGGTATCTCAAGTCTCCTCCACCAATGGGTGATCAGCCCTGTAGTATAAGACAGGAGGGTGGCGTAGAACTTGGGTTATCTCTGCCTAGTGTTCCTTATTCCTGTGAGTGGTGTCCAGTCGTTTTCGGAGGGTGTGCTACACAGGGACGTGCCGCCCAGAGCCTGGTCCAGAGCTGCTGTACTTCTCTCATGCTGAAGTTACAGATTCAAGAGGTCCTGATCTCACCGACTGTGGCCTGCTGAAGCTGCCTGTGGTGGTATTGCCGTTTATGAGAGAACAAGTCGGCAAACATTCCTAGACAGTGGTTGGAGAAGTGCTTCTCGCCGACGTGCCCTGTTGCATTTTGCTGGATCTGTCAGCTAATGTTGAAAGGTCATCTTCTCCCAGGGCTTCGTCTGCGGCCTGTACTACTGGATGTGCTGGTGTACTCATCACAGCTTAAAGGATTTCTCCTCACTGTACAGGTTTTCTTTTCAAAGTCTTCTAGTTGTGGCAACTATGCCAAGATTTTTAGGACCATGTGCTGAGCATATTATACAGGTCCCCCATAGGTAGTCCACCTTGTCACTAGTTAAGTCTAACTAATGTCACCCACCTAAAAGACTTTCCAAGGTCACCAGCCGAAAACTACCTCTAAACCCCCAGTCTAGCTGCTATTGCAGTATTTCTAGTATTCAAAACATTGACAGAGCAATTCTCAAGCTAAAACGCACCTTGTGAACAAAGCCTTTATATTCTCCTGTACTGTGCCTTTAAGAGACTATTCTACTGTACTGTGCCTTTAAGAGCCTATAGCAGTAAATGTCTCTGTTCTGTAGCTATCCCTGACTCTGTGCTTCAGTTACCTACTATCACACCGCACACTACTAGTAACACTATAACAGGAGCGTGTTGGTACCTCGGCAGAGCTAACCCGGTGACAGGTGCCGCAGCACGGTCCTCCTGCACATAACCCCTTGTACCCCCAGGTCCTCCTGCACATAACCCCTTGTACCCCCAGGTCCTCCTGCACATAACCCCTTGTACCCCCAGGTCCTCCTGCACATAACCCCTTGTACCCCAGGTCCTCCTGCACATAACCCCTTGTACCCCCAGGTCCTCCTGCACATAACCCCTTGTACCCCCAGGTCCTCCTGCACATAACCCCTTGTACCCCCAGGTCCTCCTGCACATAACCCCTTGTACCCCCAGGTCCTCCTGCACATAACCCCTTGTACCCCCAGGTCCTCCTGCACATAACCCCTTGTACCCCCAGGTCCTCCTGCACATAACCCCTTGTACCCCCAGGTCCTCCTGCACATAACCCCTTGTACCCCCAGGTCCTCCTGCACATAACACCTTGTACCCCCAGGTCCTCCTGCACATAACCCCTTGTACCCCCAGGTCCTCCTGCACATAACCCCTTGTACCCCCAGGTCCTCCTGCACATAACCCCTTGTACCCCCAGTTCCTCCTGCACATAACCCCTTGTACCCCCAGGTCCTCCTGCACATAACCCCTTGTACCCCCAGGTCCTCCTGCACATAACCCCTTGTACCCCAGGTCCTCCTGCACATAACCCCTTGTACCCCCAGGTCCTCCTGCACATAACCCCTTGTACCCCCAGGTCCTCCTGCACATAACCCCTTGTACCCCCAGGTCCTCCTGCACATAACCCCTTGTACCCCCAGGTCCTCCTGCACATAACCCCTTGTACCCCCAGGTCCTCCTGCACATAACCCCTTGTACCCCCAGGTCCTTCTGCACATAACCCCTTGTACCCCCAGGTCCTCCTGCACATAACCCCTTGTACCCCCAGGTCCTCCTGCACATAACCCCTTGTACCCCCAGGTCCTCCTGCACATAACCCCTTGTACCCCCAGGTCCTCCTGCACATAACCCCTTGTACCCCCAGGTCCTCCTGCACATAACCCCTTGTACCCCTAGGTCCTCCTGCACATAACCCCTTGTACCCCCAGGTCCTCCTGCACATAACCCCTTGTACCCCCAGGTCCTCCTGCACATAACCCCTTGTACCCCCAGGTCCTCCTGCACATAACCCCTTGTACCCCCAGGTCCTCCTGCACATAACCCCTTGTACCCCCAGGTTACCGCAGCCACACAACCACAACAATGTAACTACCTAAAAAGTGCAAAAAAAGTTTTTTCCCTCCATCATACAAGAGAAAGGGGGTTTTCCTTACTGCACATGTGGTGTGAACGCGGTCTTAGAGCGAGGCGCACCAGGATGCAGGGTCACTATAGGACAGCGCTGCCTCTTGTTATTGCACGGTTATAGCCTTAAAGGTGCAGTGACTCTTTTAGTGTTTTCTTTGTATAGACGAGCTCTGCTGGGCCCTGTCCACACTTGATTGTTTGCTTCCTCCCCAGCAGCGCTCCTCATCCATGCAGGATCCCATCGCAGGGACGTGGCCGGCCGTCTATCAGCTCCGGGCTCAGGACTCTATAACATCACTACTCCTCACATTCTATTATTCCTGGCCGCGGCCGGCGCCTCCCGCTCCCGTCTCCGATTAGTTTCTCAGGACGTTATTTGCAGTTTTTACACTTCTAGAGAAAACCACAATGAGCAAAGCGAGCGGGAAAGGTCGAGTGTTGTGTCTGAACAGCGGCCAGAGACACTTATACAGAGCCGCCGCCAGCTTTAACATCATCTACAGTATGGTGTCCTCTATGATCTATACACGGTATGCTCTGCCCTGTAGGTGTCCTCTATGATCTATACACGGTATGTTCTGCCCTGTAGGTATCCCCTATGATCTATACACGGCATGCCCTGCCTTCTAGGTCTCCTCTATGATCTATACACGGTATGCCCTGCCCTGTAGGTCTCCTCTATGATCTATACACGGCATGCCCTGCCCTGTAGGTCTCCTCTATGATCTATACACGGTATGCTCTGACCTGTAGGTCTCCTCTATGATCTATACACGGTATGCTCTGCCCTGTAGGTCTCCTCTATGATCTATACACGGTATGCTCTGCCCTGTAGGTCTCCTCTATGATCTATACACGGTATGCTCTGCCCTGTAGGTCTCCTCTATGATATATACACGGTATGCCCTGCCCTGTAGGTCTCCTCTATGATCTATACACGGCATGCCCTGCCCTGTAGGTCTCCTCTATGATCTATACACGGTATGCTCTGACCTGTAGGTATCTCCTATGATCTATACACGGTATGCTCTGCCCTGTAGGTGTCATCTATGATCTATACACGGTATGCTCTGCCCTGTAGGTGTCCTCTATGATCTATACACGGTATGCTCTGCCCTGTAGGTCTCCTCTATGATCTATACACGGTATGCTCTGCCCTGTAGGTGTCCTTTTCGATCTATACACGGTATGCTCTGCCCTGTAGGTGTCTTCCATGATCTATACACGGTATGCTCTGACCTGTAGGTCTCCTCTATGATCTATACACGGTATGCTCTGACCTGTAGGTCTCCTCTATGATCTATACAAGGCATGCCCTGCCCTGTAGGTATCCCCTATGATCTATACACGGTATGCTCTGCCCTGTAGGTGTCTTCCATGATCTATACACGGTATGCTCTGCCCTGTAGGTCTCCTCTATGATCTATACACGGTATGCTCTGCCCTGTAGGTGTCTTCCATGATCTATACACGGTATGCTCTGACTTGTAGGTCTCATACTCCTCCACCCAGAATGAAGGTCAGAACTTTACAGGGAATATTTTTGTAAAAATAACAAAGTAAAAATGCTGAGAGAAATCTATGAAATTTCTTTTCCCATAATATAAAAACATTGCTGAGGTTTAGCTGGAATGAGATCCGACCTAATGATATACTGCAACGTCTGCAGCCCGGAGTATGGAGAGTGCAGAGGAGGAAGCGCTGCCTGTCATGTACCCCTATCCTGGGACAGGAGGAAGAGCTGCCATGTACCCCTATCCTGGGACAGGAGGAAGAGCTGCCATGTACCCCTATCCTGGGACAGGAGGAAGAGCTGCCATGTACCCCTATCCTGGAACAGGAGGAAGAGCTGCCATGTACCCCTATCCTGGGACAGGAGGAAGAGCCGCTGCCATGTATCCCTATCCAGGGACAGGAGGAAGAGCTGCCATGTACCCCTATCCTGGGACTGGAGGAAGAGCTGCCATGTACCCCTATCCAGGGACAGGAGGAAGAGCCGCTGCCATGTAAACCCATCCTGGGACAGGAGGAAGAGCTGCCATGTACCCCTATCCTGGGACAGGAGGAAGAGCCGCTGCCATGTACCTCTATCCTGGGACAGAAGGAAGAGCTGCCTGCCATGTACCCCCATCCTGGGACAGGAGGAAGAGCCGCTGCCATGTACCCCTATCCTGGGACAGAAGGAAGAGCCGCTGCCATGTACCCCTATCCTGGGACAGGAGGAAGAGCCGCTGCCATGTATCCCTATCCTGGGACAGGAGGAAGAGCTGCCATGTACCCCTATCCTGGGACAGGAGGAAGAGCTGCCATGTACCCCTATCCTGGGACAGGAGGAAGAGCTGCTCCCCAACCTTGTCAGGACAGTAGGGCGCTGTGACCCTTGTGCTCTTTCTCCTCTTTGCGGTTGTATATTTGGGAGGTGTAATGGATGATTCTTATTCCTTTATGTCTAATTTAGACTTTTTTTTTACCACTTACCGATGAAAGAGAATATTGTACTGGGGACACATGCCGAGACTCTGCCTGATGGAGTCCATATGAGTCTGGATATCTCGGCCACGGACCCACACCGTACCGAAAGTGGGGGGGAATAATCCCGTTATTATAGATCTAAGAGGAAGAAACGGAAATCAGCAATAAGCAAATGATATATAATGCAGAGGTGCAAATATATATATATATATATATATAACAGAGCGGTCGCTGAGTGATTTACAGGCTGTCAGCTATATCACCCCAAACTCATCAGCCAAGCATCTATGTGGACAGAAGGACCCTGTCCCCCTCCAGACTCCTCTGTCTCCCTCCAGGCTCCTCTGTCCCCTCCTCCAGACTCCTCTGTCCCCTCCTCCAGACTCCTCTGTCTCCCTCCAGTCTCCTCTGTCCCCCTCCAGACTCCTCTGTCCCCTCCTCCAGTCTCCTTTGTCCTCCTCCTCCAGTCTCCTCTGTCCCCCTCCAGTCTCCTCTGTCTCCCTCCAGACTCCTCTGTCTCCCTCCAGTCTCCTCTGTCCCCCTCCAGTCTCCTCTGTCCCCCTCCAGTCTCCTCTGTCCCCCTCCAGGCTCCTCTGTCTCCCTCCAGTCTTCTTTGTCCCCCCTCCAGTCTCCTCTGTCCTCCTCCCCCAGGCTCCTCTGTCCCCCTCCAGGCTCCTCTGTCCCCCTCCAGGCTCCTCTGTCTCCCTCCAGGCTCCTCTGTCCCCCTCCAGTCTCCTCTGTCCCCCTCCAGGCTCCTCTGTCTCCCTCCAGGCTCCTCTGTCCCCCTCCAGGCTCCTCTGTCCCCCTCCAGGCTCCTCTGTCTCCCTCCAGTCTCCTCTGTCCTCCTCCAGACTCCTCTGTCCCCCCTCCAGGTTCCTCTGTCCCCCTCCAGTCTCCTCTGTCCTCCTCCAGTCTCCTTTGTCCCCCCTCCAGTCTCCTCTGTCCCCCTCCAGACTCCTCTGTCCTCCCCCAGACTCCTCTGTCCCCCTCCAGACTCCTCTGTCCCCCTCCAGACTCCTCTGTCCCCCTCCAGACTCCTCTGTCCCCTCTGTCCTCCCTCCAGTCTCCTCTGTCCCCTTCCAGTCTCCTCTGTCCCCCTCGACTCCTCTGTCCCCCTCCAGACCCCTCTGCCTAGAGTCTTCTTTTATTCTCCAGACTCTTTGTTCCTTTTCTGACTCCTCTATCCCCAGTATTAGTGATAAATCACGCTGATGCTAGCGGGTGGCACAGTATGGATGGTGAGAGCCCCTTACAGGACTGTAGTTTTCCCCGCTCCATTGTGCCCCAGGAAAGCAGTGATCTGCCCTTCATAAAAGGTGAGGTTCATCCTGTCCACGGCCGGCTTATAGGTATTGGGATAGACTTTAGTCAGATCCTGGATGCAAACTCCGGGGACCATTCCGGGGGGTTCAGGCTCAAAGAACGGATTGGCTGCAAAGGAATTAATAAAATATGCAATGTATATATGTATTCTCATATACAAACAAAGGTCTGAGCGCCCCCCACCCCTAAGCACCGCCTGCCATTGAGCCCCTCCACTTCTGATCACCTCCCGTCCCTGAGCACCCCCCCGCCACTAAGTGCCCCCCGTCCCTGAGCACTCCCACCACTGAGCACCTCCTACACCTCAGCACTCCCTACCTCTGAGCGCCCCCCACCCCTGAGCACCTCCCACCCCTGAGCACCTCCCACCCCTGAGCACTCCCCGCCACTGAGCACTCCCCACCACTGAGCACTCCTCACCCATGAGTAACTCCCACCCCTAAGCACCCTCCCACCCCTGATCAACTCTCACACCTGAGCACTGCCTACCCCTGAGCACTCTCTGCCACTGAGCGATTCCCACACCTGAACACCTTCCACACCTGAGCACTCCCCGCCACCGAGCACTCCCACAGCTGAGCACCTCCCACACCTGAGCACCTCCCACACCTGAGCACCTCCCACACCTGAGTACTCCCCGCCACCGAGCACTCTAAACCCCTGAGCACTCCCACACCTGAGCACTCCCACACCTGAGCACCTCCCACAGCTGAGCATCTCCCACACCTGAGTACTCCCCGCCACCGAGCACTCTAAACCCCTGAGCACCCCCACACCTGAGCACCCCCACACCTGAGCACTCCCACACTTGAGCACCTTCCACACCTGAGCACTCCCACACTTGAGCACCTTCCACACCAACATTTCTTTAAATATAACCAAAATCAATAAAATGTATTAGTATAATATTGGGGCGGCAGTGGGGGAGGAGCTGCTACTACACTGCGATCCCTCTCTTTACCATCCGTCAGCTGATCCTTGTCCTTCCTCTCCTTCTCTTGTTGATCCTTCAGTTGTTTCTCTTCCTTCTCCTTTTCTTTCTTTATTATATGTTTGCATCTGTCTTTGTCGGTGAGTTTGTTATCGGGCACCGGAGCGGCTTCTTTCTTCACCTCCGCGGGGGGCGGCTTCTCTGTCAATCATGGAGACATATCCAGTATTAGGTACATGTGGTGTCAGCGATCAGCAAGAGAAGGTCCCTGATCCTGCTGATCCAGAACAAGAAGCAGACAAGAGCCGCACAAGCGATGGCAGAAAACCTCAGGCCAGGCTTCTCCCACCGCCTCTGCAGTACTACAACTCCTATCATGCCCTGATACCCTGGTCTTAGTCTACATTCTACCTAACCCACCACGCACCTCTCTAGCCGCCCTTACCGTCCTGGTTTTCATCCACATGTTCATGGACTGAGAGCTCCGTCTGCACAGAATCCGCTGGGGTTGTAAAGCATTGAAAAAAATGTAAAACTGCATAAGTGATGACTGGTTTGTAGGCAGTAATGCAGTCACAGTGGTCATGCGGCTCATCTACGAGACATTGATAAGCAAAGGCCTTCTCCAAAGAGTGCCCCCTACTGGATGGTCGTTCAGAGGAGACTGGTCCCTGGGCCTAAAGGTGTATGGAGGTTTATATGCAGAATATCTCTCCTCCAGAAGGAAGGGAGCTCCATGCAGATGTCTACTCTTCCTTATGGAGGAGATTCCAGCTTGGCCTATAATCCCCAGTCATGCTTCAAGGCTCTTTAAAGGGGCCGAAAGTCATGGCTGCACATCCGCATGTTATACAACAACAAAGCATCATGTCAGCGCCATAGTGCCAATGGTCTTACAGTAGAGAATATAGAGAGTTCATTAGTATCACTGCTCTTACAGTAGAGAATATAGAGGGCTCCATAGTGTCAATGCTCTTACAGTAGAGAATATAGAGAGCTCCATAGTGCCAATGCTCTTACAGTAGAGAATATAGAGGGCTCCATAGTGTCACTGCTTTTACAGTAGAGAATATAGAGAGCTCCATAGTGTCACTGCTTTTACAGTAGAGAATATAGAGGTCCATAGTCTCACTGCTCTTACAGTAGAAAATATAGAGGGCTCCATAGTCTCACTGCTCTTACAGTACAGAATATAGAGAGCTCCATAGTGCCAATGCTCTTACAGTAGAGAATATAGAGAGTTCCTTAGTATCACTGCTCTTACAGTAAAGAATATAGAGAGCTCCATAGTCTCACTGCTCTTACAGTAAAGAATATAGAGAGCTCCATAGTGACAATGCTCTTACAGTAGAGAATATTGAGGTTCATACTCTCACTGCTCTTACAGTAGAGATTATAGAGAGCTCCATAGTGTCACTGCTCTTACAGTAGAGAATATAGAGGGCTCCATAGTGTCACTGCTTTTACAGTAGAGAATATAGAGGTCCATAGTCTCACTGCTCTTACAGTAGAAAATATAGAGGGCTCAATAGTCTCACTGCTCTTACAGTAGAGAATATAGAGAGCTCCATAGTGCCAATGTTCTTACAGTAGAGAATATAGAGGGCTCCATAGTGCCAATGCTCTTACAGTAGAGAATATAGAGAGCTCCATAGTGCCAATGCTCTTACAGTAGAGAATATAGAGGGCTCCATAGTGTCACTGCTTTTACAGTAGAGAATATAGAGAGCTCCATAGTGTCACTGCTTTTACAGTAGAGAATATAGAGTTCCATAGTCTCACTGCTCTTACAGTAGAAAATATAGAGGGCTCCATAGTCTCACTGCTCTTACAGTACAGAATATAGAGAGCTCCATAGTGCCAATGCTCTTACAGTAGAGAATATAGAGGGCTCCATAGTGCCACTGCTCTTACAGTAGAGAATATAGAGAGCTCTATAGTGCCAATGCTCTTACAGTAGAGAATATAGAGGGCTCCATAGTGTCACTGCTTTTACAGTAGAGAATATAGAGGTCCATAGTCTCACTGCTCTTACAGTAGGGAATATAGAGGGCTCCATAGTGTCACTGCTTTTACAGTAGAGAATATAGAGGTCCATAGTCTCACTGCTCTTACAATAAAGAAGCACCCTGCAAGCGGGCCCAGTCTCCTGGTTACTCTACTCCCCTGCCCTCCTGATTTTACTCTTCTTTCCCCCATTTTGTGCCGCTGCGACCCCCACAGCACATAAGTGACCGCACATCTCCGTGCTTCATGCAATAAATAAGAGGTGAATATTCACCCCCACAGATACAAAGATAGGAAAGTGAGTGACAGGTCGTGCTACAAATTCTGAATTCTGAGGGTCTAGTGGTATGGGGTGGGGGTGCCTAATGGTCGGGGGGGAGGGGGGTAGAATGGAATGGGGTGGGGGTGCCTAATGGTCGGGGGGGGGGGGGGGGGGGTGGTGGTAGAATGGAATGGGGTGGGGGTGCCTAATGGTCGGGAGGGGGGGGGTAGAATGGAATTGGGGTGCCTAATGGTCGGGAGGGGGGGGGGGGCTGGGTCAGAGCAAACAGCTGGGAGGTATTTACGGGATTAGGAGTCCATAGAACAGAGGCCATTGTGCTGCAGCTCTGTAGCGGCGTCCGCAGATCCGGCTGCTGATCTCTATAGATATTCCCAATTACAGAGCCGCTTATCTGCGTTCCGGCTCCAGAATTAGCCGGGTGTCATTGTACTTCATCTTTCTCATCAGCATCAAAGTCGCCCGGTGACTCAGCTCCCAGTAATTCCATCATAATAATTACAGGCCAATTACCAGTTCAAAGCCCCTCCATAATATTCCCATTGACTGTACTGGGAGTAATCCCGTTACCGGGTCACAATGAGCGGACTTTGTCTGACCAGCGCAGGACGCCGCTTACCATCAACTTCCAGGGGATTCTCAAAATTGCACCAGAATGTTGGCAAAAGCGCAAAATACCACGGCCGGGGTATCCCGTACTCTCCTGGAAGACACAAAGCATGAGAAGCCGTGAGACAGATGGCGGGTGTAACCACATATATATATATATACGGCAGGTGTCCACATACATTTATATACGGCGGGTGTCCACCCACATTATATACATGGCGGGTGTCCACATATATATATATATACGGCGGGTGTCCACATACATATATACATGGCGGGTGTCCACATACATTTATATACGGCGGGTGTCCACATACATTTATATACGGCGGGTGTCCACATACATTTATATACGGCGGGTGTCCACAAACATTTATATACGGCGGGTGTCCACATACATATATACATGGCGGGTGTCCACATTATATACATGGCGGGTGTCCACATACATATATACATGGCGGGTGTCCACATACATTTATATACGGCGGGTGTCCACATACATTTATATACGGCGGGTGTCCACATAACATTTATATACGGCGGGTGTCCACATACATATATACATGGCGGGTGTCCACATTATATACATGGCGGGTGTCCACATACATATATACATGGCGGGTGTCCACATACATTTATATACGGCGGGTGTCCACATACATTTATATACGGCGGGTGTCCACATACATATATACATGGCGGGTGTCCACATACATATATATACGGCGGGTGTCCACATACATATATACATGGCGGGTGTCCACATACATATATACATGGCGGGTGTCCACATACATATATACATGGCGGGTGTCCACATACATATATACACGGCGGGTGTCCACATACATATATATACGGCGGGTGTCCACATACATATATACATGGCAGGTATACACATGCACACACATATATATATATATATATATATATATACATGGCGGGTGTCCACATTATATACAAGGCGGGTGTCAACATACATATATACACGGTGGGTGTCAATATATATATATATATATATATATATATATATATACATATATATATATACACGGCCGGTGTCAACATACATATATACATGGCAGGTATACACATACACACACATATATATATATATATATATATATATACATGGCGGGTGTCCACATTATATACAAGGCGGGTGTCAACATACATATATACACTGCGGAAATACAGGAAAATGAGGTCCTATAAGATCCATGGAACCAACCTCTTATAGACCATCATACATCATACAGGAGCACCTCAGCTGTGTGTTCAGGTGTATTAAAGGGGCACTGAAGAAAAACAAAAAATTCTATCAAAACTGGTACAAGTGAGTGCCAAAGATTTGTAATTCACTTCTATTAGAAAGAAATCTCCAGTCATCCAGTACTTATCAGCTGCTGTATGTCCTGCAGGAAGTGGTGTATTCTCTCTGCTGCCACCTCTGTCCATGTCAGGAACTGTCCACAGCAGGAGAGGTTTTCTATTGGGATTTGTTGCTGCTCTGGACAGTTCCTGACATGGACAGAGGTGGCAGCAGAGAGCACTGTGTCAGACTGGAGAGAATAAAACACTTCCTGCAGGACATACAGCAGCTGATAAGTGCTTGAAGACTTGTAATTTTTTTTAATAGAACTGAACTTACAAATCTCTGGCACTTTCTGGTACCACTTAATTTTATAGAATTTTTCTTGCTGTTGTTGTTGGAGTGCCCCTTTAAATAGTGAGAGAGGAATGATCTCTGTCCCCTACAGACCCCACTGTCCCACAGAATGCGAGGGGTCCATCTAGCGTTTCTCCCTCCCCTATGAGAGCCCTTTAGTATCACAGCTCGGTGACATCTTGGATTCCGATGGTTTTCTTTGTAGTTATTTGTTTTTCTTGTTGAGATTCCTGATTATCCAGCGAAGATGGAAATAAATGTCGGACTATTAACAATCGATTGCCCGGTCACTGACTACCCGATAAGTAGTATACAGCACAGACGATTATACATAGTACACTGCTCAAAAATATAAAGGGAACAACAGAATTTAACACTTCTGTGACATCAGACTGTCCACTCAGGAAGCAGCACTGACTGACACTCACTGTCACCTGCAGCACTGACTGACACTGTCATCTGCAGCACTGACTGACACTCAATGTCACCTGCAGCACTGACTGACACTCAATGTCACCTGCAGCACCGACTGACACTCAATGTCACCTGCAGCACCGACTGACACTCACTGTCACCTGCAGCACCGACTGACACTCACAGTCACCTGCAGCACTGACTGACACTGTCACCTGCAGCACTGACTGACACTGTCACCTGCAGCACTGACTGACACTGTCACCTGCAGCACTGACTGACACTCATTGTCACTTGCAGGAGGAGCTACCAGGAGACAGGACTGTACACCAGGACACGTGGCGGGGGCCGTATTGTCCAGACGCTGGAGGCTACCAGGAGACAGGGAGGTCGGAAGGGTCAGGGGGTGCAGTATACACTGAGAGGTCGAGGGAGTCAGGGGGTGTGGTATATGCGGAGAGGTCGGGAGGGTCAGGGGGTGCAGTATATGCTGAGAGGTCGGGGGAGTCAGGGGGTGCAGTGTATGCTGAGAGGTCGGGAGGGTAAGGGGGTGCAGTATATGCTGAGAGGTCGGGAGGGTCAGGGGGTGCAGTATATGCTGAGAGGTCGGGAGGGTCAGGGGGTGCAGTATACCCTAAAAGGTCGGGAGGGTCAGTATACGCTGAGAGGGCGGGAGGGTCAGGGGGTGTAGTATATGCTGAGAGGTCGGGAGGGTTAAAGGGTGCAGTATATGCTGAGAGGTCGGGAGGGTCAGGGGGTGCAGTATATGCTGAGCGGTCGGGAGGGTTAGGGGGTGCAGTATACACTGAGAGGTCGGGAGGGTCAGGGGGTGCAGTATACGCTGAAAGGTCGGAAGGGTCAGGGGGTGCGGTATATGCTGAGAGGTCGGGAGGGTCAGGGGGTGCAGTATACGCTGAGAGGTCAGGAGGGTCAGGGGGTGCAGTATACGCTGAGAGGTCGGGAGGGTCAGGGGGTGCAGTATATGCTGAGAGGTGGGGAGGGTCAGGGGGTGCAGTATACGCTGAGAGGTCGGAAGGGTCAGTGGGTGCAGTATACGCTGAGAGGTCGGGAGGGTCAGGGGGTGCAGTATATGCTGAGAGATCGGGAGGGTCAGGGGGTGCAGTATATGCTGAGAGGTTGCGGGAGTCAGGGGGTGCAGTATACGCTGAGAGGTCGGAAGGGTCAGGGGGTGCAGTATATGCTGAGAGGTCGGGAGGGTCAGGGGGTGCAGTATACCCTGAGAGGTCGGGAGGGTCAGGGGGTGTAGTATATGCTGAGAGGTCGGGAGGGTCAGGGGGTGCAGTATATGCTGAGCGGTCGGGAGGGTTAGGGGGTGCAGTATACACTGAGAGGTCGGGAGGGTCAGGGGGTGCGGTATACGCTGAAAGGTCGGAAGGGTCAGGGGGTGCGGTATATGCTGAGAGGTCGGGAGGGTCAGGGGGTGCAGTATACGCTGAGAGGTCAGGAGGGTCAGGGGGTGCAGTATATGCTGAGAGGTGGGGAGGGTCAGGGGGTGCAGTATATGCTGAGAGGTCGGAAGGGTCAGTGGGTGCAGTATACGCTGAGAGGTCGGGAGGGTCAGGGGGTGCAGTATATGCTGAGAGGTTGGGAGGGTTAGGGGGTGCAGTATATGCTGAGAGGTCGGGGGAGTCAGGGGGTGCAGTATATGCTGAGAGGTCGGGGGAGTCAGGGGCTGCAGTATATGCTGAGAGGTCGAAGGGTCAGGGGGTGTAGTAATAGCTGGGAGATTGGGAGGGTTAGGGGGTGCAGAATACGCTGAGAGGTCGGAAGGGTCAGGGGGTGCAGAATACGCTGAGAGGTCGGGGGAGTCAGGGGGTGCAGTATATGCTGAGAGGTCGGGAGGGTCAGGGGGTGCAGTATATGCTGAGAGGTCGGGAGGGTCAGGGGGTGCAGTATACGCTGAGAGGTCGGGAGGGTCAGGGGGTGCAGTATAAGCTGAGAGGTCGGAAGGGTCAGGGGGTGCAGTATACGCGAAGAGGTCGGGAGGGTTAGGGGGTGCAGTATACGCTGAGAGGTCGGGAGGGTCAGGGCGTGCAGTATATGCTGAGAGGTCAGGGGAGTCAGGGGGTGCAGTATACACTGAGAGGTGGGGAGGGTCAGGGGGTGCAGTATATGCTGAGAGGTCGGGAGGGTCAGGGGGTGCAGTATATGCTGAGAGGTTGGGAGGGTCAGGGGGTGCAGTATATGCTGAGAGGTCGGGAGGGTCAGGGGGTGCAGTATATGCTGAGAGGTCGGGAGAGTCAGGGGGTGCAGTATACGCTGAGAGGTCGGAAGGGTCAGGGGGTGCAGTATATGCTGAGAGGTCGGGAGGGTAAGGGGGTGCAGTATATGCTGAGAGGTCGGGAGGGTCAGGGGGTGCAGTATATGCTGAGAGGTCGGGAGGGTCAGGGGGTGCAGTATATGCTGAGAGGTCGGGAGAGTCAGGGGGTGCAGTATATGCTGAGAGGTCGGGAGAGTCAGGGGGTGCAGTATACGCTGAGAGGTCGGGAGGGTCAGGGGGTGCAGTATACGCTGAGAGGTCGGGAGGGTCAGGGGGTGCAGTATACACTGAGAGGTCGGGAGGGTCAGGGGGTGCAGTATATGCTGAGGGGTCGGGAGGGTTAGGGGGTGCAGTATACGCTGAGAGGTCGGGGGAGTCAGGGGGTGCCGTATACACTGAGAGGTCGGGAGGGTCAGGGGGTGCAGTATACGCTGAGAGGTCGGGAGGGTCAGGGGGTGCAGTATACGCTGAGAGGTCGGGAGGGTCAGGAGGTTTGGGCAGGGAACTGTAGGAATTGCACATGGAGAAATATGAAGAGTTATCGGGAATACTTAAAAAAATAAACATTGCTTGAAAAATTCTTCCCCTTCTGACGGGTGATAGATGTTACTGCCGCGTGATAGATGTTACTGCCGCGTGATAGTTGTGACTGCCGGGTGATAGATGTGACTGACGGGTGATAGATGTGACTGACGGGTGATAGTTGTGACTGCCGCGTGATAGATGTTACTGCCGCGTGATAGATGTGACTGCCGGGTGATAGATGTGACTGCCGCGTGATAGTTGTGACTGACTGGTGATAGATGTGACTGACGGGTGATAGATGTGACTGACGGGTGATAGATGTTACTGCCGGGTGATAGATGTGACTGCCGGGTGATAGATGTGACTGCCGGGTGATAGATGTTACTGCCGCGTGATAGATGTGACTGCCGGGTGATAGATGTGACTGCCGCGTGATAGTTGTGACTGACTGGTGATAGATGTGACTGACGGGTGATAGATGTGACTGACGGGTGATAGATGTGACTGACGGGTGATAGATGTGACTGACGGGTGATAGATGTGACTGACGGGTTATAGATGTGACTGCCGGGTGATAGATGTGACTGCCCGGTGATAGATGTTACTGCCGGGTGATAGATGTTACTGCCGGGTGATAGATGTGACTGCCGGGTGATAGATGTGACTGCCGGGTGATAGATGTTACTGCCGGGTGATAGATGTTACTGCCGGGTGATAGATGTGACTGCCGGGTGATAGATGTGACTGGCGGGTGATAGATGTGACTGGCGGGTGATAGATATGACTGACGGGTGATAGATGTGACTGACGGGTGATAGATGTGACTGCCGGATGATGGATGTTACTGCCGGGTGATGGATGTTACTGCCGGGTGATAGATGTGACTGACGGGTGATAGATGTGACTGACGGGTGATAGATGTTACTGCCGGGTGATAGATGTGACTGCCGGGTGATAGATGTGACTGACGGGTGATAGATGTTACTGCCGGGTGATAGATGTTACTGCCGGGTGATAGATGTGACTGCCGGATGATGGATGTTACTGCCGGGTGATGGATGTTACTGCCGGGTGATAGATGTTACTGCCGGGTGATAGATGTTACTGACGGGTGATAGATGTTACTGCCGGATGATAGATGTGACTGACGGGTGATAGATGTTACTGACGGGTGATAGATGTTACTGACGGGTGATAGATGTGACTGACGGGTGATAGATGTTACTGCCGGGTGATAGATGTGACTGCCGGGTGATAGATGTGTCTGCCGGGTGATAGATGTGACTGCCGGGTGATAGATGTGACTGCCGGGTGATAGATGTGACTGCCGCGTGATAGTTGTGACTGACGGGTGATAGATGTGACTGACGGGTGATAGATGTGACTGCCGGGTGATAGATGTGACTGACGGGTGATAGATGTGACTGCCGAGTGATAGATGTGACTGCCGGGTGATAGATGTTACTGCCGGGTGATAGATGTGACTGCCGGGTGATAGATGTGACTGCCGGGTGATAGATGTGACTGCCGGGTGATAGATGTGACTGCCGGGTGATAGATGTGACTGCCGGGTGATAGATGTTACTGCCGGGTGATAGATGTGACTGCCGGGTGATAGATGTGACTGACGGGTGATAGATGTTACTGACGGGTGATAGATGTTACTGCCGGGTGATAGATGTGACTGCCGGGTGATAGATGTGACTGCCGGGTGATAGATGTGACTGCCGGATGATAGATGTGACTGCAGGGTGATAGATGTGACTGCCGGGTGATAGATGTGACTGCCGGGTGATAGTTGTTACTGCCGGGTGATAGCTGTGACTGCCGGGTGATAGTTGTTACTGCCGGGTGATAGATGTTACTGCCGGGTGATAGATGTTACTGCCGGGTGATAGATGTGACTGCCGGGTGATAGTTGTTACTGCCGGGTGATAGATGTGACTGCCGGGTGATAGATGTTACTGCCGGTTGATAGTTGTTACTGACGGGTGATAGAAGTGACTGCCGGGTGATAGATGTGACTGCCGGGTGATAGATGTTCCCGCTAGACGCATCTCCGGAGTCATCAGTTTCAGAGAATCTCCGAGTAGACAAATTTACTGAGCAATGTAATGACTCCACATAAGGAGATGCATCAACCCCCAGGGCCGGCTCCCTGCCCTCCGCTGTATAATGTATAGTGTAAAGGCCCTATTCAACGGAACTGATAATCGTCCTGTGGAATAGGAGGCAACGATCACCCGACATCGTTCATGTCGGCTGATCGTTGAGGTCGTTTGTCTTTCAACGTGTTGAGAGACAAACGACTTATATAGCAGCGATCTGCTGCCGCCACTCCGCGGAATTGGAGCGTCGGAAAAAGACCCCCGCTATATCTTATGGGCTGCCCAGACGATCAGCCATCACCCCCCCCCCACCCCCCCGCGGACTCACCATGTAAAATAGTGGCAGCAGTGAGCGGGAAATGAGGAGCAAACGAGCGCTCATAGCGTAATACGGCCTTAAAGCCTCACACTTACACAGGTGCAGCTTTGCTCGGGATAGACCATCAATGTTAGGCAAAGAACAGGCCATGGCACTTGTGCATTCCCTTGTGCATTCCCTTGTGCATTCCCTTGTGCATTCCCTTGATACATGATACATGGCATGATACATGGGCTGGCATACCGTGTGTCCTTCATCAGTGCACCATGTAAATGGCGTCTTATAGTCCCCCCTGCAGAATGAGAAGCATACCTGGAAACACATGGTCTATGTACCACGCAAGGATCCAATACACAAAAGCATCAAAAAGCATCATGACTATAGAGAACAAGAAGCTGTATTCATCTCCCTCAACCGGACTCTTCCGGATATTGCCGAACTGTAAGCCGAGGCCTTGCTCCTCGTATCGGGATAAATATTCTGTCCCAAAGCCGAAAGCCACAGGAGACAGCAAACTCTGCAACAGAAGAGACACAAGATCAGAGGACAATGTGACTATGAGGGGCTGCTGCCCGAACACTGTGCTCTATGAGATGCTGCTGCCCGAACACTGTGCTCTATGAGATGCTGCTGTGCAGTGTCCCAGAACATGCAGACTACTACTCCTATTATGGCCATTTCTCTTGCTGTGTCCATGCCTGTTCTGGTAAGTGTTTGCACTGCAACTGCTGCTGGTTTTCCCCTAGTATTCTCTGGTAATGTGCATTTTCATGTGTATTCTCATGTATTCCTGTGTATTATTACAGTGTACAGTGGTATGCAAGGCTGTTGATCACGTGACCTGTAACCATGGTTCCTCCAATGGCCGACTAGCTCTGGCCAGGAGCAACCATGTGACCTCCCACTTCCTCCTAACAAGTGAGTCTTCCCCCTGCTTCCAAGCAAGGAGGATGTGTGTCGTCCCTCTCCTGCCTCAGAGGAGTTGGGCTTCTTCTCTGCAGCTCCCACTTCACCACTAGAAGTGTGGATCAGGTGCTCTGCTATATTCAAGTCTTCGGCTGTATCTGCCTGCTCAAGTGTCCGGATTCTTCTCTCTCATCTGGGTGTCATTCCGTTATCTCCCCTCATCGCTACAAGGATTCACAGCAAGTATTACTCTCAAGCTAATCCACCCAGCAACGCTATTTCTCTCATACTCCTACTCCCATCATCCGGCACGTATTCTCACAGCCTATGCAGCACCACTCCTGCCTTATTTGTCAAAGCCTGCTATATACCCGATTGCATCCGGACAGAACTGTTGCTACTAGTTACCTCATCTATAATAAAACCGCTGTTACTGAACCCTGGCATTGGTGTCCACTAACTGGTGCCCTGACTAAGTGCAGCAAAGAATCGCATGCCCATCATCACCCGCAGATTCCACAGACCGGCCCTACAGCTGTGCTGCCCTCAGGCCTATACCGTGACAAGTATAACCCCTGCAGCTGCCCCGGTCATTGCCCGCTCATAACACCAGCACTGCGGAAGTAGCCCCCAGGGGCCAGGGCATCGCATTTTTGGCGTCACGAACAGGATCACGTTCACCCCGCGGTGTTCATATTTTCTACCACTCATCATCCTCAGAGACTCTGCTATTGCCGCGCGGCGGCCGCTCAAGCTCCGCCCCGGCCCTGCAGTACCCAAGCCTCTGTTGCAGGAGGGAAGAAGATTGTGCCCGGACCGCCGGAAGTGTTGGTGCTGACTTCCGGCCTATCCCTCCCCGGCCCCGGACACCCTGCCTATCGGTGCCTGCTGTTCCCGCGAGTTCTCCTCGTCTCTGCTCCCTTCCAGGCGCCTTACATCGGAACCCCTCATCATGTCCACCGGCCATCACAGTGACTCTGACGGGTCCGGCAGTCCGCCGATGGCCCGGGCGTCACCCACGGCTCCCGTTGCTATGGCTACCACAGCGGTTCCGTTCTTCATTGGGCCCAACAATCTCCCCAGCTATAAAGGGGAACCCCACACGTTGGCTGCTTTCAAGGAAAAAATTTCCCGCACCCTTGAACTTGTCTCACTCTCTCCCACTCAGCAGGTGCAGTTGCTGATAGGACAACTTGAGGGTCCCGCTGCAGAGAAGGTGCGATCCTGGCCAGCTACGGAGAAAGCTAATGTACAACAGATCCTGGCCCGGCTGAGTAAAGAATTTGAGGTACAGTCTCCCACGGAGGTCCGCCTTAAGTTTTATGACCGACGACAAAGGCCAGGTGAGACCCTCAGAGACTATGCACTAGCACTCCAATCTGCCTACCGGGCCCTGAGACAGGTTGATACCATAGACCCCTCGGCCGTGGAGAGTATGATCACTGACCGCTTCATAGAGGGGGTGGACTCTAGACTCATCCAGAGCCAACTGCGTATGCTGGCTGCCCAAAACCCTACAATGCCTTTCCTGGACTTCAAGACTCTGGCTCTAAGGGTGGTTGGCATTGACAATCCCTGTGTCGGCCGTACTCCGGGTTCAGATTCCCCGGACCCGGTGGGACCTATACCCTCACCTCCAGTGCCCACTATGGTTCCGCCGGTTTCAGCTATACAAGATGCCCAACAGTCTATCCCGGCTAGCTCACCAGCGATCCCTGCTCTCCTTACGCAAGTGGTTGACTCCCTCTGCCAAGCCCTAAGGGGGCTACAAGGGGCCTATCCAACACCTCCACCACCACAGGACCCCTGCCCTGAGTATGCAGTTCCCGATCGGCCTCCTCCACAGAGACTTAGATCCCCTGAGCGCCCCTATTGCCGCCACTGTAGGCGACATCGACACTACCGCTCCCAATGCTATCAGTTAAACGGGCTACCCCTGGGTCCGAGGGCCAACACCCAGGAGGTCGAGATCCAGGCCCGCAGGAAGCACAGTGGTTCTCAAGGTTCCTCTCACAATGCCCGCATGTGACTCTCTGGGTGGACGGAGTCCCCCTGGAGGCTCTGGTAGATACAGGTTCCCAGGTTACCACTATCCCGAGGCATGTGTTTGAAGAACATTGGGATCTGAGAACCCTAGGTCCGGTTGAGAAATACCGTCTGAAACTTATTGCTAGTAATGGTCGTCCTATTGTGCAACTAGGTTACTGGGAACCCACTGTCTGCATAGGGAAGCGAGAGCTAGCACGTCAGGGTATCATTGTTACTGAGGCTCAGGAAGATAGTGGGACCGTGGTATTAGGCATGAATATTATCCGTCATGTATTCACTGAAGTGTTGGATGCCTTGAATGCCTCTATGTCTTGTGCTTCTCCTCAGTACAGGCAAGCCGTCCAGAAGACCATTAAAGTGCTCACCACTCAGCGGAAGTTTGCCAATCCTCGAGGAGAAATCTGCCGAGTCCGCACTAGAGATGCTCGTCCGATCACCATCCCAGCTAACAGTGAGTTCCTCATCTGGTGCAGGGTCCGTCCGGGCCTCAACAATGCTGACTATGTGGCCCTTCTGGATGCTATTGAAATTGAGGTGCAACCTCTTGTCAGGGCCGCTAGAAGCCTGGTGACCGTCTCCAATGGTCAGGTCCCTGTCCGTCTGGTGAACCTTGGAGACTCCCCAGCTGACCTACCCAAGTTCACCACCGTGGCCATGCTATACCAACTCGATCCTGAGGACATCGTCTGTGAGGAAACCATCGCCTATCAGAGATCCATCCGTGGCACTCAAAGGGACTCAAACAGGGCTCTCGCCCCTTGGTGGGACGAACTCCATATTGGCGATGCCAATACCCCACTTGAATACCTCCACGGCATCCTCAAGGTGGCCAAAAGGTATCACGAGGCCTTCAGCAAACACTCCCTCGATTTCGGGAAGACCAATCTGGTCCAGCATCGGATCAACACTGGGGACCATTTGCCTATCAAAGAGAAACATCGGCCAATCCCTCCTGCCAGCTATCAGTAGGTCAAGAAACTGCTCAAGGAGATGAAAGACTCTAACGTTATCCAAGAAAGTCAGAGTCCGTGGGCTGCCCCTATTGTCCTCGTGAAAAAGAAAGACGGTAACATCCGGTTCTGCGTGGATTATAGGAAGATAAACACAATCACCCACAAGGATGCCTATCCTTTGCCCCGGATCGAAGAGTCTATTGCTGCTTTGGGGTCAGCCGCCTACTTCTCCACCTTGGACCTCACCAGTGGGTTCTGGCAGGTGCCCATGGCACCCGAAGACCGTGAGAAGACGGCCTTCACCACCCCCATGGGGCTCTTTGAATTCACCAGCATGCCCTTCGGTCTGTGCAACGCCCCCACTACCTTCCAGCGGTTGATGGAAAGGTGTCTCGGCCATCTCAACTTTCAGAGTGTCCTGCTATACCTAGATGATGTGATTGTCTATTCACGTACCTACGAAGATCACGTCCATCATCTGGCTGAAGTGTTCCAGGTCCTAATCGATCACGGCCTGAAAATCAAGCCTTCCAAGTGCCACCTTCTCAAACCCCAAGTGAACTATCTGGGGCATGTTGTAAGTGCTGAGGGGATACGACCCGATCCAGAGAAGATCTCGGCTGTGGAACACTGGGATACCCCTAAGACCGTCAAGGAGGTGAGAAGCTTTCTGGGATTTGCCGGCTATTACCGCCGCTTCATTCCCCACTTTGCCCAAGTGGCCGAGCCCCTCAATGAGTTACTCCGGGGTTGCCCTCGAGAAAGCTACAACCGACGACTCCCCGTCGAGTGGTCCGAACGGCAGGAGGTTGCCTTTCAAACCCTGAAACGTCTGTTGACCACGCCTCCTATCCTGGCCTACCCGGACTATAACCTTCCTTTCCGGCTCTACACGGACGCCAGCTTCCAAGGCCTGGGAGCTGTGCTGTCCCAGGTTCAAGATGGCCAAGAGAGAGTTGTAGCTTATGCCAGCCGGAGTCTTCGGGGCGCTGAAAAGAACGACAACAATTATAGCTCCTTCAAGTTGGAGTTACTAGCCCTAGTGTGGGCTGTCACCGAAAAGTTCAAGGACTACCTGGCTGCCACCCCTGTTACCATCTATATGGATAACAACCCGTTGGCGCATCTCAACACTGCTCGGCTGGGCGCCCTGGAACAGCGGTGGGCTTCTCGACTGGCCAATTTCCAGTTTGAAATTAAGTACCGCAGTGGCAAGGCTAACGTCAATGCAGACCTCCTGTCCCGACTACCCAAGGGCGAAGAGGCCCCAGAGGACAGTGATTGGGAAGATGTAGAAATGCCTCCCTTCTATCAAAGGTTCGCTACCCAGAGTGCTATTGATGCAGCTAGGCCTGAAACGCCTTCGCCTCCACCTAGGGCCCCGCAAGACTTGGCCAGGTGGCAGACCATCCAGGAAGAGTCCCGTGTCCTGGGGGAGATCTATGACTACCTCTCTACTGGTCGGGTCCCCATGCGGATAAAGAGGCCCTATCCTGATGTCGAGCTAAGGCGACTCTGGAGGCAAAGAAAGAGGCTCTTCCTACAGAAGGGACTGATCCTGCGGAACTCTCTTGACCCGGTCTCTGGGGAGAGGTGCCACCAGATCCTCATTCCCCGACGAGACGCTAAGATGGTGCTAGATGCCTACCATGACCGGTCCGGTCATTTCGGGGTACACAAGACGGAGGCCACTATCCGACAGCGGTTCTACTGGATCGGGATGAGGGCTGACATCGAGAACTGGTGTGCTGAGTGCCCTGCCTGTAATATCTCCAAAGCTGGGGGAAGAGAAGTCAGGGCCCCTTTGCATCCAATCACCTCCCACCGGCCGAATCAGCTAGTCGCCCTGGACCATGTGAAGCTGGCCCCTACAAGATGCGGGTGTACCTACGCCCTCACCATGGTTCGACCATTACTCCAAGTGGGTAGTCGTGGTACCTGTCAGAGACTTGACCGCCAAGACCACCGCCCTTACTTTTTACAAGGAGTATGTAAAGCACTATGGGTGCCCAGAGTTTCTGCTGACGGACCGGGGTCCGGCCTTTGAGTCGCAACTTTTCGAGGAGCTGTGTGCCTACCACGAATGTAAGAAGCTCCGTACCACGGCCTATCACCCTCAAGGGAATGGTCTGTGTGAAAAAGTTAACCAGGTCTTTATCAACATGCTCCGAACGGCTTCAGTGACGAAGAGAGTAGAGTGGCCCCACTTGTTGGATGAACTGGTGGAGATCTATAACAATACCACTCATTGTTCCACTGGCTACTCCCCGTTCTACCTGATGTTCGGCCGCCAAGGCCAACTTCCTCAGGACCGTGCTCTTGGAGTCCAAGCTCCTGACACCTTCAACCCCCTACCTGAAACTGACTGGGTTCGGGAGCATCAGAGGAGAATCCAAGATACCCGTGAAATTGTTGACCGGAGGATGGGGGAGGCTCAGCAGCGCCAAGAGGATGCCTACAACCAAAGGGCGAATGCCACACCACTACAAGTGGGAGATAAAGTTTGGCTAAAGAAATATCATCGCTCTCACAAACTTGAAAGCCTTTGGGAGCCTGAGCCCTATGTCATCTCTTCTATCCCTTACCCAGAGACTGATGTGTATGAAGTCAAAAAGCTTGGGCTAGCCCCACAGACGGTGCACCGGAATAGGATAAAACGTTGCACTAAGGAGGACCTACAGGGCCTTACAGCACCGTGTCTGGTACCTGCATCCACGCCTCCGGTTCCCCCAGCAGCTCCAGCTAAACCTCTCTCTCTGGAAGAAATGTTCCAAGTTGAACCGTTCCTCATGGCCATAGGCTATCCAGCGGTCCCTGTACCCATTCCAGTGGCCCCTCCACTTCCAATTGTGCCTCCAACAACTCCATCTCTACAACCAGACGCTGGGGGTGATCTTCCACCTGTACCTGCACCAATCACTGTTGAAGAGGATCCTCCGCTGAGACGGTCTGAGCGCTCTACCCGAGGAATTCCTCCACTCCGCTACAGAGACCAGAGCCCTTAAACTGATTTTGTTGTCTAACTGTTTTGTTCCAGTTCCTGCAACGTTCAAGGTTCGTGCCTGGTCCTCCTGACTAAGTTCCCTGTACTAACCAGCCATGAGCTGATGGACACTTACCATAACAAAAGGTTCTCTAGTGCCTGTCCCAGAGCCTTTTACATGGACGATGTTCTAATTGCCTAAAAGAGACTCTACCTAACAGAGACACTTAACCCATTCCTTCCTAATGCACTTTCCTGTGATTGTGTGTTCCACACTGGGTATTATTGCACTTATTTCATTATTGCACTTATTGTACTATTGTATTCCAGTGTTATCAAAGTCTTTGTATTTCCTCCTCTGAGTAAACACAAGGTTACATAGATTGCCTCAGAGTAGAGCGCCTCTTTTGTAAAACAGTATATTTTCCAGTGTCTGAGTCAGATAGCTCCTCCTCTGAGTAAGAGAAGTCAGTTCATATATACTTTAGAGAAAGTCCAGTTTTTGTAGGAGTGTATTTTCTCATCCAGTCTCATTATTGTGTATTATTATTATATCTATAGCTGGAAAGATTTGGTTGAGCCAGTTCGTATGCAGATTTTTCTCAGATTTTCATTCAGATTTCTCTCAGGTTTCATTCAGATTCATGTGAGTTAGTTCTCCTCAAGACCTCGCAGTATTTGTTGTCTGTTGTGTTTCCTTTCCTTTTTGTTTCCAGTATTTGTTCGCCTCTGTCTTGTCCCAACACAGTAGTTATCACACATAGTCATACCTAACCTTCACACTGGTCCATACATATCGCACCTTGGATATCTTTTCGTGTGTTTGGCCTGTGGAGTGCTTGTGTGTGATTGAGTGGTATGAAAGGGAGCTCCCCATGTATGTTTGCTTTTATTATTTTGTTCTTTTCTCTTCCAGGTATCCAAGACACTACTCAGACACGCCAAGATAGTACACAGGTCTTCACGTTCTCCTCCAGTAGGGTAACACATTTAACAGAAAACCTACTGTCTAACTGGCTGGAATATGGAGGGTCACCCGCCAGCAGTTAAGTTGTCCTGGCTTACACGTCAGATGGTTCACGCACTAGCTACCTGGTCGCCAGAGTACGTTAGGCACCCCTAGGTGAAGTCCTGCCACTAGGGTTTCTCATCCTCTCTCTCTTCTCACCTGTGCCTTGGGCGTGGGAAACACACACCTCATCACACTCACTCTCATCATTCATTCCTGTTGTTTGATTGTCCAGTCTATTCATGTTTGCTGCCTTCTAGATTCGCCGAGGTCGGCTCAAACTTGCTAGGGAGGTATGCAGTGTCCCAGAACATGCAGACTACTACTCCTATTATGGCCATTTCTCTTGCTGTGTCCATGCCTGTTCTGGTAAGTGTTTGCACTGCAACTGCTGCTGGTTTTCCCCTAGTATTCTCTGGTAATGTGCATTCTAATGTGTATTCTCATGTATTCCTGTGTATTATTGCATTGTACAGTGGTATGCAAGGCTGTTGATCACGTGACCTGTAACCATGGTTCCTCCAATGGCCGACTAGCTCTGGCCAGGAGCAACCATGTGACCTCCCACTTCCTCCTAACAAGTGATCTTCCCCCTGCTCCCAAGCAAGGAGGATGTGTGTCGTCCCTCTCCTGCCTCAGAGGTGTTGGGCTTCTTCTCTGCAGCTCCCACTTCACCACTAGAAGTGTGGATCAGGTGCTCTGCTGTGTTCAAGTCTTCGGCTGTATCTGCCTGCTCAAGTGTCCGGAGTCTTCTCTCTCATCTGGGTGTCATTCCATTATCTCTCCTCATCGCTACAAGGATTCACACGAAGTATTACTCTCAAGCTAATCCACCCAGCAACGCTATTTCTCTCATACTCCTACTCCCATCATCCGGCACATATTCTCACAGCCTATGCAGCATCACTCCTGCTTTATTTGTCAAAGCCTGCTATATACCCGGTTGCATCCGGACAGAACTGTTGCTACTAGTTACCTCATCTATAATAAAACCGCTGTTACTGAACCCTGGCATTGGTGTCCACTAACTGGTGCCCTGACTAAGTGCAGCGAAGAATCGCATGCCCATCATCACCCGCAGATTCCACAGACCGGCCCTACAGCTGTGCCGCCCTCAGGCCTATACCGTGACAAGTATAACCCCTGCAGCTGCCCCGGTCATTGCCCGCTCATAACACCAGCACTGCGGAAGTGGCCCCCAGGGGCCAGGGCATCGCAGCTGCCCGAACACTGTGCTCTATGAGATGCTGTTGCCCGAACACTGTGCTCTATGAGATGCTGCCCAAACACTGTGCTCTATGAGATGCTGCTGCCCGAACCCTGTGCTCTATGAGATGCTGCTGCCCGAACACTGTGCTCTATGAGATGATGCTGCCCGAACCCTGTGCTCTATGAGATGCTGCTGCCCGAACACTGTGCTCTATGAGATGCTGCTGTCCGAACACTGTGCTCTATGAGATGCTGCTGCCCGAACACTGTGCTCTATGAGATGCTGCCCGGTGACTGTGCTCTATGAGGGTCTGCTGCCCGGTGACTGTGCTCTATGAGGGTCTGCTGCCCGGTGACTGTGCTCTATGAGGGTCTGCTGCCCGGTGACTGTGCTCTATGAGGAGATGCTTCCCGAACACTGTGCTCTATGAGATGCTGCTGCCCGAACACAGTGCTCTATGAGATCCTGGCGCCCGAATACTGTGCTCTATGAGATGCTGCTGCCCAAACACTGTGCTCTATGAGATGCTGCTGCCCGAACCCTGTGCTCTATGAGATGCTGCTGCCCGAACCCTGTGCTCTATGAGATGCTGCTGCCCGAACACTGTGCTCTATGAGATGCTGCTGCCCGAACACTGTGCTCTATGAGATGCTGCAGTCCGAACACTGTGCTCTATGAGATGCTGCTGCCCGAACACTGTGCTCTATGAGATGCTGCTGCCCAGTGACTGTGCTCTATGAGATGCTGCCCGGTGACTGTGCTCTATGAGATGCTGCTGCCCGGTGACTGTGCTCTATGAGATGCTGCTGCCCGGTGACTGTGCTCTATGAGATGCTGCTGCCCGGTGACTGTGCTCTATGAGATGCTGCTGCCCGTCCTATGGTGGTTGGCCGAGATATAGCCGGGCCCAGTGATGTTATGTCGTGATGCCAGTGGCGGTTGGGCACACAGGTATTATTTAAAGGTCCGGCTATACCTGGTGGACAGTGTCCTGCCGGGCTGTTGCAGGGTCCCTTGGGTACTTATCACGGTGTTCCGGAGTGTAGTAGTGACCCACCCGGACTATTGGCACTGCCACCCAAAGAAAGGGGAGATGACCCAAGGAGTGTGTGTGCTGTGTTGGTGCATGGCGAGGAATCACAGAGTCTCTTTACTATAAATAGAATCTGGTTTACTCTGAAGATACTTATGTGCAGTGACAGAGTACTTTATACTTGATAAGACACTTGATAGTTTAGGATCCAGATGTGTAGTGAGAGTATAGAGAGTGGTACAGTCATACTGACTGAGTTGCGTGCTAAGAGATACAAAGAAGAATCAGAAGAGTAGAGAGGAGGATGTTGTGAGAGTCCCAACCCAAGTAGTACTGTGCTCTGTCGGGATGTCGGAGGTAGAAATAGAAGAATACTTTAGAAGAGAGAGAATACTTATGCCTGTGTTTTGACTCTTTGGTCTTTGCACCACCTATTGCCCACCAGTGTCGGGGGACCCGTCCTAGTGGGTGACACAAGCCCCAGACCTTGTTACCTGGAATGAGTGGAATGCTGAGGGTTCCCTGTCCACACCCATGCTGCAAGATAGAGTTCATAGGCTTCTAGCAACTTTGCTCTATCCAGATCAGTTCCTTTACTTTCTTTGTGTATACTGTCCTGCACTGTGACTCTCCTTGTCCACGGCGTAGGTTGAGATGATCTCTGACTTGTCCTCTCTAGTGAAGGGTTTAACACTGCATAGTGTTGAGTGGAGTTACTTGAGAAGAAACTGTAGGTTGTGTGTGCCTAGGTCTGTTTCTAGACTGCACACTGAGACTGAGGACTGGGCAAGGGCCAGGGCCCAACTGGACCCCTGAGGCACCGTTCTGGCTTGCGTCCTTCCTCTACAGAGTCTACACTTCCTCTACCCATGTGACTTCCTATCTACAGCCCCTGTAAGGTGTGCTGTGAGTGGGTGAAGAGTGCATAAGTGAGAAATAAAAAGAGAAATGATAGAAGAAGAGAGTACTCTCATTGGTCTACAGATCCATGTGACATATAAACAAACAATAACCCCTTCAGTACTACAGCTGTGCGATAACTGAATACAACCGAATACACACACTTGCAATAGCGACATCTTGTGGTGAAACTTTGGCACTGCTACATCACCATTTACACCCAAAAAGTGCAGGCTTTTACGAGGGGTGTAACTAATAGCAACACCTGTGGTGGGACACTGCAACTTTGCTCTATGAGCGGCTGTCATTGACTGTGCTCTGTGAGCAGCTGCCCGGTGACTATGCTGTATATGCTGCTGCTGCCCGGTGACTGTGCCCTATGAGGGGCTGCCCGGTGACTGTGCCCTATGAGGGGCTGCTGTCCAGTGACTGTGCTCTATGAGATGCTGCCCGGTGACTGTGCCCTATGAGGGGCTGCCCGGTGACTGTGCCCTATGAGGGGCTGCCCGGTGACTGTGCCCTATGAGGGGCTGCCCGGTGACTGTGCCCTATGAGGGGCTGCCCGATGACTGTGCCCTATGAGGGGCTGCCCGGTGACTGTGCCCTATGAGGGGCTTCCCGGTGACTGTGCCCTATGAGGGGCTTCCCGGTGACTGTGCCCTATGAGGGGCTGCCCGGTGACTGTGCCCTATGGGGGGCTGCCCGGTGACTGTGCCCTATGAGGGGCTGCCCGGTGACTGCGCCCTATGAGGGGCTGCCCGGTGACTGCTCTATCAGCGGCTGTCAGTGACTGTGCTTGGTGAGCAGCTGCAGGTGACATACCGCCATGGTCTTCAGTCTGAACGTCATGCGGTCCTGCCAGGCGAAGCAGAGGATGTGCGGCAGGTAGAGGGTGAAGTAGATGACCCCGCTGCAGGCGGCTGCCAGGTTGGCTTTGGAGAAGAATACGCTCATAAGGAAGCCCTGCATAATGGTGGAGAGTGTAAACGCCATCAGGAAGAGGAAGAGGATGATGGGATTGCTGTAGTAAAGGACTCCGCCACCCTGCAAGCAGAAAAGGGAAACCATCAGCAGGAGACGTCTCTGATACTTCCGTCCGATCAGTGATGTGATGGGCCAGATTTACTGGTCCTGTATAAATGGACAACTGGGTGTTACATTCCTTGTCAAAGGGGTGTGTCTTACACAGTCTGACGATGTCCAATCACTGCTGACAGATGGCCACATTAGCATAAAGTGTATGGGGACCTATAGGGGACAGACTTACTGACAGGGAGAATGGTACCGCCCAGTTGTCAGTTTAGTCATAGATTTCCAGGTGGTACAAGAAATAGTAGACAACCCAGGAATAAAAGTATTTGGAAAGTGCCCACACATAGCAGATTAACAGTGGCTGCACCCAGCAATGCCACTGTGTACTGTGTGTGTGTGTGTGTATGTATGTGTGTATGTATACTATGTACAGTATGTATACATGTTGTATGTGTGTGTGTACAGTATGTGTGTATGTATACTATGTATATATATGTGTGTGTGTGTGTGTGTATGTATACTATGTATATATGTGTGTGTGTGTGTGTGTGTGTGTGTGTGTGTGTGTATGTGTGTAGTAGGTATACATGTTGTGTGTGTATGTACAGTATGTGTGTGTATGTACAGTATGTGTGTTTATGTATGTAGTGTGTGTGTGTATGTACAGTATGTGTGTATGTATACTATGTACAGTATGTATACATTTATGTGTGTGTACAGTATGTGTGCATATATACTATGTATGTACAGTATGTGTGTGTATCTACAGTGTGTGTATCTACAGTGTGTGTATCTACAGTATGTGTGTAGGTACAGTGTGTTTATGTATGTACAGTATGTGTGTATGTACATTATGTACATACAGTACAGTATGTATACTATGTATGTACAGTGTGTGTGTGTATATATACAGTGTGTGTATGTACAGTGTGTGTATGTACAGTATGTATACCATGTATGTATGTAAGTACAGTGTGTGTGTGTGTGTATGTACAGTATATGTGTATGTACAGTGTGTGTATGTACAGTATATGTGTATGTACAGTGTGTATGTATGTAGTGTGTGTGTATGTACAGTATATGTGTATGTACAGTGTGTGTATGTACAGTATATGTGTATGTACAGTGTGTGTATGTACAGTATATGTGTGTATGTACAGTGTGTATGTATGTACAGTGTGTGTATGTACAGTATATGTGTATGTACAGTGTGTGTGTATATCCAGTATGTGTATGTACAGTATACATGTACATTGTGTATGTACAGTGTGTGTATGTACAGTATATATACATGTTGTGTGTGTATATGTACAGTATGTACAGTGTGTGTATGTACAGTATATATACATGTTGTGTGTGTATATGTACAGTATGTAAGTGCATGTACAGTATATATACATGTTGTATGTGCGTGTGTATGTACAATATATATACATATTGTGTGTTGCAATAGAATCTTCTTCTTTTCCTCGGTGTTCTGTGTGGCTGACCTGTACACTATACACATTCATCTATCCGCTTTACATTTTCTGAGAATTTCAGCGGTGGAATCTGCTCTCTACATTCCAGCACACACCGCGCTCGCTTCCCATCACCCGTCCCACTTCTCAGATCTGACAGGACAGATAAAGCACGAAAAGAATGTAAAGCGCAGGTAGCCGGCCGTGCAAACCGGTGATAATCCCGAGTAATGACCGACAATTACCACAGCGCTTGTTTCCGTTGCAAAACATATAATCCCGGCATACACATGACCACAGGGCCGGTACACCGCACACATGACCATAGGGCCGGTACACCACATACATGACCATAGGGCCGGTACACCACATACATGACCATAGGGCCGGTACACCACATACATGACCATAGGGCCAGTACACCGCATACATGACCATAGGGCCGGTACACCACATACATGACCATAGGGCCAGTACACCGCATACATGACCATAGGGCCGGTACACCACATACATGACCATAGGGCCGGTACACCACATACATGACCATAGGGCCGGTACACCGCATACATGACCATAGGGCCGGTACACCACATACATGACCATAGGGCCGGTACACCACATACATGACCATAGGGCCAGTACACCGCGTACATGGGGCGCAGACTCTAGGTCACGCCCCTCCTCATACATCTGACACGCCCCTCCTTATACATCTGACACGCCCCTCCTCATACATCTGACACGCCCCTCCTCATACATCTGACACGCCCCTCCTCATACATCTGACACGCCCCTCCTCATACATCTGACACGCCCCTCCTCATACATCTGACACGCCCCTCCTCATACATCTGACACGCCCCTCCTCATACATCTGACACGCCCCTCCTCATACATCTGACACGCCCCTCCTCATACATCTGACACGCCCCTCCTCATACATCTGACACGCCCCTCCTCATACATATGACACGCCCCTCCTCATACATCTGCGGACTGTCGGCGCAAAAACCACTGGACTTAATAGATGTCCCCCATGGAGTAGATAGATGTGATATACAGAGGATCTGCAGATCAGTGCGGCCCTCACGTCCTGGACTCGGCTCTGCCATCAGTCCCTTCCCTCGGCTTCCCCAGCAGGTGGCGCTATAACAATACCCTGTGCCACCTCCTGACTATGAGAGACACAGAGCAGGACTCACCACGATGACTACGGTGAGGAGGAAGGTGCTGAGGGTCATCACACTGAAGCTGTCTATGAACCACGTGAACCAGATGACCTCATTGCTGACCCCCAGGTTCTTCATGGTCTCCTTCAGCCGCAGCTCCTTCTCCAGGACAATGTCCTTCACCAGCATCGAGATGGAATAAATCCAGGACAGCACCATGAAGATGGGGAAACAGCGATTCAGGGTGATCATAAACCTGCAAAGAGAACGGAGAGAGGGAGATATATAGTATATTATATCGGGAGATACACAGTATATTATAATAGTATAGAACAGATAGAGGGATGTATATATTATATTATAGAGGGAGATATACAGTATATACGGTAAATAATATTATAGAGGGAGATATACAGTATATACGGTAAATAATATAGAGGGAGATATACAGTATATACAGTATATATTATAGAGGGAGATATACAGTATATATGGTATATAATATTATAGAGGGAGATATACAGTATATACGGTAAATAATATAGAGGGAGATATACAGTATATACGGTATATAATATTATAGAGGGAGATATACAGTATATAGTGTATATATTATAGAGGGAGATATACAGTATATACAGTATATATTATAGAGGGAGATATACAGTATATATGGTATATAATATTATAGAAGAGAGGGATGTATATTATATTATATAGGGAGATATAGGGGGAGATTTATCAAACATGGTGTATAGTGAGACTGGCTCAGTCGCCCCCGGCAACCAATCAGGTTCCTCCTCTCATTCCTCACAGACTCTTTGGAAAATGAAAGGTGGAATCTGATTGGTTGCCGGGGGCGACTGAGCCAGTGTCACTGTACACCATGTCTGATAAATCTCCCCCATAGAGTATATATATATATATATATATATATATATATATATATATATATATATATAGAATTAGTATAGAACCGACAGAGGGATGTATATAATATAGAAGGATATATACAGTATATATCTAATATTATAGATTTTTCTCTTAGATGTTATAGAGAAAACTATAATTCACCAGCATGTGTAATAACAGTCCTAGGACCGGTCACAGGGGGTGGGAGGGTGGAGGTGACCTGTTACTGGGGGGGGGGGGGGGGGCTTGGAGTGAGTTTGGTTTGTCCGGCATTGTGTTGGCCATCTTTGCGTATTCCGCCCCATGCACCTATGCTGACCGCCCAGTGCTGGACTCCACATCACACAAAGTCATAATAAAGCAGTAGTAAGAGCCTCTAGAGAATTACTCAGGGTTCAGCTTTTCTTAAAGGGGTTGTTCACCAAAAAAATGTTTCTTTCAGATCAACTGGTACCAGAAAGTGCCAGAGATTTGTAATTCACTTCTATTAAAAAAAAATCTCCAGTCTTCCAGTACTTATCAGCTGCTGTATGTCCTGCAGGAAGTGGTGTATTCTCTCCAGTCTGACACAGTGCTCTCTGCTGCCACCTCTGTCCATGTCAGGAACTGCCCAGAGCAGCAGCAAATCCCCATAGAAAACCTCTCCTGCTCTGGACAGTTCCTGACATGGACAGAGGTGGCAGCAGAGAGCACTGTGTCAGACTGGAGAGAATACACCACTTCCCGCAGGACATACAGCAGCTGATAAGTACTGGGAGACTGGAGATTTTTATACAAATAAATTACAAATCTCTGACACCTGTTCATTTAAAAGAACCATATAGTAACACTCCACTATGATACTCTAATGTAATCTAGTGGTAATTAAAGGGGGGGGGATTTGTAGATTTTTAGAACTTGAGCGGGAACATTTCATGTAGAGTCAAGGTCAAAGTGCAGACGTAATAATCTGTCCATGCTGAGTCTGTCATTGAGGCGTCTTTGGTCATTGTCACTCACACATCATCTATGAAGCAGGGGTACGGCATCTGCTGGATGTATAATCCTGTCGGTAAGTCGTTGTTTGTCTGCGTCTTTATAATTCCATGATCAATAATGTCCTGAAGGTAAGCGAAGCCTCCCCAGATATATCTGAAGTCCTCCACGGGGTCAGCCCTCGGCCCGGGGTCCCAGTATCTACAGCACAGAAAGATCTAACGTTACATCAAGTCTACAACTACATAAAACATGACAGATAATACAATACTACAATATAATACAATGCTGCATACATAATAATACAATACTACATTATAATACAATACAATACTACATTATAATACAATACTATATACATAATAATACAATACAATACTACATTATAATACAATACTATATACATAATAATACAATACTACATTATAATACAATACAATACTACATTATAATACAATACAATACTACATTATAATACAATACTATATACATAATAATACAATACAATACTACATTATAATACAATACTATATACATAATAATACAATACTACATTATAATACAATACAATACTACATTATAATACAATGCTACATATAATACAATACCATATACATAATATTACAATACTGCATTATATTACAATACTATACAGTATATATAATACAATACATTATAATACAATGCTATATACATAATAATACAATACTACATTATAATACAATACAATACTACAATATAATACAATACTATATACATAATAATACAATACTACAATATAATACAATGCTGCATACATAATAATACAATACTACATTATAATACAATGCTATATACATAATAATACAATACTACATTATATTACACTACATATATAATAATGCAATGCTACATGATACTACAATACTACATATAATAATACATATATAATATTACAATACACATAAAATAACACAGAAATATGTAAAATATAAAAATAAATGTTGTGCAGAATGACAGTGGATTAGTGCAGCTCCAGCAGGCGGTGTTATATATTGTATATATCAGGAGACAGGTGAGGGCTTCGTGTTAGTCTCATCCGTCTCCTGACACGCAGGGAATGTAATCGGGGACTAATGGGAATTTATGGACTCAAGAAAAATGGCCAAGTTTAAAAGTCTGTCAAGAAAACATAGAATTATCGTCTACTCCTCCGACACGTGTATGAGAAGCTACCGGGACGCACCGGACGCCGAAACAGCCTGTTATCACTATTATTATTGTTGTTACTTTTATTGTTATTATTACTAATATTATTGTTGTTGTTACTATGAATGTTAATATTATTGCTATTATGTGTTGTTGTTGTTGTTACTATTATTATTATTATTATTATTATTAGTGTTACTATTATTATTGCTATTATATGTTGTTGTTACTATTATTATTATTATTATTATTATTATGTGTTGTTACTATTATTATTATTATTATTATGTGTTACTATTATTATTATTATGTGTTGCTATTATTATTATTATTATTATTATTATTATTATTATTATGTGTTGTTACTATTATTATTATTATTGTTGTTGTTATTATTAGTGTTATTATGATTGTTGTTGTTACTATTATTATTATTATACATGACATTGTATCAGGCTCGCTTCACACTGCGTATCTGATGTCTGTTTAAAGGCTCCATTTTTAAATGTTTACTTTTAGGCTATGTTCACACTACGTAAAACTACGTCCGTAGTTTTGCGCTGTCGAACATAGCTTATCTTCAATGGGATCCCGGCCGGAGCGTACACACATCGTATGCGCTCCGGCCGGGGTCCCATGCGGCGTCGGTAAAGACTGATAGGTCAGTTTTCTGCGCTGGAATTCAGTGAATTCTGGCCGCAGAAAGACCTGTCAGATCACACAGTGAAGCGAGCGGCTCCGGCCACTTGCTTCACTGTGGGCTATGGGAAGCTCTGATGCAGGCGCATGCTGATGCGCCTGCATCAGAGCTCTGCGACCGGAAAGATCACCCGGCCGAGATGATCCGGCCAGAGACCGGCCATTACGTGACCTGGCTGGGGTCACGGAACGGCCGGTCTTATACGTAGTGTGAACATAGCCTTAATGTAAGAAAAACGTGGTCAGCCATGTTTATGTGTACGCTAAAAAGTGAGTGTGTGTGTGTGGGAGGGGGAGATCTGTTAAGTCATTGGAAAACGTATCCTGACGGATGTGAGACGACTGCATCTGGTTTTTATCATTAGATGTGTTAAAGGACAGAAAAGCGCAGTGTGCACCCGGCCTTACTGTTATATTATAGAGAACGTTCTAGCAGTTCTGCCAGCTCTAATAGGTGTAATGATACAATACTGTGTTTTTTATGTGATGATCCAATAACAGCTTGAAGTTTTAGCACATACTGGAACATCTGCTGATTCTTTCTATAGGACGTTCATGGGGGTCGGCCGGAGTATTATCTTCCCTGCTCCTCTGGCTGGGAGACCTTCCCACATATGCTCCATTCTTATACCTGCACTGACTGCTTTATTATACTAAGTTTTCTATTGAACATTGATGATGATGATGATGATGATGATGATGATGATGATGATGATGATATTATTATTAGAGATATGGTATTATATGTAGTTTTGTATGATATTTTGGATGTATCATATTATGCATTGTACTTCGTGTATTTATTGTGTATTATTAGATGTAGTATTGTAATATATAGGTTTTTTTCATATTAACATTAGAGATGAGTGAATGTACAGTACTAGCAAAGCGCTTCACTAGACTCGGAGGTCCGCTTATTAGCCGGATGTCTCTCCGCTCAGGAGCCTGGAAAAGCTGGATCCAGTCCTGGGGAACTTCTCTGTTTTCCAGGACTGGATCCAGCTTTTCCAAGTACCCGTAGAGGAGCGACACAGAATTTTTAGGGCCATATTACACAGGACGATCATTCGAAAAATCGTTAGATCATTTGGATTTAAACGATATTGGTTTTGTGTAATAGCAGACAACGATTAAACGACCAAGGAGCTGTGACTGGTTGCTATGGGAGCTGGGACAGCTTCTACCTTCTCACCACATTCAGGTGACCCCATTCGGCAGGGGCCCGGTGACAGCTCTGTGGGCCCAGATTGGCCTCCGTTAGGGTATAATGGGCCAGCATAACTTTTTTATTTTTTTACTGTATAGGAAAGTTTAGATTATTGACGATGAAGTCTCAAAAAATATACTGCATGGTATACATATATATATTTCCCAATGCAGCCAATGAATTATAACCACTTCTAATGGACATACCCTGGAGATGCCGTCAGAGAATACAACCGCTATAACACCGACATATGGAGGAAACATGGAGGGAACCTCCCAAACGTATAGAAATATAGATCAGACCTGGTGCAGAGGAGCAATTGCCCATGGCAACCAATCAGATTACAGTGCACATAGCAACCAATAAGATTCCAGTATCCATAGCAACTAATCAAATTCCAGTGCCCATGGCAACCAACCAGATAACAGTACCCATAGCAACCAATCAGATTACAGTACCCATAGCAACCAATCAATTTAAAGTACCCATAGCAACCAATCAGATTACAGTACCCATAGCAACTAATCAGATTACAGTGCACATAGCAACCAGATTCCCATGTCCATAGCAACTAATCAAATTCCAGTGCCCGTGGCAACTAATCAGATTACAGTACCCATAGCAATCAATCAATTTACAGTACCCATAGCAACCAATCAGATTACAGTACCCATAGCAACCAATCAGATTACAGTGCACATAGCAACCAGATTCCCATGTCCATAGCAACTAATCAAATTCCAGTGCCCATGGCAACCAGATTACAGTACCCATAGCAATCAGATTACAGTGTCCATAACAAATATTAAGATTACAAAGCCCATAGCAACCAATCAAATTTCAATGCACATAGCAACCAATTAGACAACAGTACCCATAGCCACCAATCAAATTACAATACCCATTGAAACCAATCGGATTACAGTGCACATAGCAACCAATCAGGTCCCAGTGTCCATAGCAACTAATCAAATTCCAGTGCCCATGGCAACCAATCAGATAATAGTACCCATAGCAACCAATCAGATTACAGTACTCATAGCAACCAGATTACAGTATCCATAGCAACCAATCACATTACAGTGTCCATAGCAAATATTAAGATTACAAAGCCCATAGCAACCAATCAAATTCCAATGCACATAGCAACCAATTAGATAACAGTACCCATAACCACCAATCAAATTACAGTACCCATTGCAACCAATCAGATTACAGAGCACATAGCAACCAATCAGATTACAGTGCACATAGCAACCAATTAGATCCCAGTGTCCACAGCAACTAAACAAATTCCAGTGCCCATGGCAACCAATCAGATAATAGTACCCATAGCAACCAGATTACAGTACCCATAGCAACCAATCAGATTACAGTGTCCATAGCAACTAATCAAATTCCAGTACCCATAGCAACCAATCAGATTACAGTACCCATAGCAACCAATAAGATTACAGTGTCCATAGCAAATATAAAGATTACAAAGCCCATAGCAACCAATGAGATTCTGGTGCACATAGCAACCAACCATATTCCAGTGCACATACCAACCAATCAGATTCCTGTGCCCATGGCAACCAATAAGATTCCAGTGCACATAGCAACCATTAAGATTCCAGTGCACATAGCAACCATTAAGATTCCAGTGCACGTAGCAACCAATTAGATTCCAGAATTCACTTTTCAGAGGCCTTTTTTTAAAAAATGACATCTGTAATGTGATTGGTTGCTGTGGACGTTGCCGGAAACCTCCCCCTATCTGAGGGTATTTGATGATATTAGTTGCTTTACTTCCACGTCTTTTGGACTTTTTGCACCGTTTCCCGTTTTCCCCAATGTTCTCATGATGAGGACGCGTGCCATGATTATTTACTCCAAGTCCTTGGTTTGTTTCTATAATGCTCCAAGCGGCGGCAGTAACACCGGGAGCAGAACCACGAGGGAACGGCCTTATTATCAGAGGCCGCCCCAACCTGCCGGGGTCAAGAGCACCGGAGGTCACCGGGTCAAGTAAGAGGATTTCACTTCTGTTTGTCTCTGATCTCATTAACCTGCAAAGCTGAACCTGAGAGCGACCACCCAACTGAATGTGCGGGGGCCGTAATCCTGTTACCTAGGAACCACACGTCCCAAAGAGGATCTAATCTACCTCCAGAATGCGGCTACTGGCACCAGCGGGGCAGGAAACCCACAAAAATACCAAATAACACTGCAAAATAACCAAAAGTGTATACATGTAACTCCAGGATATACTAGAGCAAGGTGTATACATGTAACTCCAGGATATACTAGAGCACAGTGTATACATGTAACTCCAGGATATACTAGAGCAAGGTGTATACATGTAACTCCAGGATATACTAGAGCACAGTGTATACATGTAACTACAGGATATAATACAGCACAGTGTATACATGTAACTAAAGGATATACTAGAGCAAGGTGTATACATGTAACTCCAGGATATACTAGAGCACAGTGTATACATGTAACTCCAGGATATACTAGAGCAAGGTGTATACATGTAATTACAGGATATACTAGAGCACAGTGTATACATGTAACTCCAGGATATAATACAGCACAGTGTATACATGTAACTCCAGGATATACTAGAGCACAGTGTATACATGTAACTACAGGATATAATACAGCACAGTGTATACATGTAACTACAGGATATACTAGAGCAAGGTGTATACATGTAACTACAGGATATACTAGAGCACAGTGTATACATGTAGCTACAGGATATACTAGAGCACAGTGTATACATGTAACTACAGGATATAATACAGCACAGTGTATACATGTAACTCCAGGATATACTAGAGCAAAGTGTATACATGTAACTCCAGGATATAGTACAGCACAGTGTATACATGTAACTCCAGGATATACTAGAGCACAGTGTATACATGTAACTCCAGGATATACTAAAGCAAGGTGTATACATGTAACTACAGGATATAATACAGCACAGTGTATACATGTAACTCCAGGATATACTAGAGCACAGTGTATACATGTAACTCCAGGATATAATACAGCACAGTGTATACATGTAACTATAGGATATACTAGAGCACAGTGTATACATGTAACTCCAGGATATACTAGAGCAAGGTGTATACATGTAACTACAGGATATACTAGAGCACAGTGTATACATGTAACTCCAGGATATAATACAGCACAGTGTATACATGTAACTCCAGGATATACTAAAGCAAGGTGTATACATGTAACTCCAGGATATACTAAAGCAAGGTGTATACATGTAACTCCAGGATATACTAAAGCAAGGTGTATACATGTAACTACAGGATATAATACAGCACAGTGTATACATGTAACTACAGGATATACTAGAGCAAGATGTATACATGTAACTACAGGATATACTAGAGCAAGGTGTATACATGTAACTACAGGATATAATACAGCACAGTGTATACATGTAACTCCAGGATATACTAGAGCACAGTGTATACATGTAACTCCAGGATATACTAGAGCACAGTGTATACATGTAACTCCAGGATATACTAGAGCACAGTGTATACATGTAACTACAGGATATACTAGAGCACAGTGTATACATGTAACTATAGGATATACTAGAGCAAGGTGTATACATGTAATTACA
This sequence comes from Dendropsophus ebraccatus, assembly GCF_027789765.1. NCBI lineage: Eukaryota > Metazoa > Chordata > Amphibia > Anura > Hylidae > Dendropsophus > Dendropsophus ebraccatus. The sequence continues at coordinate 167,002,326 of NC_091457.1, forward strand.
GGATATACTAGAGCAAAGTGTATACATGTAACTCCAGGATATACTAGAGCAAGGTGTATACATGTAATTACAGGATATACTAGAGCACAGTGTATACATGTAACTACAGGATATAATACAGCACAGTGTATACATGTAACTACAGGATATACTAGAGCAAGGTGTATACATGTAACTACAGGATATAATACAGCACAGTGTATACATGTAACTCCAGGATATACTAGAGCAAGGTGTATACATGTAACTCCAGGATATACTAGAGCACAGTGTATACATGTAACTACAGGATATAATACAGCACAGTGTATACATGTAACTCCAGGATATACTAGAGCACAGTGTATACATGTAACTCCAGGATATAATACAGCACAGTGTATACATGTAACTACAGGATATAATACAGCACAGTGTATACATGTAACTCCAGGATATACTAGAGCACAGTGTATACATGTAACTCCAGGATATACTAGAGCACAGTGTATACATGTAACTACAGGATATAATACAGCACAGTGTATACATGTAACTCCAGGATATACTAGAGCACAGTGTATACATGTAACTCCAGGATATAGTACAGCACAGTGTATACATGTAACTACAGGATATACTAGAGCAAGGTGTATACATGTAACTCCAGGATATAATACAGCACAGTGTATACATGTAACTCCAGGATATACTAGAGCAAGGTGTATACATGTAACTCCAGGATATACTAGAGCACAGTGTATACATGTAACTACAGGATATAATACAGCACAGTGTATACATGTAACTCCAGGATATACTAGAGCAAGGTGTATACATGTAACTACAGGATATAATACAGCACAGTGTATACATGTAACTACAGGATATACTAGAGCAAGGTGTATACATGTAACTACAGGATATACTAGAGCAAGGTGTATACATGTAACTACAGGATATACTAGAGCACAGTGTATACATGTAACTACAGGATATAGTACAGCACAGTGTATACATGTAACTCCAGGATATACTAGAGCACAGTGTATACATGTAACTCCAGGATATAGTACAGCACAGTGTATACATGTAACTCCAGGATATACTAGAGCACAGTGTATACATGTAACTCCAGGATATACTAGAGCACAGTGTATACATGTAACTACAGGATATAATACAGCACAGTGTATACATGTAACTCCAGGATATACTAGAGCAAGGTGTATACATGTAACTACAGGATATACTAGAGCACAGTGTATACATGTAGCTACAGGATATACTAGAGCAAGGTGTATACATGTAACTACAGGATATAATACAGCACAGTGTATACATGTAACTACAGGATATACTAGAGCAAGGTGTATACATGTAACTACAGGATATAGTACAGCACAGTGTATACATGTAACTCCAGTATATACTAGAGCAAGGTGTATACATGTAACTCCAGGATATACTAGAGCAAGGTGTATACATGTAACTCCAGGATATACTAGAGCAAGGTGTATACATGTAACTACAGGATATAATACAGCACAGTGTACACATGTAACTCCAGGATATACTAGAGCAAGGTGTATACATGTAACTACAGGATATAATACAGCACAGTGTATACATGTAACTCCAGGATATACTAGAGCAAGGTGTATACATGTAACTCCAGGATATACTAGAGCACAGTGTATACATGTAACTCCAGGATATACTAGAGCAAGGTGTATACATGTAACTCCAGGATATACTAGAGCACAGTGTATACATGTAACTACAGGATATACTAGAGCACAGTGTATACATGTAACTACAGGATATACTAGAGCACAGTGTATACATGTAACTACAGGATATACTAGAGCAAGGTGTATACATGTAACTCCAGGATATACTAGAGCACAGTGTATACATGTAACTACAGGATATACTAGAGCACAGTGTATACATGTAACTACAGGATATACTAGAGCACAGTGTATACATGTAACTACAGGATATACTAGAGCAAGGTGTATACATGTAACTACAGGATATAATACAGCACAGTGTATACATGTAACTCCAGGATATACTAGAGCACAGTGTATACATGTAACTACAGGATATACTAGAGCAAGGTGTATACATGTAACTACAGGATATAATACAGCACAGTGTATACATGTAACTCCAGGATATACTAGAGCACAGTGTATACATGTAACTCCAGGATATACTAGAGCAAGGTGTATACATGTAACTACAGGATATAATACAGCACAGTGTATACATGTAACTCCAGGATATACTAGAGCAAGGTGTATACATGTAACTACAGGATATAATACAGCACAGTGTATACATGTAACTCCAGGATATACCAGAGCACAGTGTATACATGTAACTCCAGGATATACTAGAGCACAGTGTATACATGTAACTCCAGAATATACTAGAGCACAGTGTATACATGTAACTCCAGGATATACTTGAGCACAGTGTATACATGTAACTCCAGGATATACTAGAGCACAGTGTATACATGTAACTCCAGGATATACTAGAGCACAGTGTATACATGTAACTCCAGGATATACTAGAGCAAGGTGTATACATGTAACTACAGGATATAATACAGCACAGTGTATACATGTAACTCCAGGATATACTAGAGCACAGTGTATACATGTAACTACAGGATATAATACAGCACAGTGTATACATGTAACTACAGGATATACTAGAGCAAGGTGTATACATGTAATTACAGGATATACTAGAGCACAGTGTATACATGTAACTCCAGGATATACTAGAGCACAGTGTATACATGTAACTACAGGATATACTAGAGCACAGTGTATACATGTAACTACAGGATATAATACAGCACAGTGTATACATGTAACTCCAGGATATAGTAGAGCAAGGTGTATACATGTAACTCCAGGATATAATACAGCACAGTGTATACATGTAACTCCAGGATATACTTGAGCACAGTGTATACATGTAACTCCAGGATATACTAGAGCACAGTGTATACATGTAACTCCAGGATATACTAGAGCACAGTGTATACATGTAACTACAGGATTTAGTACAGCACAGTGTATACATGTAACTCCAGGATATAGTACAGCACAGTGTATACATGTAACTACAGGATATAATACAGCACAGTGTATACATGTAACTCCAGGATATACTAGAGCACAGTGTATACATGTAACTCCAGGATATAGTACAGCACAGTGTATACATGTAACTCCAGGATATACTAGAGCACAGTGTATACATGTAACTGCAGGATATAATACAGCACAGTATATACATGTAACTCCAGGATATACTACGCAGGATGCAAGAAGCTTCCAATGAATGGACCAGGATCTACAATAGTAATAGGAGAAATACGGCAAAGAAGTAAAAATTAGGCGGCATTAACACGTAACACGTCCTTCCACGGTCTGTACATACGGACAATGCGCTACAGAACGGGATTCGGAGTCAGTACAGTAGCAGGAAGGTTTAAACCGTGTTGGATCTCCCGGCATCATCATTCATTATTCCCGAATTCTGATACATAGCACACGGCCTGTGCACGGACCCCGATCTCGGAACATGTGAATCCCCCCTTAGGCTCCTAATAGGTGAAGCAATTATTAATCATTAACAATAAACGATCGCAAACAAGATTGTTTATCGTGACCTGAAATCGTTCCCCAGATTACACAGAACGATAGTCGTTACTACGATCGTTTCCTCCATCTGATCCCGGCAAATGACGGAATGATGCGGAAATACACTGAATGATTAACAATGATTTCGGAGTCAGCACCAACTGAACGACGAACGATTTCTCGTTGGCTATTTGATCATTGCTGCACTTACACAGGACAGTTATTGTTTAAATGCAAACAATATAACGATAATTTGCCCGTTAATCGCCCCGTGTAATAGGGCTCTAAGTCTACAAGTCTCCTCACACCAGCTCGACGGCCTCCTCAAGCAGACAAAATACAGACTGGGATCTCATAACCTACCGATCTTTAATCTTGTTTGTTTTCTCCACTACATCGATATCCATGCGGATTTTGTACTTCACGTGAGGTGGAACATTATTAGTCCAGGGGAACATGTCCACGAACACGAGTCCAGCCCAGAATTTGTTTTCTTCCAGCAGGTAAAGAGCGTGATGCGTCAAATGGGATTCATCATCGTGACCCTCAAACTTATCCAGGGTTAAGCACTGAAAAACAAGGTCATATACAACATATTATTAGACTATGGCAACTAGGCAAAAGTGGGGTCCGGGCGCCTGTTCTTGGGGTGCTTGAGGGTCTTTGCTCCACAATCACACTTCTAGCCCCCTTGTAGTCAGGCATAGTCATTAATAAGAACATCCTATGTAAGCCACTATGGAAAATGTAGTCGCTATTTAATTATTCAAGATTGGGCAAGGGTTTCCCGAGTCAACCCCTGGCAGATCAGGAAAACTCTCCTATATATGCCAAGGGAGGGTTATACTCAATTTGCTTTTACTATTATAAATATAAATTATGTAGATGATATGATACAGCAATAACATCGTCTTGTTGCCCACCTACAGAGCTTGGAAACCTGCAAACAAGAATAATTTATTGGGGTTTGACAAGTACCCGTATTATTGGATAATAGGACTGCCCAACCTGTACGGCCAACATGGCAGCACGCTTCATATGTCAGTAATTTATTGCCTTTTTGATCCTTTTTTTGATGGTAAAAATGAGCAATTACCTCACATCAAAGTGGATGTGCTCAGGTTGTTGCCCCCTTGGCAGACGTCTCTGCTGAGTAAAGACCGCATTGTTATTGGATGATGTAAGAGGCAATTTTCCAGGGCAGATGAAACTGAATATATTAGATTGGATTTTATTAATTTGCTGCATTGTCTTTCCCATTGACTCATAATAGAGGAATCTGCTTTTAGCCGCTTATTCAATGCGAGTAGAAAAAAATCTAAATAATCAAAATAAGTAAATTGAGTGAAGCCACACGGCATCAAAACACACTAATAATTTCTTAAAGGGGTAGTTGATCCAAAAAAGCCAGACATTTTTAATTTACTTCTTCCAGAACTTATCAGTTGCTGTATGTCCTGCAGGAAGTCATGTTCTTTCCAGTCTGGTGAGCAGGAGAGGTTTTCTATAGGGATTTGCTGCTGCTCTGGACAGTTCCTGACATGAACAGATGTGGCAGCAGAGAGCACTGTCTCACACTGGAGAGAATACGCCACTTCCTGCAGGACATACAGCAGCTGATAAGTACTGGAAGACTTTTTCCATTGACTTCTATTTTTTTAAAAACCAGATCAAAACGCACCCTTTTTTAGCATACAAATAAATCACATACAGACACTCACAACTGTACAGCCTTCCGCTCTATCACATACAGACACTCACCTCTGTACAGCCTTCCGCTCTATCACATACAGACACTCACCCCTGTACAGCGTCCCGCTCTATCACATACAGACACTCACCCCTGTAGCGGGGCTCTATGACATACAGACACTCACCCCTGTACAGCGTCCCGCTCTATCACATACAGACACTCACCCCTGTACAGCGTCCCGCTCTATCACATACAGACACTCACCCCTGTACAGCACCCCGCTCTATCACATACAGACACTCACCCCTGTACAGCGCCCGGTTCTATGACATACAGACACTCACCCCATTTACAGCGCCCCGCTCTATCACATACAGACACTCACCCCTGTACAGCGCCCCGCTCTATCACATACAGACACTCACCCCTGTACAGCGCCCCGCTCTATCTCATACAGACACTCACCCCTGTAGCGGGGCTCTATGACATACAGACACTCACCCCTGTACAGCGTCCCGCTCTATCACATACAGACACTCACCCCTGTACAGCGTCCCGCTCTATCACATACAGACACTCACCCCTGTACAGCGTCCCGCTCTATCACATACAGACACTCACCCCTGTACAGCGCCCCGCTCTATCACATACAGACACTCACCCCTGTACAGCGCCCCGCTCTATCCCATACAGACACTCACCCCTGTACAGCGCCCCGCTCTATCACATACAGACACTCACCCCTGTACAGCGCCCCGCTCTATCCCATGCAGACACTCACCCCTGTACAGCGTCCGGCTCTATGACATACAGACACTCACCCCTGTACAACGTCCCGCTCTATCACATACAGACACTCACCCCTGTACAGCGCCCTGCTCTATCACATACAGACACTCACCCCTGTACAAAGCCCCGCTCTATCACATAAAGACACTCACCCCTGTACAGCGCCCTGCTCTATCACATACAGACACTCACCCCTGTAGCGGGGCTCTATGACATACAGACACTCACCCCTGTACAGCGCCCCGCTCTATCACATACAGACACTCACCCCTGTACAGCGTCCCGCTCTATCACATACAGACACTCACCCCTGTACAGCGTCCCGCTCTATCACATACAGACACTCACCCCTGTACAACGTCCCGCTCTATCACATACAGACACTCACCTCCATGTACTGATTGAAGAGCCGCACCAGGTTATCAGTGAAATTAAACACGTTTCTCCAGTCAAAATGAGCCTGTCCTTCTGGCCGCGCCTCGGGATTGCCGTTATACAGGAAGTTGATGACATCATCAGCGGATAATCCGTCGTCTCCAAGTTGCCGGTTGAGAAAATCCTTCACGGTGGGGTTTTTGATGGTGTCCTGTAAGTGCAAAGTGTCACTAAGCGGCGCTGGAACGTTTACTTGTGAAGCTTCACCCATAGGGAAGGAGCGGAGATGTGGTCTGTGGGAGCTGCCATCTCTCCTAAAGTGCTAACAGCCTCCAATGACAGCAGCCACAGCGACCATAGCAAACAATAAACTAGAATGGTCATTGCCTTCCCTTGCAGAGTGTTGTGGGCATGCTCTGTGACCTTTGCAGAGGACATTACACAGCTGTGACCATCATTTATTGACTCAATTGGGAGACTACAGTGAGCATGCTCTGTGATGTGTAAATGGTGGGGATGGGGGGGGGGGGAGATGTCCCCACCAATTATTGTCTTCTTTGGGAGAGCATTGCGGGTGTGCTCTGTAAAATGTCTAAAAAGGAAGGGTGGGTGAGTTGTGATATTAACCTATCGACTTGTATGTGACATGCTTTGTGCCCTGTAAAAAGAACAGTGTGTAGGAAAATGGAGGAGGTATCCGTGACCCTCACTTATTTACTTGTATGGAAGAGTTTTGTGATGGGCATGCTCTGTAAACTGCCCAGATAACAGGAATAAGTCAGTGAGTTCTATAGGAGAGTGTAGTGGGCATACTCTGTGACCTTTACATTTTTTGTTATGAAGGGAGGGTAAGCTTTGAAAATCACCTACTGACTTCTACAGGAGTGTGTTATGGGCATGCTCTGTGACATGTGCAGAGTACAATGTGTTGGGACATAGCTGAGACCATCACCTATTGGTTTCTATAGGAGTGTGTTGTGGGCATGCTCTGTGACATGTGCAGAGGACAGTGTGCTGGGATATAGCTGTGACCATCACCTATTGGTTTCTATAGGAGTGTGTTGTGGGCATGCTCTGTGACATGTGCAGAGGACAGAGTGCTGGGATATAGCTGTGACCATTACCTATTAACTTCTATAGGAGTGTGTTATGGGCATGCTCTGTGACATGTGCAGAGGACAGTGTGCTGGGATATAGCTGTGACCATCACCTATTGGTTTCTATAGGAGTGTGTTGTGGGCATGCTCTGTGACATGTGCAGAGGACAGTGGGCTGGGATATAGCTGTGACCATTACCTATTAACTTCTATAGGAGTGTGTTGTGGGCATGCTCTGTGACATGTGCAGAGGACAGTGTGTTGGGACATAGCTGTGACCATCACCTATTGGTTTCTATAGGAGTGTGTTGTGGGCATGCTCTGTGACATGTGCAGTTTCTATAGGAGTGTGTTGTGGGCATGCTCTAACCTGTTGTGGATGTGTTATCTGTATGTCAGTGCTGGTGATAAGAATGTGATGACTGTGGAGAATTGATCTCTACAGGGCTGAGGGGTGTCAGCCCCCAAACCGCCACCACTCCCCTATAAGTGGCCCCTTAATAATGCTGATGGGGCCCACCCTGCTGACAGTTTCCAGGATAGTGTGTGTGAATGTGACTCCAGCGTGACACCCACCCGGATGACGTTCATCTGCACGCTGCTCTGCATGAAGTGCCACACCTGAGGTCCCACTTCTTCCCAGGCTTTGCCCATTTGCCTCAAGCGCTCGAGCTGCTGGAAGGTGACGTTAGCCTGAAAGACAAGATGTCTGAGATGCACAGGACGGACGCTGCCCCTGACATTATCCCAGAGAACGCCGCCTCTAATACTGCTTAAAGGGGAACTCTGGTTTTTCTTTAAAATCAACTGGTGTCAGAAAGTTATATAGGTTTGTAATTTACTTCTATGTAAAAATCTCCAGTCTTCCAGTACTTATCATCTGCTGTATGTCCTGCAGGAAGTGGTGTATTCTCTCCAGTCTTCCAGTACTTATCAGCTGGTGTATGTCCTGCAGGAAGTGGTTATTCTCTCCAGTCTAACACAATGCTCTCTGCTGCCACCTCTGTCCATGTCAGGAACTTTCCAGAGCAGCAGCAAATCCCCATAGAAAACCTCTCCTGCTCTGGACAGTTCCTGACATGGACAGAGACGGCAGCAGAGAGCACTGTGTCAGACTGGAGAGAATACACCACTTCCTGCAGGACATACAGCAGCTGATAAGTACTGGAAGACTGGAGAGAATACACCACTTCCTTCAAGACATGCAGCATTTGATAAGTACTGGAAGCCTGAAGATTTTTACATAGAAGTAAATTACAAATCTGTATAACTTTCTGGTACCAGTTGATTTAAAGATAAAGATTTTCACCAGAGTGCCCCTTTAATAATTCACTGTGTTATTTTACAGCATTGGCCACAAAGCATCACACTGGCAGGTATAGAAGCAAAGGGCGGCTGCAGGCTCTGTATCACTGGGTCTCACCTTCTGCTTCATACATCTCATATAACATGGATTGCCCCAAGGTCCATCCATTCAGATGAATAGGACCCGCGGCCTGTGAATCTGCCCTTAGTCGTGTAACTATGATGTCCGGACACAGACAATAGTGTGAACAGCGTTATAGAAACAACAATCACGCGTCTTACGTTCTTCAGAATTTCTCGCACTGCCGGAGCGTCAGGAGTGTAAAGGATTTTCCCCATTAGTAGCGGCTTCATGGCGCTCCACGCTATCTTGGTTGCAGGATTGGACTCCATGCTCTGCATCAGGGCGTTACAGAAGGGAGCTGCGGAGGGAGGCGGCAGACCTATCAGTATATATATATATATACACAGGAGGGGATGGAGGCGGCAGACTATCAGTATATATATATGTATACACAGGAGGAGATGGAGGCGGCAGACGTATCAGTATATATATATATATATACACACAGGAGGGGATGGAGGCGGCAGACGTATCAGTATATATATATATATATATATATATATATATATATATATATATATATATATACACAGGAGGGGATGGAGGCGGCAGACTATCAGTATATATATATGTATACACAGGAGGGGATGGAGGCGGCAGACGTATCAGTATATATATATATATATATATATATATACACAGGAGGGGATGGAGGTGGCAGACTATCAGTATATATATATGTATACACAGGAGGGGATGGGGGTGGCAGACTATCAGTATATATATGTATACACAGGAGGGGATGGAGGCGGCAGACGTATCAGTATATATATATATATATGTATACACAGGTGGGGATGGAGGCGGCAGACGTATCAGTATATATATATATATATATATATATATATATATATACACAGGAGGGGATGGAGGCGGCAGACGTATCAGTATATATATATATATATATATATATATATATATACACACACAGGAGGGGATGGAGGCGGCAGACGTATCAGTATATATATACACACACACACACACTCACCGGCCACTTTATTAGGTACGCCTGTCCAACTGCACGTTACCACTTAATTTCTAATCAGCCAATCACATGGCGGCAACTCAGTGCATTTAGGCATGTAGACATGGTCAAGACAATCTCCTGCAGTTCAAACCGAGCATCAGTATGGGGAAGAAAGGTGATTTGAGGCCTTTGAACGTGGCATGGTTGTTGGTGCCAGAAGGGCTGGTCTGAGTATTTCAGAAACTGCTGATCTACTGGGATTTTCACGCACAACCATCTCTAGGGTTTACAGAGAATGGTCCGAAAAAGGAAAACCATCCAGTGAGCGGCCGTTCTGTGGGCGGAAATGCCTTGTTGATGCCAGAGGTCAGAGGAGAATGGGCAGACTGGTTCCAGCTGATAGAAAGGCAACAGTGACTCAAATAGCCAACCGTTACAGCCAAGGTAGGCAGAAGAGCATCTCTGAACGCACAGTACGGCCAACTCTGAGGCAGATGGGCTACAGCAGCAGAAGACCACCCGTTACTAGCATGGTGTACCTAATAAAGTGGCCGGTGAGTGTATATATATATATATATATATATATATATATAGGCGGCAGACGTATCAGTATATATATATATACACAGGAGGGGATGGAGGCGGCAGACGTATCAGTATATATATATGTATACACAGGAGGAGATGGAGGCGGCAGACGTATCAGTATATATATATATATATATACACACAGGAGGGGATGGAGGTGGCAGACGTATCAGTATATATATATACACAGGAGGGGATGGAGGCGGCAGACGTATCAGTATATATATATACACAGTAGGGGATGGAGGCGGCAGACGTGTCAGTATATATATATACACAGGAGGGGATGGAGGCGGCAGACGTATCAGTATATATATATGTATACACAGGAGGAGATGGAGGCGGCAGACGTATCAGTATATATATATATATACACAGGAGGGGATGGAGGCGGCAGACGTATCAGTATATATATATATACACAGGAGGGGATGGAGGCGGCAGACGTATCAGTATATATATATATATATATATACACAGGAGGGGATGGAGGCGGCAGACGTATCAGTATATATATATATATACACAGGAGGGGATGGAGGCGGCAGACGTGTCAGTATATATATATATATATATATATACACAGGAGGGGATGGAGGCGGCAGACGTATCAGTATATATATATATATACACAGGAGGGGATGGAGGCGGCAGACGTATCAGTATATATATATATATATACACAGGAGGGGATGGAGGCGGCAGACGTATCAGTATATATATATATATATATATATATATACACAGGAGGTGATGGAGGCGGCAGACGTATCAGTATATATATATATATACACAGGAGGGGATGGAGGCGTGAGATGTATCAGTATATATATATACACAGGAGGGGATGGAGGCGGCAGACGTGTCAGTATATATATATATATATATATATATACACAGGAGGGGATGGAGGCGGCAGACGTATCAGTATATATATATATATATATATATATATACACAGGAGGGGATGGAGGCGGCAGACGTATCAGTATATATATATACACAGGAGGGGATGGAGGCAGCAGACGTATCAGTATATATATATACACAGGAGAGGAAGGAGGCGGCAGACGTATCAGTATATATATATATATATATATATATATATATATATACACAGGAGGGGATGGAGGCGGCAGACGTATCAGTATATATATATACACAGGAGGGGATGGAGGCGGCAGATGTATCAGTATATATACAGTATATATATATATATGTATACACAGGAGGGGATGGAGGCGGCAGACGTATCAATATATATATATATATATATATATACACAGGAGGGGATGGAGGCGGCAGATGTATCAGTATATATACAGTATATATATATATATATACACAGGAGGGGATGGAGGCGGCAGACGTATCAGTATATATACAGTATATATATATATACACAGGAGGGGATGGAGGAGGACAGATGTTTGGAGAGGAGCAAAGGATTCTGGGGGGCGTAGGTCATTGCTCCCAGCTGTATACATATATATATAGGACTACACATGAGTGATCTCCCTGCGAGCACCTACTGGTCGTCTTGTCATATAAGTAATAGGAATCCTTCTTGGTGGAGTTGACGCCCAGGAAAGCCTTGTAGTTATTGTCTTCATACCAATTAAAGGAGAAAACTCTGGAGCCTCCGCCCTCCGGATACCCACAGAACAGGTCGGAGAGAGAAGTCATGAGCTGCGAGAAGGTGGTCGGCCCTCCCTCCTGGACCAACGGCCGCAGAACCCACAGAAGGTCCTGGATACTTGGTTTCTGCATCAACTACAATGGGAAGAAGAACAAAGAGAGATACAAGAGAATAATGTGACACCTCAGCCACCTGACAATACTCACCCTACCCCACTCACCTTACTGTATACCTCAGCCACCTGACAATACTCACCCTACCCCACTCCCCTTACTATATACCTCAGCCACCTGACAATACTCACCCTACCCCACTCACCTTACTGTATACCTCAGCCACCTGACAATACTCACCCTACCCCACTCACCTTACTGTATACCTCAGCCACCTGACAATACTCACCCTACCCCACTCACCTTACAATACTCACCCTACCCCACTCACCTTACAATACTCACCCTACCCCACTCACCTTACTGTATACCTCAGCCACCTGACAATACTCACTGTACCCCACTCACCTTACTATACACCTCAGCCACCTGACAATACTCACCCTACCCCACTCACCTTACTGTATACCTCAGCCACCTTACCCCACTCACCCTACCCCACTCACCTTACTGTATACCTCAGCCACCTGACAATACTCACCCTACCCCACTCACCTTACTGTATACCTCAGCCACCTGACAATACTCACCCTACCCCACTCACCTTACTGTATACCTCAGCCACCTGACAATACTCACCCTACCCCACTCACCTTACTGTATACCTCAGCCACCTGACAATACTCACCTAACCCCACTCACCTTACTGTATACCTCAGCCACCTGACAATACTCACCCTACCCCACTCACCATACTATATACCTCAGCCACCTGACAATACTCACCCTACCCCACTCACCATACTATATACCTCAGCCACCTGACAATACTCACCCTACCCCACTCACCATACTATATACCTCAGCCACCTGATAATACTCACCCTACCCCACTCACCTTACTATATACCTCAGCCACCTGACAATACTCACCCTACCCCACTCACCTTACTATATACCTCAGCCACCTAACAATACTCACCCTACCCCACTCACCTTACTATATACCTCAGCCACCTGATAATACTCACCCTACCCCACTCACCTTACTATATACCTCAGCCACCTAATACTCACTCTACCCCACTCACCTTACTATATGCCTCAGCCACCTGACAATACTCACCCTACCCCACTCACCTTACTATATACCTCAGCCACCTGACAATACTCACTGTACCCCACTCACCTTACTATATACCTCAGCCACCTGACAATACTCACTCTACCCACTCACCTTACTGTATACCTCAGCCACCTGACAATACTCACTGTACACCACTCACCTTACTGTATACCTCAGCCACCTGACAATACTCACTCTACCCCACTCACCTTCCTATATACCTCAGCCACATGATAATACTCACTCTACCCCACTCACCTTCCTATATACCTCAGCCACCTGATAATACTCACTCTACCCCACTCACCTTACTGACATCTCAGCCACCTGACAATACTCACCCTACCCCACTCACCTTACTGACATCTCAGCCACCTGACAATACTCACTGTACCCCACTCACCTTACTATATACCTCAGCCACCTGATAATACTCACTCTACCCCACTCACCTTACTATATACCTCAGCCACCTGACAATACTCACCCTACCCCACTCACCTTACTGTATACCTCAGCCACCTGATAATACTCACTCTACCCCACTCACCTTACTATATACCTCAGCCACCTGACAATACTCACCCTACCCCACTCACCTTACTATATACCTCAGCTACCTGATAATACTCACCCTACCCCACTCACCTTACTATATACCTCAGCCACCTAATACTCACTCTACCCCACTCACCTTACTATATACCTCAGCCACCTGATAATACTCACTCTACCCCACTCACCTTACTATATACCTCAGCCACCTGATAATACTCACCCTACCCCACTCACCTTACTGTATACCTCAGCCACCTGATAATACTCACTGTACCCCACTCACCTTACTATATACCTCAGCCACCTGATAATACTCACTCTACCCCACTCACCTTACTATATACCTCAGCCACCTGACAATACTCACCCTACCCCACTCACCTTACTATATACCTCAGCCACCTGATAATACTCACCCTACCCCACTCACCTTACTATATACCTCAGCCACCTAATACTCACTCTACCCCACTCACCTTACTATATACCTCAGCCACCTAATACTCACTCTACCCCACTCACCTTACTATATACCTCAGCCACCTAATACTCACCCTACCCCACTCACCTTACTATATACCTCAGCCACCTGATAATACTCACCCTACCCCACTCACCTTACTATATACCTCAGCCACCTAATACTCACTCTACCCCACTCAACCATCATAGCGGTGATCCATGACAAGGCAGTGAGGCCATATTGCCCAGCCTGCTCACGTGTTCCATTACACTAGTAAAGTGCCACCATTGTGTGTAGCCGGATCCTGCCCCGTGTGTATCACAATACCTCTCTGAGCGAGTCTGTCAGATTAGATACAACTCGTCCCCAGAATCTCAGGTCAACCCCACGGGAGCTGCTGTCCAGGACGGTCGGAAGCTGCAGAGACATTATATCAAGAAAAACAATTAGACATGATCCAGTGTAGATCCAATAATAATATTGATCTCATTGGTCCCTACCGATCCGGCACTGATGACGTCATGTATGCTGGTCATGTGACCCTGTAACCAATCACCGGTCTCAGCTGTCTCTTCCTGGGTGTATGTCATGTGACCTCTGAGGCCATTGATTGAAAGATATACATGATGTCAGCACTGCAGACCTGACGGGGAACTCCGCAGAGGTGGAGAGATTACAGGAGGGCGGAGGGAATACAGGAGGGCGGAGGGATTACAGGAGGGCGGAGGGATTACAGGAGGGCGGAGAGATTACAGGAGGGCGGAGGGATTACAGGAGGGCGGAGAGATTACAGGAGGGCGGAGAGATTACAGGAGGGCGGAGGGAATACAGGAGGGCGGAGGGATTACAGGAGGGTGGAGAGATTACAGGAGGGCGGAGGGATTACAGGAGGGCGGAGAGATTACAGGAGGGCGGAGGGATTACAGGAGGGCGGAGGGAATACAGGAGGGCGGAGGGATTACAGGAGGGTGGAGAGATTACAGGAGGGCGGAGGGATTACAGGAGGGCGGAGGGAATACAGGAGGGCGGAGGGATTACAGGAGGGTGGAGAGATTACAGGAAGGCGGAGGGATTACAGGAGGGCGGAGGGATTACAGGAGGGCGGAGGGATTACAGGAGGGCGGAGAGATTACAGGAGGGCTGAAAGATTACAGGAGGGCGGAGAGATTACAGAAGGGTGGAGAGATTACAGCAGGGCGGAGAAATTACAAGAAGGCGGATAGATTACAGGAGGGCGGAGAAATTACAGGAGGGCGGAGAGATTACCGGAGGGTGGAGAGATAACAGGAGGGCTGAGAGATTACAGGAGGGTGGAGAGATTACAGGAGGGCGGAGAGATTACAGGAGGGCGGAGAGATTACAGAAGGGGGGAGAGATTACAGGAGGGTGGAGAGATTACAGGAGGGTGGAGAGATTACAGGAGGGCGGAGAGATTACCGGAGGGTGGAGAGATAACAGGAGGGTGGAGAGATAACAGGAGGGCTGAGAGATTACAGGAGGGTGGAGAGATAACAGGAGGGCTGAGAGATTACAGGAGGGCGGAGAGATTACAGGAGGGTGGAGAGATAACAGGAGGGCTGAGAGATTACAGGAGGGTGGAGAGATAACAGGAGGGCTGAGAGATTACAGGAGGGCGGAGAGATTACAGGAGGGCGGAGAGAGAGTACAGGAGGGCGGAGAGATTACAGGAGGGCGGAGAGATTACAGGAGGGCGGAGAGATTACAGGAGGGCGGAGAGATTACAGGAGGGCGGAGAGATAACAGGAGGGCGGAGAGAGTACAGGAAGGTGGAGAGATTACAGGAGGGCGGAGAGATTACAGGAGGGCGGAGAGATTACAGGAGGGCGGAGAGAGAGTACAGGAGGGCGGAGAGATTACAGGAGGGCGGAGAGATTACAGGAGGGCGGAGAGATTACAGGAGGGCGGAGAGATAACAGGAGGGCTGAGAGATTACAGGAGGGCGGAGAGATTACAGGAGGGCGGAGAGATTACAGGAGGGCGGAGAGAGAGTACAGGAGGGCGGAGAGATTACAGGAGGGCGGAGAGATTACAGGAGGGCGGAGAGATTACAGGAGGGCGGAGAGATTACAGGAGGGCGGAGAGATAACAGGAGGGCGGAGAGAGTACAGGAAGGTGGAGAGATTACAGGAGGGCGGAGAGATTACAGGAGGGCGGAGAGATTACAGGAGGGCGGAGAGAGAGTACAGGAGGGCGGAGAGATTACAGGAGGGCGGAGAGATTACAGGAGGGCGGAGAGATTACAGGAGGGCGGAGAGATTACAGGAGGGCGGAGAGATAACAGGAGGGCTGAGAGATTACAGGAGGGCGGAGAGATTACAGGAGGGTGGAGAGGTTACAGGAGGGGGGGGGAAGATTACAGGAGGGCGGAGAGATTACAGGAGGGCTGAGAGAGTACAGGAGGGCGGAGAGATTATAGGAGGGCGGAGAGATTACAGGAGGGTGGAGAGATTACAGGAGGGTGGAGAGATTACAGGAGGGTGGAGCGATCTCTTATACAGGTTCTTGGGGGTCAGTAGTTATATATTGATCAGGACATTATCGGGATCCCACCTCATATACTGTATCATTCTCGGTATATTCCATGTAATATGATATTATAGTGGATGGTTGGTGGGCGCTGAGGTTGCAGCAGTCACATAGTCCTATGTCCTGTGTATACAGTCCTATGTCCGGTGTATACAGTCCTATGTCCGGTGTATACAGTCCTATGTTTGGTGTATACAGTCCTATGTCCGGTGTATTCAGTCCTATATCCGGTCTATACAGTCCTATGTCCGGTGTATATAGTCCTATGTCCGGTGTATACAGTCCTATGTCCGGTGTATACAGTCCTATGTCCGGTGTATACAGTCCTTTGTTTGGTGTATACAGTCCTATGTCCGGTGTATACAGTCCTTTGTTTGGTGTATACAGTCCTATGTCCGGTGTATACAGTCCTATGTCCGGTGTATACAGTCCTATGTCCGGTGTATATAGTCCTATGTCCGGTGTATACAGTCCTATGTTTGGTGTATACAGTCCTATGTTTGGTGTATACAGTCCTATGTCCGGTGTATACAGTCCTTTGTTTGGTGTATACAGTCCTATTTTCGGGTGTATAGAGTCCTATGTCCGGTGTATACAGTCCTTTGTTTGGTGTATACAGTCCTATGTCCGGTGTATACAGTGCTATGTCCGATGTATACAGTCCTATGTCCGATGTATACAGTCCTTTGTCCGGTGTATACAGTCCTATGTCAGTTGTATACAGTCCTATGTCCGGTGTATACAGTCCTATGTCCGGTGTATACAGTCCTATGTCCGGTGTATACAGTCCTATGTTTGGTGTATACAGTCCTATGTCCGGTGTATACAGTCCTATGTTTGGTGTATACAGTCCTATGTCTGGTGTATACAGTCCTATGTTTGGTGTATACAGTCCTATGTCCAGTGTATACAGTCCTATGTCCTGTGTATACAGTCCTATGTCCGGTGTATACAGTCCTATGTCCAGTGTATACAGTCCTATGTCCGGTGTATACAGTCCTATGTTTGGTGTATACAGTCCTATGCCCGGTGTATACAGTCCTATGTCCGGTGTATACAGTCCTATGTTTGGTGTATACAGTCCTATGTCCTGTGTATACAGTCCTATGTCCGGTGTATACAGTCCTATGTCCGGCATATACAGTCCTATGTCCAGTGTATACAGTCCTATGTTTGGTGTATACAGTCCTATGTCCGGTGTATACAGTCCTATGTTTGGTGTATACAGTTTTATGTCCGGTGTATACAGTCCTATGTCCGGTGTATACAGTCCTATGTCCGGTGTATACAGTCCTATGTTTGGTGTATACAGTCCTATGTCCAGTGTATTCAGTCCTATATCCGGTGTATACAGTCCTATGTTTGGTGTATACAGTCCTATGTCCGGTGTATACAGTCCTATGTCAGTTGTATACAGTCCTATGTCCGGTGTATACAGTCCTATGTCCGGTGTATACAGTCCTATGTCCGGTGTATACAGTCCTATGTCCGGTGTATACAGTCCTATGTCCGGTGTATACAGTCCTATGTTTGGTGTATACAGTCCTATGTCTGGTGTATACAGTCCTATGTTTGGTGTATACAGTCCTATGTCCAGTGTATACAGTCCTATGTCCAGTGTATACAGTCCTATGTCCGGTGTATACAGTCCGATGTTTGGTGTATACAGTCCTATGCCCGGTGTATACAGTCCTATGTCCGGTGTATACAGTCCTATGTTTGGTGTATACAGTCCTATGTCCTGTGTATACAGTCCTATGTCCTGTGTATACAGTCCTATGTCCGGTGTATACAGTCCTATGTCCGGCATATACAGTCCTATGTCCAGTGTATACAGTCCTATGTTTGGTGTATACAGTCCTATGTCCGGTGTATACAGTCCTATGTTTGGTGTATACAGTCCTATGTCCTGTGTATACAGTCCTATGTCCGGTGTATACAGTCCTATGTCCGGAGTATACAGTCCTATGTCCGGCATATACAGTCCTATGTCCAGTGTATACAGTCCTATGTTTGGTGTATACAGTCCTATGTCCGGTGTATACAGTCCTATGTTTGGTGTATACAGTTTTATGTCCGGTGTATACAGTCCTATGTCCGGTGTATACAGTCCTATGTCCGGTGTATACAGTCCTATGTTTGGTGTATACAGTCCTATGTCCAGTGTATTCAGTCCTATATCCGGTGTATACAGTCCTATGTTTGGTGTATACAGTCCTATGTCCAGTGTATACAGTCCTATGCCCGGTGTATACAGTCCTATGTTTGGTGTATACAGTCCTATGCCCGGTGTATACAGTCCTTTGTCCGGTGTATACAGTCCTATGTCCGGTGTATACAGTCCTATGTCCAGTGTATAGAGTCCTATGTCCGGCGTATACAGCCCACCAGGGCTATATATACTATATACACTGTATGGTGGAGTCACATGGCTCCAGCAGCTCCTTGTTCCGTCATTCGTATACATAGAAGCGCTGAGTTCGTGGCCCCAGGACAGACGCCTCCTCACCCTGATCTCTAATCTATAACACCTCCTGCTACTGGTGACCCAGGTGAGGTGCCCTGTAATCTGATGGCGGCCATGCCTCCCGGCCTCTCCGTATATACACCGCACAATGAGGCCTCTCTTACTGCCTTGGCACCGCTGACATATTTTTCACTGTTGAGCAACAAATGAAGCAAACAGTGAAGTAAGAGGAACGTTCCATCAATATTTACTGGTGACTTACACCGCGGCGTCCGTCAGAAAGCAAAAACCATTCGGAAACATTGCACAACGAGCTGGGGGGTCAAACCCCTCATCCAGGGTGGCCGCAGGGAGAGACGACCTGTCACACTGCTATTAGGGACTGGATGGTAGTGTTACATTGTATGACAGACAGCTGAACTGGAAGTGAGGACTAGGGGGAGTCTCCGGATATTCAGAGGTTGTTATACAGTGCTGGGATTACAGAGAAAATAATAAACAGCCCATACTCACCTAACACCTTCCCCCCCATACTCACCTAACATGGTTCCCCCCATACTCACCTAACACCCCCCCCCCCCCATACTCACCTAACACCCTCCCCCCCATACTCACCTAACAAGCCTCCCCGTATACTCACCTAACACGGTTCCCCCCCCATACTCACCTAACACCCTCCCCCCCATACTCACCTAACACAGTTCCCCCCATACTCACCAAACACCCTCCCCCCCCATACTCACCTAACACGGTTCCCCCCCATACTCACCTAACACCCTCCCCCCCATACTCACCTAACACAGTTCCCCCCATACTCACCAAACACCCTCCCCCCCATACTCACCTAACACGGTTCCCCCCATACTCACCAAACACCCTCCCCCCATACTCACCTAACACGGTTCCCCCCATACTCACCTAACAAGCCTCCCCCTATACTCACCTAACACGGTTCCCCCCATACTCACCTAACACCCTCCCCCCATACTCACCTAACACCCTCCCCCCATACTCACCTAACATGCTTCCCCCCATACTCACCAAACACCCTCCCCCATACTCACCTAACACGGTTCCCCCCATACTCACCTAACAAGCCTCCCCCTATACTCACCTAACACGGTTCCCCCCATACTCACCTAACACCCTCCCCCCATACTCACCTAACATGCTTCCCCCCATACTCACCAAACACCCTCCCCCATACTCACCTAAAACCCTCCCCCATACTCACCTAACACGGTTCCCCCCATACTCACCTAACACCCTCCCCCCATACTCACCTAACATGCTTCCCCCTATACTCACCAAACACCATCCCCCTCCATACTCACCTAACATGGTTCCCCCCATACTCACCAAACACCCTCCCCCCCATACTCACATAACACCCTCCCCCATACTCACCAAACACCATCCCCTCCATACTGACCTAACACCCTCCCCCCCATACTCACCTAACACCCTCCCCCATACTCACCAAACACCATCCCCTCCATACTCACCCAACACCCTCCCCCCATACTCACCTAACACCCTCTCCCCATACTCACTTAACATGCTTCCCCCCATACTCACCGAACACCAACCCCCCATACTCACCCAACACCCTCCCCCCATACTCACCTAACACCCTCCCCATATACTCACTTAACATGCTTTCCCCCATACTCACTTAACATGCTTCCCCCCCATACTCACCGAACACCCTCCCCCCATACTCACCTAACACCCTTCCCCCATACTCACCAAACACCCTCCCCCCATACTCACCGAACGTCATCCCCCCATACTCACTTAACCCGCCTCCCCCATACTCACCTAACACTCTCCCCCCATACTCACCGAACACGGTTCCCCCCATACTCACCGAACACCCTCCCCCCATACTCACCTAACACCCTCCCCCATACTCACCAAACACCATCCCCCTCCATACTCACCTAACACACTTCTACCCATACTCACCTAACACCCTCCCCCATACTCACCGAACACCATCCCCCCATACTCACCGAACACACTTCTTCCCATACTCACCTAGAACCCTACCTCCTATACCCACTAAGCACACTTCCCCCCCATACTCACCTAACAATGTGCCCCCCATACTCACCTAACACCCTCCCCCCATACTCACCTAACAACCTGCCCCCCATACTCACCGAACACCCTCCCCCCATACTCACCTAACAACCTGCCCCCCATACTCACCGAACACCCTCATCCCATACTCACCTAAGATGATTCTCCCCATACTCACCGAACACCCTTCCCCCCATTCACCGAACACCATCCCCCCCCATACTCACGAAACACCCTCCCCACATAGTCACTTAACCCGCGTCTCCCCATAATCACCTAACACCCTCCCCCCATACTCACCGAGCACGGTTCCCCCCATATTCACCGAACACCCTCCCCCCATACTCACCTAACAAGCCTCCCCCATACTCACCTAACAAGCCTCCTCCATACTCACCTAACACCCTCCCCCCATACTCACCAAACACCCTCCCCCATACTCACCTAACACCCTCCCCCCATACTCACCTAACACCCTTCCCCCATACTCACCTAACACCCTCCCCCCATACTCACCTAACATGCTTCCCCCCATACTCACCTAACACCCTTCCCCCATACTCACCAAACACCCTCCCCCCCATACTCACCTAACACCCTCCCCCATACTCACCTAACACCCTCCCCCCATACTCACCTAACACCCTTCCCCCATACTCACCTAACACCCTCCCCCCATACTCACCTAACATGCTTCCCCCCAAACTCACCGAACGCCATCCCCCCTTATACTCACCTAACACCGTTCCCCCATACCCACCTAATACCCTCCCCATACTCACCTATCATGCTTCCCCCCCATACTCACCGAACACCCACCCCCCATACTCACCTAAGATGCTTCTCCCCATACTCACCTGTGACATCTTCATGTCCCCCCCAAACCCTTTGGCTTCTACTTCTGAGTCTGCCTGGCCCGGGCAGTGAGAGTGCGCCCGGAGGGGGCCCCATTTGCCCCTTGAAGTTTGGCACCTGGATGTCTCATAAATGCTGTTTATTGCCCATTACTTCCCTGTTTGCTGGTTGTGGTGATGTTGTCTTTGGCCGTTCTCCCGCTCACACCGGCCGAGCGCACTTCCTTCAGATACCGAACTCATGAGTAACTTTTCCTCCTGAAGAGAAACTATTCCGAGTGACTTGTGGAACAATAATGTGTTTCCCTGAGGAGTAAACTATTATTTACAACGTCCCCTCGTGTACAATGCTGAGGACGTGGTCTACAAGTCTAATATATATATATATATAATGACCTCATCCAACGGCCGCCACAACCGCGCTCATTTCTGTACTGAAGACGGATAAAAATGATCCCCGGGGCCTCCGAGGAGAAGGGACCCCATAGGACGTGCGGCGTCTTCCAACAACGTCCGCTATTGTCTATGCATCTCTCCACCAGTGCTCGGCCTATACTGTGCACGACTACTATAGAACGGCCCCATCCTATCGTCCTGTCCGTGGTTTAGGCCTCTATTATCTTATCGGCAGCAAAACTAACAGCGCAGAGAGTAAACTGGAGGAGGGAAAATATAATGTCTTGCAGGGTACTGTGACGTGGCAGAGGGCTAAGATGGCCGCCCCAGGGGCCGTCACTAGGCTAGACCTACCATAAACTGAAGACTGCTGGCATTGTACCCCCAAATTCAGTGGCTGCTTTGGACTTTTAAGGGACTAAAGGGGTACTCCACTCAGACATATGTTGCTGCCCATGGTGTGACTAACAATTCCTTCCATACTTGTTGTTATGTATCCAGTCTCCTTCCCCCAGTTCTCAGCTGCTGCTTTCTGCTGAAGACACAAAAATCTGTGTGTGAGCTTTTCTCTCTGTCTCCCCCTCCCTTCTGAGACGGCTGATATCTGCAACATTATAGCTTCTTTGAAATGCTAAGAGGGTAATCACAGTGAGGTCACCAGCAATTTGACCTCAAAATACCCTCACAGTAGGGCTGGGTGATATGGCCAAAAAATACAATTTGGATTTTTAAACAATTTTGGACGATTCTTGATTAAAATCTCGATTTTTCTTTTTTGAAACAGAACATTTTTCTCCTTGCAGTTCTTACAACAACTGTATTGCTTCTCACTGTAACAGTGTAACAGTGCTCCTCCTCTGCCCCCATTTAGTATAGGAGATCTTTGTGCCTCCATCTAGGTAGGGAGTAGTAGTACAGGTATAGATGAGGGGCGTAGTAGTAGTACAGGTATAGATGAGGGGAGTAGTAGTAGTACAGGTATAGATGAGGGGTGTAGTAGTAGTAGTACAGGTATAGATGAGGGGTGCAGTAGTAGTAGTACAGGTATAGATGAGGGGTGCAGTAGTAGTACAGGTATAGATGAGGAGTGTAGTAGTAGTACAGGTATAGATGAGGGGTGCAGTAGTAGTACAGGTATAGATGAGGAGTGTAGTAGTAGTACAGGTATAGATGAGGGGTGTAGTAGTAGTACAGGTATAGATGAGGGGTGCAGTAGTAGTAGTAGTACAGGTATAGATGAGGAGTGTAGTAGTAGTACAGGTATAGATGAGGGGTGCAGTAGTAGTACAGGTATAGATGAGGAGTGTAGTAGTAGTACAGGTATAGATGAGGGGTGCAGTAGTAGTAGTACAGGTATAGTGGAGGGGTGTAGTAGTAGTACAGGTATAGATGAGGAGTGTAGTAGTAGTAGTACAGGTATAGATGAGGGGTGTAGTAGTAGTACAGGTATAGATGAGGGGTGTAGTAGTAGTAGTACAGGTATAGTGGAGGGGTGTAGTAGTAGTAGTACAGGTATAGTGGAGGGGTGTAGTAGTAGTACAGGTATAGATGAGGAGTGTAGTAGTAGTACAGGTATAGATGAGGGGTGTAGTAGTAGTAGTACAGGTATAGATGAGGGGTGTAGTAGTAGTAGTACAGGTATAGTGGAGGGGTGTAGTAGTAGTACAGGTATAGATGAGGAGTGTAGTAGTAGTAGTACAGGTATAGATGAGGGGTGTAGTAGTAGTACAGGTATAGATGAGGGGTGTAGTAGTAGTAGTACAGGTATAGTGGAGGGGTGTAGTAGTATTACAGGTATAGATGAGGAGTGTAGTAGTAGTACAGGTATAGATGAGGGGTGCAGTAGTAGTACAGGTATAGATGAGGGGCGTAGTAGTACAGGTATAGATGAGGGGTGTAGTAGTAGTACAGGTATAGATGAGGGGTGTAGTAGTAGTAGTACAGGTATAGTGGAGGGGTGTAGTAGTAGTACAGGTATAGATGAGGGGTGTAGTAGTAGTACAGGTATAGATGAGGGGTGTAGTAGTAGTAGTACAGGTATAGTGGAGGGGTGTAGTAGTAGTACAGGTATAGATGAGGGGTGTAGTAGTAGTAGTACAGGTATAGATGAGGGGTGTAGTAGTACAGGTATAGATGAGGTGTGTAGTAGTAGTACAGGTATAGATGAGGGGTGTAGTAGTAGTAGTACAGGTATAGATGAGGGGTGTAGTAGTACAGGTATAGATGAGGGGTGTAGTAGTAGTACAGGTATAGATGAGGGGAGTAGTAGTAGTACAGGTATAGATGAGGGGTGTAGTAGTAGTACAGGTATAGATGAGGGGTGTAGTAGTAGTACAGGTATAGATGAGGGGTGTAGTAGTAGTACAGGTATAGATGAGGGGTGTAGTAGTAGTACAGGTATAGATGAGGGGTGTAGTAGTACAGGTATAGATGAGGGGTGTAGTAGTAGTAGTACAGGTATAGATGAGGGGTGTAGTAGTAGTAGTACAGGTATAGATGAGGGGTGTAGTAGTAGTAGTACAGGTATAGATAAGGGGTGTAGTAGTAGTACAGGTATAGATGAGGGGTGTAGTAGTAGTACAGGTATAGATGAGGGGTGTAGTAGTACAGGTATAGATGAGGGGTGTAGTAGTAGTAGTACAGGTATAGATGAGGGGTGTAGTAGTACAGGTATAGATGAGGGGTGTAGTAGTAGTACAGGTATAGATGAGGGGTGTAGTAGTAGTACAGGTATAGATGAGGGATGTAGTAGTAGTACAGGTATAGATGAGGGGTGTAGTAGTAGTAGTACAGGTATAGATGAGGGGTGTAGTAGTACAGGTATAGATGAGGGGTGTAGTAGTAGTAGTACAGGTATAGATGAGGGGTGTAGTAGTACAGGTATAGATGAGGGGTGTAGTAGTAGTACAGGTATAGATGAGGGGTGTAGTAGTAGTACAGGTATAGATGAGGGGTGTAGTAGTAGTACAGGTATAGATGAGGGGTGTAGTAGTAGTAGTACAGGTATAGATGAGGGGTGTAGTAGTACAGGTATAGATGAGGGGTGTAGTAGTAGTACAGGTATAGATGAGGGGTGTAGTAGTACAGGTATAGATGAGGGGTGTAGTAGTAGTAGTACAGGTATAGATGAGGGGTGCAGTAGTAGTAGTACAGGTATAGATGAGGGGTGCAGTAGTAGTACAGGTATATATGAGGGGTGTAGTAGTAGAGGTATAGATGAGGGGTGTAGTAGTACAGGTATAGATGAGGGGTGTAGTAGTAGTAGTAGTACAGGTATAGATGAGGGGTGTAGTAGTACAGGTATAGATGAGGGGTGTAGTAGTAGTAGTACAGGTATAGATGAGGGGTGTAGTAGTACAGGTATAGATGAGGGGTGTAGTAGTAGTAGTAGTACAGGTATAGATGAGGGGTGTAGTAGTAGTAGTACAGGTATAGATGAGGGGTGTAGTAGTAGTAGTACAGGTATAGATGAGGGGTGTAGTAGTAGTACAGGTATAGATGAGGGGTGTAGTAGTACAGGTATAGATGAGGGGTGTAGTAGTACAGGTATAGATGAGGGGTGCAGTAGTAGTAGTACAGGTATAGAAGAGGGGTGTAGTAGTACAGGTATAGATGAGGGGTGCAGTAGTAGTAGTACAGGTATAGATGAGGGGTGTAGTAGTACAGGTATAGATAAGGGGTGTAGTAGTACAGGTATAGATGAGGGGAGTAGCAGTACAGGTATAGATGAGGGGAGTAGTAGTACAGGTATAGATGAGGGGTGCAGTAGTAGTAGTACAGGTATAGATGAGGGGTGTAGTAGTAGTAGTAGTACAGGTATAGATGAGGGGTGTAGTAGTAGTACAGGTATAGATGAGGGGTGTAGTAGTAGTACAGGTATAGATGAGGGGTGTAGTAGTAGTACAGGTAAAGATGAGGGGTGTAGTAGTAGTAGTACAGGTATAGATGAGGGGTGCAGTAGTAGTAGTAGTACAGGTATAGATGAGGGGTGTAGTAGTAGTACAGGTAAAGATGAGGGGTGTAGTAGTAGTAGTACAGGTATAGATGAGGGGTGTAGTAGTAGTAGTACAGGTATAGATGAGGGGTGCAGTAGTAGTAGTACAGGTATAGATGAGGGGTGTAGTAGTAGTACAGGTATAGATGAGGGGTGTAGTAGTAGTAGTACAGGTATAGATGAGGGGTGTAGTAGTAGTAGTACAGGTATAGATGAGGGGAGTAGTAGTAGTACAGGTATAGATGAGGGGTGCAGTAGTAGTACAGGTATAGATGAGGGGTGTAGTAGTAGTAGTACAGGTATAGATGAGGGGAGTAGTAGTAGTACAGGTATAGATGAGGGGTGCAGTAGTAGTAGTAGTACAGGTATAGATGAGGGGTGTAGTAGTAGTACAGGTATAGATGAGGGGTGTAGTAGTAGTAGTAGTAGTACAGGTATAGTGGAGGGGTGTAGTAGTAGTAAAGGTATAGATGAGGGGAGTAGTAGTACAGGTATAGATGAGGGGTGTAGTAGTAGTACAGGTATAGATGAGGGGTGTAGTAGTAGTACAGGTATAGATGAGGGGTGCAGTAGTAGTAGTAGTAGTACAGGTATAGATGAGGGGTGCAGTAGTAGTAAAGGTATAGATGAGGGGTGCAGTAGTACAGGTATATATGAGGGGTGTAGTAGTAGAGGTATAGATGAGGGGTGTAGTAGTACAGGTATAGATGAGGGGTGTAGTAGTAGTAGTAGTACAGGTATAGATGAGGGGTGTAGTAGTACAGGTATAGATGAGGGGTGTAGTAGTAGTAGTACAGGTATAGATGAGGGGTGTAGTAGTACAGGTATAGATGAGGGGTGCAGTAGTAGTAGTACAGGTATAGATGAGGGGTGTAGTAGTACAGGTATAGATGAGGGGTGTAGTAGTACAGGTATAGATGAGGGGTGCAGTAGTAGTAGTACAGGTATAGAAGAGGGGTGTAGTAGTACAGGTATAGATGAGGGGTGCAGTAGTAGTAGTACAGGTATAGATGAGGGGTGTAGTAGTACAGGTATAGATGAGGGGTGTAGTAGTACAGGTATAGATGAGGGGAGTAGCAGTACAGGTATAGATGAGGGGAGTAGTAGTACAGGTATAGATGAGGGGTGCAGTAGTAGTAGTACAGGTATAGATGAGGGGTATAGTAGTAGTAGTAGTACAGGTATAGATGAGGGGTGTAGTAGTAGTACAGGTATAGATGAGGGGTGTAGTAGTAGTAGTACAGGTATAGATGAGGGGTGTAGTAGTAGTACAGGTAAAGATGAGGGGTGTAGTAGTAGTAGTACAGGTATAGATGAGGGGTGCAGTAGTAGTAGTAGTACAGGTATAGATGAGGGGTGTAGTAGTAGTACAGGTAAAGATGAGGGGTGTAGTAGTAGTAGTACAGGTATAGATGAGGGGTGTAGTAGTAGTAGTACAGGTATAGATGAGGGGTGCAGTAGTAGTAGTACAGGTATAGATGAGGGGTGTAGTAGTAGTACAGGTATAGATGAGGGGTGTAGTAGTAGTAGTACAGGTATAGATGAGGGGAGTAGTAGTAGTACAGGTATAGATGAGGGGTGCAGTAGTAGTACAGGTATAGATGAGGGGTGTAGTAGTAGTAGTACAGGTATAGATGAGGGGAGTAGTAGTAGTACAGGTATAGATGAGGGGTGCAGTAGTAGTAGTAGTACAGGTATAGATGAGGGGTGCAGTAGTAGTACAGGTATAGATGAGGGGTGTAGTAGTAGTACAGGTATAGATGAGGGGTGTAGTAGTAGTAGTAGTACAGGTATAGATGAGGGGTGTAGTAGTAGTAGTACAGGTATAGATGAGGGGTGTAGTAGTAGTACAGGTATAGATGAGGGGTGTAGTAGTAGTAGTACAGGTATAGATGAGGGGTGCAGTAGTAGTAGTACAGGTATAGATGAGGGGAGTAGTAGTACAGGTATAGATGAGGGGTGTAGTAGTAGTAGTACAGGTATAGATGAGGGGTGTAGTAGTAGTACAGGTATAGATGAGGGGTGTAGTAGTAGTACAGGTATAGTTGAGGGGTGCAGTAGTAGTAGTACAGGTATAGTGGAGGGGTGTAGTAGTAGTAGTACAGGTATAGTGGAGGGGTGTAGTAGTAGTACAGGTATAGATGAGGAGTGTAGTAGTAGTACAGGTATAGATGAGGGGTGTAGTAGTAGTAGTACAGGTATAGATGAGGGGTGTAGTAGTAGTAGTACAGGTATAGTGGAGGGGTGTAGTAGTAGTACAGGTATAGATGAGGAGTGTAGTAGTAGTAGTACAGGTATAGATGAGGGGTGTAGTAGTAGTACAGGTATAGATGAGGGGTGTAGTAGTAGTAGTACAGGTATAGTGGAGGGGTGTAGTAGTATTACAGGTATAGATGAGGAGTGTAGTAGTAGTACAGGTATAGATGAGGGGTGCAGTAGTAGTACAGGTATAGATGAGGGGCGTAGTAGTACAGGTATAGATGAGGGGTGTAGTAGTAGTACAGGTATAGATGAGGGGTGTAGTAGTAGTAGTACAGGTATAGTGGAGGGGTGTAGTAGTAGTACAGGTATAGATGAGGAGTGTAGTAGTAGTACAGGTATAGATGAGGGGTGTAGTAGTAGTAGTACAGGTATAGTGGAGGGGTGTAGTAGTAGTACAGGTATAGATGAGGGGTGTAGTAGTAGTAGTACAGGTATAGATGAGGGGTGTAGTAGTACAGGTATAGATGAGGTGTGTAGTAGTAGTACAGGTATAGATGAGGGGTGTAGTAGTAGTAGTACAGGTATAGATGAGGGGTGTAGTAGTACAGGTATAGATGAGGGGTGTAGTAGTAGTACAGGTATAGATGAGGGGAGTAGTAGTAGTACAGGTATAGATGAGGGGTGTAGTAGTAGTACAGGTATAGATGAGGGGTGTAGTAGTAGTACAGGTATAGATGAGGGGTGTAGTAGTAGTACAGGTATAGATGAGGGGTGTAGTAGTAGTACAGGTATAGATGAGGGGTGTAGTAGTACAGGTATAGATGAGGGGTGTAGTAGTAGTAGTACAGGTATAGATGAGGGGTGTAGTAGTAGTAGTACAGGTATAGATGAGGGGTGTAGTAGTAGTAGTACAGGTATAGATAAGGGGTGTAGTAGTAGTACAGGTATAGATGAGGGGTGTAGTAGTAGTACAGGTATAGATGAGGGGTGTAGTAGTACAGGTATAGATGAGGGGTGTAGTAGTAGTAGTACAGGTATAGATGAGGGGTGTAGTAGTACAGGTATAGATGAGGGGTGTAGTAGTAGTACAGGTATAGATGAGGGGTGTAGTAGTAGTACAGGTATAGATGAGGGATGTAGTAGTAGTACAGGTATAGATGAGGGGTGTAGTAGTAGTAGTACAGGTATAGATGAGGGGTGTAGTAGTACAGGTATAGATGAGGGGTGTAGTAGTAGTAGTACAGGTATAGATGAGGGGTGTAGTAGTACAGGTATAGATGAGGGGTGTAGTAGTAGTACAGGTATAGATGAGGGGTGTAGTAGTAGTACAGGTATAGATGAGGGGTGTAGTAGTAGTAGTACAGGTATAGTGGAGGGGTGTAGTAGTAGTAAAGGCAGGGCCGGCGTCAGCACCTGGCATACTCGGGCAAGTGCCGGGGCCCACGGCCGCCCAAGGGGCCCCCGACACTTGCCCAAGCAGTGAGACAGACGCCCGCCGCATGACCGACCCCGGGGGAGCGAGTGCTGCCGACACCAAGTCCGGGGGAGGGCTGGAGGGGCTGGGGAAGGACCTGCCGTGTTTGCTGCACTAGGGAAGGACCTGTGGTGACGTCATAAGGGGGCGGGGCTGAGAACAGGAGAGGCTGTATATGGATGAAGGACCTGTGATCATTGTCATGTGACATGAGGAGGCGGGGCTCACTAATACCTTCCCTCTGTATGCTGTGAGTTTTAGTCCTTCTCTTTTATCTCCTTCTGTAATGGCCTCTGATCTCCCATAATAACAGGCTGGCCATGCTGGGAGTTGTAGTTCTCCTCATATCTCCTCCTGTAATGGCCTCTGATCTCCCATAATAACAGGCTGGCCATGCTGGGAGTTGTAGTTCTCCTCATATCTCCTCCTGTAATGGCCTCTGATCTCCCATAATAACAGGCTGTCCATGCTGGGAGTTGTAGTTCTCCTCATATCTCCTCCTGTAATGGCCTCTGATCTCCCATAATAACAGGCTGTCCATGCTGGGAGTTGTAGTACTCCTCTTAAATCTCCTCCTGTAATGTCCTTTGATATCCCATAATAACAGGCTGGACACACTGGGAGTTGCAGTCCTATTATATCTCCTCCTGTAATGTCCTCTTATATCCCATAATAACAGTCTGGACATGCTGGGAGTTGTAGTTCCCCCTGGTATACCTCATGTAATGTCTCTTATTGTAGCTCCATTCTAGCCTGCTCTATGGTGAAGAAGCTAGAATACAGACTGCAGGGGGACGACCTCCTTCTAGTCCATTCTAGCATGGATCCGATCTCACCAACAGGCGCAGAGCAATGACGTCATCACGCCTGCTGGTGGATCCACAAGGCGCACACAAGGGAGAAGAGGACCCGTCCCCCGGATTAGTGAGTATGATTTTATTTTTTTATTTTCTTGTGCTGAGGGAGATCAGGGGGCATTTCTATGGGGCAGAGCAGGGGGCATTACTATGGGGACAGAGCAGGGGGCATTACTATGGGGACAGAGCAGGGGGCATTACTATGGGGACAGAGGGCATTATTACTATATGGGGGGCACAGCACGGGAACCACAAACCTCCTTATTTTACTGCTCTACGACACCAAACAGTGGAGTTACTACTGTATAGGAGCCTATGGGTGGGAAAAAGGGAAGGAAGTTGCTGGAAAAGTGCGGAGCCTAACATGTTTGTCTGACAGGTCCAGAAGAGATGAATTGTAGCTGGAAGAAATCATCATGGAGGTCTGGGCCAGATGGAGAGGAAATGGAGAGCGATCGCCTCAGATCAACGAAGACGTCACCTGTGAGTCACTGAATTACGTTTTTTTCCAATATTTTGTCAAACTTTATTTGGTAGGTGTGCCCCGAGGTGTGCTATACAAAGGGGCCCGCTGAGGCTCTCTCGCCCAAGGGCCCACAAAAACCTGGAGCCGGCCCTGAGTAAAGGTATAGATGAGGGGTGTAGTAGTAGTAGAGGTATAGATGAGGGGCGTAGTAGTACAGGTATAGATGAGGGGTGTAGTAGTACAGGTATAGATGAGGGGTGCAGTAGTAGTAGTAGTACAGGTATAGATGAGGGGTGCAGTAGTAGTAGTAGTACAGGTATAGATGAGGGGTGTAGTAGTACAGGTATAGATGAGGGGTGCAGTAGTACAGGTATAGATGAGGGGTGTAGTAGTACAGGTATAGGTGAGGGGTGTAGTAGTAGTACAGGTATAGATGAGGGGCGTAGTAGTAGTAGTAGTACAGGTATAGTGGAGGGGTGTAGTAGTAGTAAAGGTATAGATGAGGGGAGTAGTAGTACAGGTATAGATGAGGGGTGTAGTAGTAGTAAAGGTATAGATGAGGGGTGTAGTAGTAGTACAGGTATAGATGAGGGGTGCAGTAGTAGTAGTACAGGTATAGATGAGGGGTGCAGTAGTAGTACAGGTATATATGAGGGGTGTAGTAGTAGAGGTATAGATGAGGGGTGTAGTAGTACAGGTATAGATGAGGGGTGTAGTAGTAGTAGTAGTACAGGTATAGATGAGGGGTGTAGTAGTACAGGTATAGATGAGGGGTGTAGTAGTAGTAGTACAGGTATAGATGAGGGGTGTAGTAGTACAGGTATAGATGAGGGGTGTAGTAGTAGTAGTAGTACAGGTATAGATGAGGGGTGTAGTAGTAGTAGTACAGGTATAGATGAGGGGTGTAGTAGTAGTAGTACAGGTATAGATGAGGGGTGTAGTAGTAGTACAGGTATAGATGAGGGGTGTAGTAGTACAGGTATAGATGAGGGGTGTAGTAGTACAGGTATAGATGAGGGGTGCAGTAGTAGTAGTACAGGTATAGATGAGGGGTGTAGTAGTACAGGTATAGATGAGGGGTGCAGTAGTAGTAGTACAGGTATAGATGAGGGGTGTAGTAGTACAGGTATAGATGAGGGGTGTAGTAGTACAGGTATAGATGAGGGGAGTAGCAGTACAGGTATAGATGAGGGGAGTAGTAGTACAGGTATAGATGAGGGGTGCAGTAGTAGTAGTACAGGTATAGATGAGGGGTATAGTAGTAGTAGTAGTACAGGTATAGATGAGGGGTGTAGTAGTAGTACAGGTATAGATGAGGGGTGTAGTAGTAGTACAGGTATAGATGAGGGGTGTAG
This sequence comes from Dendropsophus ebraccatus, assembly GCF_027789765.1. NCBI lineage: Eukaryota > Metazoa > Chordata > Amphibia > Anura > Hylidae > Dendropsophus > Dendropsophus ebraccatus. The sequence continues at coordinate 167,035,510 of NC_091457.1, forward strand.
TAGTAGTACAGGTAAAGATGAGGGGTGTAGTAGTAGTAGTACAGGTATAGATGAGGGGTGCAGTAGTAGTAGTAGTACAGGTATAGATGAGGGGTGTAGTAGTAGTACAGGTAAAGATGAGGGGTGTAGTAGTAGTAGTACAGGTATAGATGAGGGGTGTAGTAGTAGTAGTACAGGTATAGATGAGGGGTGCAGTAGTAGTAGTACAGGTATAGATGAGGGGTGTAGTAGTAGTACAGGTATAGATGAGGGGTGTAGTAGTAGTAGTACAGGTATAGATGAGGGGTGTAGTAGTAGTAGTACAGGTATAGATGAGGGGAGTAGTAGTAGTACAGGTATAGATGAGGGGTGCAGTAGTAGTACAGGTATAGATGAGGGGTGTAGTAGTAGTAGTACAGGTATAGATGAGGGGAGTAGTAGTAGTACAGGTATAGATGAGGGGTGCAGTAGTAGTAGTAGTACAGGTATAGATGAGGGGTGTAGTAGTAGTACAGGTATAGATGAGGGGTGTAGTAGTAGTAGTAGTAGTACAGGTATAGTGGAGGGGTGTAGTAGTAGTAAAGGTATAGATGAGGGGAGTAGTAGTACAGGTATAGATGAGGGGTGTAGTAGTAGTAAAGGTATAGATGAGGGGTGTAGTAGTAGTACAGGTATAGATGAGGGGTGCAGTAGTAGTAGTAGTAGTACAGGTATAGATGAGGGGTGCAGTAGTAGTAAAGGTATAGATGAGGGGTGCAGTAGTACAGGTATATATGAGGGGTGTAGTAGTAGAGGTATAGATGAGGGGTGTAGTAGTACAGGTATAGATGAGGGGTGTAGTAGTAGTAGTAGTACAGGTATAGATGAGGGGTGTAGTAGTACAGGTATAGATGAGGGGTGTAGTAGTAGTAGTACAGGTATAGATGAGGGGTGTAGTAGTACAGGTATAGATGAGGGGTGCAGTAGTAGTAGTACAGGTATAGATGAGGGGTGTAGTAGTACAGGTATAGATGAGGGGTGTAGTAGTACAGGTATAGATGAGGGGTGCAGTAGTAGTAGTACAGGTATAGATGAGGGGTGTAGTAGTACAGGTATAGATGAGGGGTGCAGTAGTAGTAGTACAGGTATAGATGAGGGGTGTAGTAGTACAGGTATAGATAAGGGGTGTAGTAGTACAGGTATAGATGAGGGGAGTAGCAGTACAGGTATAGATGAGGGGAGTAGTAGTACAGGTATAGATGAGGGGTGCAGTAGTAGTAGTACAGGTATAGATGAGGGGTATAGTAGTAGTAGTAGTACAGGTATAGATGAGGGGTGTAGTAGTAGTACAGGTATAGATGAGGGGTGTAGTAGTAGTAGTACAGGTATAGATGAGGGGTGTAGTAGTAGTACAGGTAAAGATGAGGGGTGTAGTAGTAGTAGTACAGGTATAGATGAGGGGTGCAGTAGTAGTAGTAGTACAGGTATAGATGAGGGGTGTAATGGTAGTACAGGTATAGGTGAGGGGTGTAGTAGTAGTACAGGTATAGATGAGGGGAGTAGTAGTAGTACAGGTAAAGATGAGGGGTGTAGTAGTAGTAGTACAGGTATAGATGAGGGGTGTAGTAGTAGTAGTACAGGTATAGATGAGGGGTGCAGTAGTAGTAGTACAGGTATAGATGAGGGGTGTAGTAGTAGTACAGGTATAGATGAGGGGTGTAGTAGTAGTAGTACAGGTATAGATGAGGGGAGTAGTAGTAGTACAGGTATAGATGAGGGGTGCAGTAGTAGTACAGGTATAGATGAGGGGTGTAGTAGTAGTAGTACAGGTATAGATGAGGGGAGTAGTAGTAGTACAGGTATAGATGAGGGGTGTAGTAGTAGTAGTAGTACAGGTATAGATGAGGGGTGCAGTAGTAGTACAGGTATAGATGAGGGGTGTAGTAGTAGTACAGGTATAGATGAGGGGTGTAGTAGTAGTAGTAGTACAGGTATAGATGAGGGGTGTAGTAGTAGTAGTACAGGTATAGATGAGGGGTGTAGTAGTAGTACAGGTATAGATGAGGGGTGTAGTAGTAGTAGTACAGGTATAGATGAGGGGTGCAGTAGTAGTAGTACAGGTATAGATGAGGGGAGTAGTAGTACAGGTATAGATGAGGGGTGTAGTAGTAGTAGTACAGGTATAGATGAGGGGTGTAGTAGTAGTACAGGTATAGATGAGGGGTGTAGTAGTAGTACAGGTATAGATGAGGGGTGCAGTAGTAGTAGTACAGGTATAGATGAGGGGAGTAGTAGTAGTACAGGTATAGATGAGGGGTGTAGTAGTACAGGTATAGATGAGGGGTGCAGTAGTAGTAGTACAGGTATAGATGAGGGTGTAGTAGTAGTACAGGTATAGATGAGGGGAGTAGTAGTAGTACAGGTATAGATGAGGGGTGTAGTAGTAGTACAGGTATAGATGAGGGGTGTAGTAGTAGTACAGGTATAGATGAGGGGAGTAGTAGTAGTACAGGTATAGATGAGGGGTGTAGTAGTAGTAGTACAGGTATAGATGAGGGGTGCAGTAGTAGTAGTACAGGTATAGATGAGGGGTGCAGTAGTAGTAGTACAGGTATAGATGAGGGGAGTAGTAGTACAGGTATAGATGAGGGGAGTAGCAGTACAGGTATAGATAAGGAGTGCAGTAGTTGTACAGCAATAGATGAGGGGAGTAGTAGTACAGGTATAGATGAGGGGTGTAGAAGTAGTACAGGTATAGATGAGGGGTGTATTAGTAGTAGTAGTACAGGTATAGATGAGGGGAGTAGTAGTACAGGTATAGATGAGGGGAGTAGTAGTAGTACAGGTATAGATGAGGGGTGCAGTAGTAGTAGTACAGGTATAGATGAGGGGAGTAGTAGTAGTACAGGTATAGATGAGGGGTGTAGTAGCAGTACAGGTATAGATGAGGGATGTAGTAGTAGTAGTACAGGTATAGATGAGGGGTGTAGTAGTACAGGTATAGATGAGGGGTGTAGTAGTAGATGTATAGATGAGGGGAGTAGCAGTACAGGTATAGATGAGGGGAGTAGTAGTACAGGTATAGATGAGGGGTGTAGTAGTACAGGTATAGATGAGGGGTGTAGTAGTAGTAGTAGTACAGGTATAGATGAGGGGTGTAGTAGTAGTAGTACAGGTATAGATGAGGGGTGTAGTAGTACAGGTATAGATGAGGGGTGCAGTAGTAGTAGTACAGGTAAAGATGAGGGGTGTAGTAGTAGTAGTACAGGTATAGATGAGGGGTGCAGTATTAGTAGTACAGGTATAGATGAGGGGTGTAGTAGTAGTAGTAGAGGTATAGATGAGGGGCGTAGTAGTACAGGTATAGATGAGGGGTGTAGTAGTACAGGTATAGATGAGGGGTGCAGTAGTAGTAGTAGTACAGGTATAGATGAGGGGTGCAGTAGTAGTAGTAGTACAGGTATAGATGAGGGGTGTAGTAGTACAGGTATAGATGAGGGGTGCAGTAGTACAGGTATAGATGAGGGGTGTAGTAGTACAGGTATAGGTGAGGGGTGTAGTAGTAGTACAGGTATAGATGAGGGGCGTAGTAGTAGTAGTAGTACAGGTATAGTGGAGGGGTGTAGTAGTAGTAAAGGTATAGATGAGGGGAGTAGTAGTACAGGTATAGATGAGGGGTGTAGTAGTAGTAAAGGTATAGATGAGGGGTGTAGTAGTAGTACAGGTATAGATGAGGGGTGCAGTAGTAGTAGTAGTAGTACAGGTATAGATGAGGGGTGCAGTAGTAGTACAGGTATATATGAGGGGTGTAGTAGTAGAGGTATAGATGAGGGGTGTAGTAGTACAGGTATAGATGAGGGGTGTAGTAGTAGTAGTAGTACAGGTATAGATGAGGGGTGTAGTAGTACAGGTATAGATGAGGGGTGTAGTAGTAGTAGTACAGGTATAGATGAGGGGTGTAGTAGTACAGGTATAGATGAGGGGTGTAGTAGTAGTAGTAGTACAGGTATAGATGAGGGGTGTAGTAGTAGTAGTACAGGTATAGATGAGGGGTGTAGTAGTAGTAGTACAGGTATAGATGAGGGGTGTAGTAGTACAGGTATAGATGAGGGGTGCAGTAGTAGTAGTACAGGTATAGAAGAGGGGTGTAGTAGTACAGGTATAGATGAGGGGTGCAGTAGTAGTAGTACAGGTATAGATGAGGGGTGTAGTAGTACAGGTATAGATAAGGGGTGTAGTAGTACAGGTATAGATGAGGGGAGTAGCAGTACAGGTATAGATGAGGGGAGTAGTAGTACAGGTATAGATGAGGGGTGCAGTAGTAGTAGTACAGGTATAGATGAGGGGTATAGTAGTAGTAGTAGTACAGGTATAGATGAGGGGTGTAGTAGTAGTACAGGTATAGATGAGGGGTGTAGTAGTAGTACAGGTATAGATGAGGGGTGTAGTAGTAGTACAGGTAAAGATGAGGGGTGTAGTAGTAGTAGTACAGGTATAGATGAGGGGTGCAGTAGTAGTAGTAGTACAGGTATAGATGAGGGGTGTAGTAGTAGTACAGGTAAAGATGAGGGGTGTAGTAGTAGTAGTACAGGTATAGATGAGGGGTGTAGTAGTAGTAGTACAGGTATAGATGAGGGGTGCAGTAGTAGTAGTACAGGTATAGATGAGGGGTGTAGTAGTAGTACAGGTATAGATGAGGGGTGTAGTAGTAGTAGTACAGGTATAGATGAGGGGTGTAGTAGTAGTAGTACAGGTATAGATGAGGGGAGTAGTAGTAGTACAGGTATAGATGAGGGGTGCAGTAGTAGTACAGGTATAGATGAGGGGTGTAGTAGTAGTAGTACAGGTATAGATGAGGGGAGTAGTAGTAGTACAGGTATAGATGAGGGGTGCAGTAGTAGTAGTAGTACAGGTATAGATGAGGGGTGTAGTAGTAGTACAGGTATAGATGAGGGGTGTAGTAGTAGTAGTAGTAGTACAGGTATAGTGGAGGGGTGTAGTAGTAGTAAAGGTATAGATGAGGGGAGTAGTAGTACAGGTATAGATGAGGGGTGTAGTAGTAGTAAAGGTATAGATGAGGGGTGTAGTAGTAGTACAGGTATAGATGAGGGGTGCAGTAGTAGTAGTAGTAGTACAGGTATAGATGAGGGGTGCAGTAGTAGTAAAGGTATAGATGAGGGGTGCAGTAGTACAGGTATATATGAGGGGTGTAGTAGTAGAGGTATAGATGAGGGGTGTAGTAGTACAGGTATAGATGAGGGGTGTAGTAGTAGTAGTAGTACAGGTATAGATGAGGGGTGTAGTAGTACAGGTATAGATGAGGGGTGTAGTAGTAGTAGTACAGGTATAGATGAGGGGTGTAGTAGTACAGGTATAGATGAGGGGTGCAGTAGTAGTAGTACAGGTATAGATGAGGGGTGTAGTAGTACAGGTATAGATGAGGGGTGTAGTAGTACAGGTATAGATGAGGGGTGCAGTAGTAGTAGTACAGGTATAGATGAGGGGTGTAGTAGTACAGGTATAGATGAGGGGTGCAGTAGTAGTAGTACAGGTATAGATGAGGGGTGTAGTAGTACAGGTATAGATGAGGGGTGTAGTAGTACAGGTATAGATGAGGGGAGTAGCAGTACAGGTATAGATGAGGGGAGTAGTAGTACAGGTATAGATGAGGGGTGCAGTAGTAGTAGTACAGGTATAGATGAGGGGTATAGTAGTAGTAGTAGTACAGGTATAGATGAGGGGTGTAGTAGTAGTACAGGTATAGATGAGGGGTGTAGTAGTAGTAGTACAGGTATAGATGAGGGGTGTAGTAGTAGTACAGGTAAAGATGAGGGGTGTAGTAGTAGTAGTACAGGTATAGATGAGGGGTGCAGTAGTAGTAGTAGTACAGGTATAGATGAGGGGTGTAATGGTAGTACAGGTATAGGTGAGGGGTGTAGTAGTAGTACAGGTATAGATGAGGGGAGTAGTAGTAGTACAGGTAAAGATGAGGGGTGTAGTAGTAGTAGTACAGGTATAGATGAGGGGTGTAGTAGTAGTAGTACAGGTATAGATGAGGGGTGCAGTAGTAGTAGTACAGGTATAGATGAGGGGTGTAGTAGTAGTACAGGTATAGATGAGGGGTGTAGTAGTAGTAGTACAGGTATAGATGAGGGGAGTAGTAGTAGTACAGGTATAGATGAGGGGTGCAGTAGTAGTACAGGTATAGATGAGGGGTGTAGTAGTAGTAGTACAGGTATAGATGAGGGGAGTAGTAGTAGTACAGGTATAGATGAGGGGTGCAGTAGTAGTAGTAGTACAGGTATAGATGAGGGGTGCAGTAGTAGTACAGGTATAGATGAGGGGTGTAGTAGTAGTACAGGTATAGATGAGGGGTGTAGTAGTAGTAGTAGTACAGGTATAGATGAGGGGTGTAGTAGTAGTAGTACAGGTATAGATGAGGGGTGTAGTAGTAGTACAGGTATAGATGAGGGGTGCAGTAGTAGTAGTACAGGTATAGATGAGGGGTGCAGTAGTAGTAGTACAGGTATAGATGAGGGGAGTAGTAGTACAGGTATAGATGAGGGGTGTAGTAGTAGTAGTACAGGTATAGATGAGGGGTGTAGTAGTAGTACAGGTATAGATGAGGGGTGTAGTAGTAGTACAGGTATAGATGAGGGGTGCAGTAGTAGTAGTACAGGTATAGATGAGGGGAGTAGTAGTAGTACAGGTATAGATGAGGGGTGTAGTAGTACAGGTATAGATGAGGGGTGCAGTAGTAGTAGTACAGGTATAGATGAGGGTGTAGTAGTAGTACAGGTATAGATGAGGGGAGTAGTAGTAGTACAGGTATAGATGAGGGGTGTAGTAGTAGTACAGGTATAGATGAGGGGTGTAGTAGTAGTACAGGTATAGATGAGGGGAGTAGTAGTAGTACAGGTATAGATGAGGGGTGTAGTAGTAGTAGTACAGGTATAGCTGAGGGGTGCAGTAGTAGTAGTACAGGTATAGATGAGGGGTGCAGTAGTAGTAGTACAGGTATAGATGAGGGGAGTAGTAGTAGATGTATAGATGAGGGGAGTAGCAGTACAGGTATAGATAAGGAGTGCAGTAGTTGTACAGCAATAGATGAGGGGAGTAGTAGTACAGGTATAGATGAGGGGTGTAGAAGTAGTACAGGTATAGATGAGGGGTGTATTAGTAGTAGTAGTACAGGTATAGATGAGGGGAGTAGTAGTACAGGTATAGATGAGGGGAGTAGTAGTAGTACAGGTATAGATGAGGGGTGCAGTAGTAGTAGTACAGGTATAGATGAGGGGAGTAGTAGTAGTACAGGTATAGATGAGGGGTGTAGTAGCAGTACAGGTATAGATGAGGGATGTAGTAGTAGTAGTACAGGTATAGATGAGGGGTGTAGTAGTACAGGTATAGATGAGGGGTGTAGTAGTAGATGTATAGATGAGGGGAGTAGCAGTACAGGTATAGATGAGGGGAGTAGTAGTACAGGTATAGATGAGGGGTGTAGTAGTACAGGTATAGATGAGGGGTGTAGTAGTAGTAGTAGTACAGGTATAGATGAGGGGTGTAGTAGTAGTAGTACAGGTATAGATGAGGGGTGTAGTAGTAGTAGTACAGGTATAGATGAGGGGTGCAGTAGTAGTAGTACAGGTATAGATGAGGGGTGTAGTAGTACAGGTATAGATGAGGGGAGTAGCAGTACAGGTATAGATGAGGGGAGTGGTAGTACAGGTATAGATGAGGGGTGCAGTAGTAGTAGTACAGGTATAGATGAGGGGTATAGTAGTAGTAGTAGTACAGGTATAGATGAGGGGTGTAGTAGTAGTACAGGTATAGATGAGGGGTGTAGTAGTACAGGTATAGATGAGGGGTGTAGTAGTACAGGTATAGATGAGGGGTGTAGTAGTAGTAGTACAGGTATAGATGAGGGGTGTAGTAGTAGTACAGGTATAGATGAGGGGTGTAGTAGTAGTAGTAGTACAGGTATAGATGAGGGGTGCAGTAGTAGTAGTACAGGTATAGATGAGGGGTGTAGTAGTAGTACAGGTATAGATGAGGGGAGTAGTAGTAGTACAGGTATAGATGAGGGGTGTAGTAGTAGTAGTAGTACAGGTATAGATGAGGGGTGCAGTAGTAGTAGTACAGGTATAGATGAGGGGTGTAGTAGTAGTACAGGTATAGATGAGGGGAGTAGTAGTAGTACAGGTATAGATGAGGGGTGTAGTAGTAGTACAGGTATAGATGAGGGGTGTAGTAGTAGTAGTAGTACAGGTATAGATGAGGGGTGCAGTAGTAGTAGTAGTACAGGTATAGATGAGGGGTGTAGTAGTAGTACAGGTATAGATGAGGGGAGTAGTAGTAGTACAGGTATAGATGAGGGGTGTAGTAGTAGTAGTAGTACAGGTATAGATGAGGGGTGCAGTAGTAGTAGTACAGGTATAGATGAGGGGTGCAGTAGTAGTAGTACAGGTATAGATGAGGGGTGTAGTAGTAGTACAGGTATAGATGAGGGGTGCAGTAGTAGTACAGGTATAGATGAGGGGTGTAGTAGTAGTACAGGTATAGATGAGGGGTGTAGTAGTAGTACAGGTATAGATGAGGGGTGCAGTATTAGTAGTACAGGTATAGATGAGGGGTGTAGTAGTAGTATTAGAGGTATAGATGAGGGGAGTAATGGTAGTACAGGTATAGATGATGGGAGTTGTTGTAGTACAGCTGCCCTGCCGCCCCACACCACACACCTTACCACACTGCGGCCCGTACCTCGCTGAACCACACCGCCCGCAATGATTTTTGTGAAAATCAAATTTACGATTTTTACAAAAAATCAAATCAATTCTCAAATTCTGGGTGAATTAATTGAATTAATTTAATCGCCAAGCCCTACCTCACAGCATTACAAAGAAGCTACACTGTTGCAGATACAGCCTGCCAGGGACTTGTTTACATCAGCCGTCTCAGAAGGGAGGGGGGAGGAGGGGGAGACAGAGAGAAAAGCTCACAGATTTTTGTGTCTTCAGCAGAAAGCAGCAGCTGAGAACTGGGGGAAGGAGACTGAATAGATAATAACTAGTATGGAAGGAATTTTTAGTCTCACCATGGGCAGCGACATATCAGAAGTTATGAGCAGAATACCCCTGTAAACAGCCAGGATCAGAGTTATCACTGATCCCAGCTGCTGCTGCTGGATGTGTACCAGGTATAGGGTGGGCATTATAGTGACTAGTCGTGGCCACCATCACACAGCAGGCGGACGCTCTTATTGTATCTGGTATTTGGAATGGGTCATAAAAACCTAAGAAGTGAAAATCTTTTCCCAACAGGAGGAGAAGCTGCGGACGGAGTATGGTCAGATATTACAGTCAGGATTATCCTGCAGGACAGGCGTCAGACCGTCTATTTGTTGCTGATCGCCCTCCATGCTGACTGTTTCCACCTGGTGTACAGATTTCTCTCTCACTTTCTGGTCAGATCGCTCGTGAAGCTCGAGAACAATCTATCTGTAGATATAACATGGACTGACAGTGAGGGGTTTCTTCCTCCACGTCCTCGGCCGTCCGTTCCTGCTCTCATCTCTTTTCCTCTAATAAGCACAATGGAGCTGACAGCTGTAATAACATGGCCGCCCCGGGCTCAGGCTCACTTTACCATCTACAGCTGAGAAAACCAGATACAAAGGGCTGGGCTGATGGCGCTGCTTCTCCGCTCCGCAGGTACCAGCATGACCGCCGCCTCCTGCGCCAACACAAACACCCGTCCTAGAAGAAGATGCCCAGGAACCAGGCCTGTTTGCTTTTTCTGAACTATTTGTGGAGAAATGTTCTGTGACCAAATCCCAGGTACAAAAACTCTGCGCTCTGAACCTCTGGCCACAAACGGAATATACCGCCCTGTGAATATACCGCCCTGTGAATATACCGCCCTGTGAATATAACGCCCTGTGAATATAACGCCCTGTGAATATAACGCCCTGTGAATATACCGCCCTGTGAATATAACGCCCTGTGAATATACCGCCCTGTGAATATACCGCCCTGTGAATATAACGCCCTGTGAATATACCGCCCTGTGAATATACCGCCCTGTGAATATAACGCCCTGTGAATATACCGCCCTGTGAATATAACGCCCTGTGAATATAACGCCCTGTGAATATAACGCCCTGTGAATATACCGCCCTGTGAATATAACGCCCTCCAAATATACCGCCCTGTAAATATAACGCCCTGTGAATATAACGCCCTGTGAATATAACGCCCTGTGAATATACCGCCCTCTGACTATACAGCCCTCCAAATATACCACCATCTGAATATACCGCCCTCTGAATATACCGCCATCTGACTATACAGCCCTCCAAATATACCACCATCTGAATATACCGCCCTCTGAATATACCGCCATCTGACTATACAGCCACCTGCATATACCGCCCTCTGAATATACAGACACCTGAATATACAGACACCTGCATATACAGCCACCTGCATATACAGCCACCTGCATATACAGCCCTCTGAATATACAGACACCTGAATATACCGCCCTCTGAATATACAGCCACCTGAATATACAGACACCTGAATATACAGACACCTGAATATACAGACACCTGCATATACAGACACCTGAATATACCGCCCTCTGAATATACAGCCACCTGAATATACAGACCCTGAATATACCGCCATCTGAATATACCGTCCTGTGAATAGATGGTCGGCTGATCCTGCTGAAATCGATGGGATCACTGATATGTCTCTACCGTGTATGGGAGCAGAAGATTTCTGGACAACCCCTTTTAATATTTGGCCCAGGTTTCACTATGAATCCCATAGAAAACCTCTCCTGCTCTGGACAGTTCCTGTCTCAGCCAGAGGTGGCAGCAGAGAGCACTGTGTCACACTGAAAATAAAACAACATTTACTGCAGGGCATACAGCAGCTGATAAGTACTGGAAGACTTGAGATTTTTAAATAGAAGTAAATTACGAATCTATATAACTTTCTGACAGAAAGTCAGAGAAGTCTTTATGGGGTTTTGGATCTGGTTCTGATATGTGTGTGATTGCGGACAGAACATCCGGGACGTTATCATACGCTGCAGCCATAGTGGGAGCCATCTGCCCCTATACATATAGGTTTGTATCTATAGATAACAGAAAAGTAACAAAGCAAAAGTATCCTCCATGAATGTTATGATGCTGGGGACCCCCAATAACTCACCAATATCCAGGGGACCCCCTATAAACTACCAATATCCCGGGGAGCCCCTATAACCCACCAGTGTCCTGGGGAGCCCCTATAACCCACCAGTGTCCTGGGGACCCCCTATAACCCACCAGTGTCCTGGGGACCCCCTATAACCCACTAGTATCCCGGGGACCCCCTATAACCCACCAGTATCCCGGGACCCCCTATAACCCACCAGTATCCCGGGGACCCCCTATAACGCACCAGTATCCCGGGGACCCCCTATAACCCACCAGTGTCCTGGGGACCCCCTATAACCCACCAGTATCCTGGGGACCCCCTATAACCCACCAGTATCCTGGGGACCCCCTATAACCCTCCAGTGTCCTAGGGACCCCCTATAACCCACCAGTATCCTGGGGACCCCCTATAACCCACCAGTATCCTGGGGACCCCCTATAACCCACCAGTATCCCGGGGACCCCCTATAACCCACCAGTATCCCGGGGACCCCCTATAACCCACCAGTGTCCTGGGGACCCCCTATAACCCACCAGTATCCTGGGGACCCCCTATAACCCACCAGTATCCCGGGGACCCCCTATAACCCACCAGTATCCCGGGGACCCCCAATAACCCACCAGTATCCCGGGGACCCCCTATAAACCACCAATATCCCGGGGACCCCCTATAACCCATCAGTATCCTGGGGACCCCCAATAACCCACCAGTATCCCGGGGACCCCCTATAACCCACCAGTATCCCGGGGACCCCCTATAAACCACCAATATCCTGGGGACCCCCAATAACCCACCAGTATCCCGGGGACCCCCTATAACCCACCAGTATCCCGGGGACCCCCTATAAACCACCAATATCCTGGGGACCCCCTATAAACCACCAACATCCTGCGGACCCACTATAAACCACCAGTATCCGGGGGACCCCCTATAACCCTCCAGTGTCCTAGGGACCCCCTATAAACCACCAGTATCCCGGGGACCCCCTATAACCCACCAGTATCCTGGGGACCCCCTATAACCCTCCAGTGTCCTAGGGACCCCCTATAAACCACCAGTATCCCGGGGACCCCCTATAACCCACCAGTATCCTGGGGACCCCCTATAACCCTCCAGTGTCCTAGGGACCCCCTATAAACCACCAGTATCCCGGGGACCCCCTATAACCCACCAATATCCTGGGGTCCCCCTATAAACCACCAACATCCTGCGGACCCACTATAACCCACCAGTATCCGGGGGACCCTCTATAACCCTCCAGAGTCCTGCGGACCCCCTTATAAACCACCAACATCCTGGGGACCCCCTATAACCCACCAGTATCCTGGGGACCCCCTATAACCCTCCAGTATCCCGGGGACCCCCTATAACCCACCAGTATCCCGGGGACCCCCTATAACCCTCCAGTGTCCTAGGGACCCCCTATAACCCACCAGTATCCCGGGGACCCCCTATAAACCACCAGTATCCCGGGGACCCCCTATAAACCACCAGTATCCCGGGGACCCCCTATAAACCACCAGTATCCCGGGGACCCCCTATAACTGGGGACCCCTCATAACCCACCAGTATCTGTATAGTCTATTATACACTAGAGTCCTGCACAGATCGTTCAGCTCTCCCCATACATAATCTCACATTGATGTTATTTACAGGAAGTAACATTCCCAGTTTTCCCCGTTTTCTGATCCTTTCTCGGCGATGTGTCGGCTGTTTGTCTGCCTCCTGACATCACATGCTGCACATCGGGGAACGGACTCTGGAACGTACAGAAATGTAATGTAAATACAGTCACCGTCCCTGAGGTCACGGCAGATGACGGGATTCTAAGAATAGAGACGATCCCATCAACGCTTCCGGGACCTGAGAGATTTTATGACGTCATCACAAACATCAGATCTCCGACCTCTGAAGATCTCGGCTATCCTCGTACTCAGGGTCAGACAGAGGGAACCCTCAAAGAGTAGAGAACGAGGAGTCCGATGTGCGGAGGTCAGGAAGAGGGAACCCCCAAAGAGTAGAGAACGAGGAGTCCGATGTGCGGAGGTCAGGCTGATGTGGGGAGGTCAGGCAGAGGGAACCCCCAAAGAGTAGAGAACGAGGAGTCCAATGTGCGGAGGTCAGGCTGATGTGGGGAGGTCAGGCAGAGGGAACCCCCAAAGAGTAGAGAACGAGGAGTCCGATGTGCGGAGGTCAGGCAGAGGGAACCCCCAAAGAGTAGGGAATGAGGAGTCCGATGTGCGGAGGTCAGGCTGATGTGCGGAGGTCAGGCTGATGTGCGGAGGTCAGGCCGACGTGTGGAGGTCAGGCCGATGTGCGGAGGTCAGGCCGATATGCGGAGGTCAGGCCGATGTGTGGAGGTCAGGCTGATGTGTGGAGGTCAGGCTGATGTGTGGAGGTCAGGCTGATGTGCGGAGGTCAGGCTGATGTGCGGAGGTCAGGCCAACATGCGGAGGTCAGGCCAACATGCGGAGGTCAGGCCGATGTGTGGAGGTCAGGCTGATGTGTGGAGGTCAGGCCGATGTGCGGAGGTCAAGCCGATGTACGGAGGTCAGGCCGATGTGTGGAGGTCAGGCTGATGTGCGGAGGTCAGGCCGATGTGCGGAGGTCAGGCTAATATGCCGAGGTCAGGCCGATGTGTGGAGGTCAGGCCAACATGCGGAGGTCAGGCCGATGTGTGGAGGTCAGGCTGATGTGCGGAGGTCATGGCGATGTGCGGAGGTCAGGCCGATGTGTGGAGGTCAGGCTGATGTGCGGAGGTCAGGCTGATGTGCGGAGGTCAGGCCGATGTGCGGAGGTCAGGCTAATATGCCGAGGTCAGGCCGATGTGTGGAGGTCAGGCCAACATGCGGAGGGCAGGCCGATGTGTGGAGGTCAGGCTGATGTGCGGAGGTCATGGCGATGTGCGGAGGTCATGGCGATGTGCGGAGGTCAGGCCGATGTGTGGAGGTCAGGCTGATGTGTGGAGGTCAGGCCGATATGCGGAGGTCAGGCTAATATGCCGAGGTCAGGCCGATATGCGGAAGTCAGGCCGATGTACGGAGGTCAGGCGGATGTGCGGAGGTCAGGCCGATATGCGGAGGTCAGGCCGATGTACGGAGGTCAGGCCGATGTGTGGAGGTCAGGCTGATGTGCGGAGGTCAGGCTGATGTGTGGAGGTCAGGCTGATGTGTGGAGGTCAGGCCGATGTGCGGAGGTCAGGCTAATATGCCGAGGTCAGGCCGATGTGCGGAGGTCAGGCCGATGTGCGGAGGTCAGGCCGATGTGCGGAGGTCAGGCCGATGTGCGGAGGTCAGGCCGATGTGTGGAGGTCAGGCTGATGTGTGGAGGTCAGGCTGATGTGTGGAGGTCAGGCTGATGTGCGGAGGTCATGGCGATGTGCGGAGGTCAGGCCAACATGCGGAGGTCAGGCCGATGTGTGGAGGTCAGGCCGATGTGTGGAGGTCAGGCTGATGTGTGGAGGTCAGGCCGATGTGCGGAGGTCAGGCCGATGTGCGGAGGTCAGGCCGATGTGCGGAGGTCAGGCTGATGTGCGGAGGTCATGGCGATGTGCGGAGGTCAGGCCAACATGCGGAGGTCAGGCCGATGTGTGGAGGTCAGGCCGATGTGCGGAGGTCAGGCCGATGTGGGGAGGTCAGGCCGATGTGTGGAGGTCAGGCCGATGTGCGGAGGTCAGGCCGATGTGCGGAGATCATGCAGTGCACTTATCCACTGAAATTACTGGAGGTTTTAGTGATTCTCATTGGTTTCCCTGTATAATCTGCACATACACGGCGGCCTCCGTACTGTGAGCCTCCTCATCCTCCAGAGATCCCACTAATCTCATGTGACGGCCATAAAACCCCCTAATGCCAGTAATATATCTACTGCAGGGTCCTTGTGCAGTCCTGTTCATGGCGTCATCTTCCCTGCAGCTCCTCAGGGGTGGGGCTAACTCACTCATTTACATATTACTGTAACCGGACACATGAGGCGACCATCAGCTGAACCTGACAGCCGGACTGGCCGACCATCTAATCTGTCAGTGTCCGAAATGTTCCCAGATGGGACAGAGGATTCTGGAATGGACAGAGATGTCTGGAAAGGAGGGAGGCATCTTGGGGGGCAGAGGTATCTGGCAGCGGCTTATTTCCCTCTCCTGATTAGGAGCTGCATGCTCGGCTGATCCTTGCGTACATGTATAAATGAGGAGGGGGAAGGTGAGTACTCACAACTTCGAAGACTTTGAAGAAGTCGATGTTGGCATAGAGCACGTCCTCTATCCTCTGTAACCTCTGCTGCGACAAGACGCACATGGCGTTACGGACGGTATGCATCCCCCTGCGGCTGCTGAATATGATGAATCGCTCCAGGAGGCTCTGGCTGCAGGCGATGTCCTTCAGAGACAGGTCCGGGATTCCAGAGACAAACTAGAAGGAGAGAATCCGGTTATTTCCATGATGGTGATGTATAGGAGCAGGAGGGGGGGGGGGGCGCTGCCATATAACGTGATAAGCTAATATCCTACATCCAGGACGCGAGCCGACTTCCATGTAAGCACGGTACTCATTATCTCTGTATTGAAATTAGATGTAATCAAAATCTGTCTCTGAGAGCTGGAAATAAAAAAGAAGCCGTACTCACCTCTCCTGATCCCTCTCTGCTGCTGCCCTGATGGCTCCTGGTCCCTGATACTCTCTGCTGCTTTGTGGTCCCTGTGATGTTGTCCCTATATCGACTCCAACCTCTGGCTGAGTGGGGTCATTCAAGAGCAGCAAGGGCCGGGAGCTGTCAGATCGACAGCTGTGCAGGATCAGGGGAGGTGAGTATCGGTTCTTTGTTAAAATGTTAAAAATGTTTTGCTGCTGGAAAACCACTGTTAGTGTGTATGAAAATTCACTGGAAGGTAATTCAGTAATGGTAGCAGCCAGAGAGGTCTCTTCTAGAGACATTGGGATAGCCTCTATCACCTCCATGATTCTGGAGATCCCGGTTATATGTTGGGATAGCCTCTATCACCTCCATGATTCTGGAGACCCCGGTTATATGTTGAGATAGCCTCTACCACCTCCATGATTCTGGAGACCCTGGTTATATGTTGGGATAGCCTCTATCACCTCCATGATTCTGGAGACACAGGTTATATGTTGGGATAGCCTCTACCACCTCCATGATTCTGGAGACCCCGGTTATATGTTGGGATAGCCTCTACCATCTCCATGATTCTGGAGACCCCGGTTATATGTTGGGATAGCCTCTACCATCGCCATGATTCTGGAGACCCCGGTTATATGTTGGGATAGCCTCTATCACCTCCATGATTCTGGAGACCCCGGTTATATGTTGGGATAGCCTTTATCACCTCCATGATTCTGGAGACCCCGTTTATATGTTGGGATAGCCTCTACCACCTCCATGATTGTGGAGACCCCGGTTATATGTTGGGATAGCCTCTACCACCTCCATCATTCTGGAGAGCCCTGTTATATGTTGGGATAGCCTCTACCACCTCCATCATTCTGGAGACCCCGGTTATATGTTGGGATAGCCTATATCACCTCCATGGTTCTGGAGAGCCCGGTTATATGTTGGGATAGCCTCTACCACCTCCATCATTCTGGAGACCCCGGTTATATGTTGGGATAGCCTCTACCACCTCCATCATTCTGGAGACCCCGGTTATATGTTGGGATAGCCTCTATCACCTCCATGATTCTGGAGACCCCGGTTATATGTTGGGATAGCCTCTATCACCTCCATGATTCTGGAGACCCCGGTTATATGTTGGGATAGCCTCTACCACCTCCATGATTCTGGAGACCCCGGTTATATGTTGGGATAGCCTCTACCACCTCCATGATTCTGGAGACCCCGGTTATATGTTGGGATAGCCTCTATCACCTCCATGATTCTGGAGACCCCGGTTATATGTTGGGATAGCCTCTACCACCTCCATGATTCTGGAGACCCCGGTTATATGTTGGGATAGCCTCTATCACCTCCATGATTCTGGAGACCCCGGTTATATGTTGGGATAGCTTCTAGCATCTCCATGATGTCACACGTCCTCCTATAATGGACCCCGCGCTCTTTACACATACTGATCACAGAAATTCGCTGATCTCACAGATTTCCGTCAGGGTTTCGTCCTGAGAGAACGGGAGATGTTACGGTGACCGGTCAGAATGCGATGGCTTCATCATTTCAGTCAGTGTTATCGGCCGCGGTGATTAGTCGGGCACAGCCGGTATCTGGTGGACGCAGCGGACAGTTCTATCTGCTGAGGACATAATGGGACGTCTATTGTTACCAATCAATATGGGAAATGAGGGATCATCAGAGGGGAACTAATGTGGCCCGGGGGGATCCGGTTACCTATTACTGGTCCCATCAATGTATGCCTGACTGGGAGAGACGACTGAACCCACTGGGCTCCAGTATAGGAGGATAATACCGCCATTCACAGCTCAGAGACACTCAGAGAAGTCAGTGCACAAAACTCCAGAGCAGCGCTCCTTGTGGCTGCCGGGATCTCTGGTGTCTCCTCTGAATCATCAGGAAACAATATCAGGAGTGGGGAAGAATATCTGGATCTCTGAGCTGAACCTGGATGGAGGCAACTCCGCCCAATAGCGGCCGTTCATGACAGTAATGGAGGAAATAAGAGAGGAGCCGCCATGTATATGTGTCATTGCGTCTCATGTAGATACAGGAACTGGTCCTTAAAGGGGGACTGCAGATATAGATATTTTTTTCCAAATCAAATGGTTTAAACATTTGTAAATTACTTTACTATATGTCCTGCAGGTAATAGTGTATCTTCTTCAGTCTGACACAGTGCTCTCTGCTGCCGCCTCTGTCCTTGTCAGGAACTGTCCAGAGCAGGAGAGGTTTTCTATGGGGATTTGCTGCTGCTCAGGACAGTTCCTGACATGGACAGAGGTGGCAGCAGAGAGCACTGTGTCCCACTGGAAAGAATATACCAATTCCTGCAGAACATACAGCAGCTGATAAGTACTGGAAGACTGGAGATTTTGACATAGAAGTCAATTACAAATCTATAAAACTTTCTGGCAACGGTACATTTTTTGGTGAACGACCCCTTTAAGACATGATGAGGGATGATCAGCAGAACCATAAGGACTGACCCCAGAGATGGCTACGCACGCCCGACAACGGCCTCTCTCCTGCCTTCTCTATGAACTGCATTAATCCCAGTGAAACCAGTATATGAAGCAATCGACTGGTGAGAAACCTGACAAATATTTCCATCCAGAAAGCGACCTGTCGGACCAGATAATAAGTCAGGTAATAGTATGCGGGCCGCGCCCCGCCCTCTCTGTGACTCAGGAGACTTTCTGGAACGTTCTGTACTTATGACTCCAGATAGTACAATGAATGTGATTCTCCTTGGCGGCCTTTCCCAGAAGTCCAGTGGTGACCAGTGGGGAGCGCCGCAGTCCTGCACAGTGCTGACTCCTGCATTATCTGGGGGTGAGTAATACCGGGGTGCTGTCAGCTGCTGCACCGCTGCTTCGCTTTCTAGAATGTGACCTATTGATCTGAACTCGACCAGAAATAAATGATCTCTTGTAAAAGCCTCTAATGAAGAGAATGGAGCTTAGTCACAAGATAAGAGACCAGAGAACCACAGCTCCTAAGCCGATTACCGTCCCTGAAGACTTAGCGCCGGTGCTGACTCAGGATCCATGTAACTCTATGGAGCCGCAACCGACCAGTGTGACTGCCATTCCCCTGATGAAGGCGAGCGCTGGGATATCTCCTGGGGTGGAACATAAAAAAGCTAAACAAGCAGAATAAAGGTAACCTGTGATTCCCACCGCACAATAAACGGCAACAAATACAATAGAAGAAGAATTGCCGCTTTTTGCTTCTGCCTCTCAAAAACAAACAAAAGCGAATCAATAACTATATCCCCACAGTGGCACCATGAAGAGATGCAGCGGCAACAGTGAGAAGATGAAAATAGTCAGGATTAAAGAACAGGGGGGAAAAAAAACAAAAAAACGCTGCTCCTCTTCACTGCCGGAGCCGGATACTGCAGCAACAATCAGTAACAGTAATAAAAAGAATAAAAGTCTGCTATACCAGACACAGCCCAGAGAAACAAGTGAAGCAGACCCCCTGTTCTCTGTGAGAGAGGGGGCACAGGGAGCAGTCTATGTATGAGCCAGGGTATGGGGAGCTGTCTGTGAGAGGAGACATAAGGAGCAGTCTGTGAGAGCAGACATAAGGAGCAGTCTGTGAGAGCAGACATAAGGAGCAGTCTGTGAGAGCAGACATAAGGAGCAGTCTGTGAGAGGAGACATAGGAGGACCAGTCTGTGAGAGGAGACATAGGAGGACCAGTCTGTGAGAGGAGCATGTAGAGCAGTCTGTCAGGGGAGACATAAGAAGCAGTCTGTGAGAGGAGACATAGGGAGCAGTCTGTGAGAAGAGCATGTAGAGCAGTCTGTGAGAGGAGACATAGGGAGCAGTCTGTGAGAGGAGACTAAGAGGACCAGTCTGTGAGAGCAGACATAAGGAGCAGTCTGTGAGAGGAGACATAGGGAGCAGTCTGTGAGAGGAGCATGTAGAGCAGTCTGTGAGAGGAGACATAGGGAGCAGTCTGTGAGAGGAGACATAGGGAGCAGTCTGTGAGAGGAGCATGTAGAGCAGTCTGTGAGAGGAGACATAGGGAGCAGTGTACTATGTGGTGCACTATTACCGGCTGTGTACTATGTGGTGCACTATTACGGGCTGTGTACTATGTGGTGCACTATTACTGATGGTGCACTTTTACCAGCTGTGCACTATGTGGTGCACTATTACCAGCTGTGCACTATGTGGTGCACTATTACGGGCTGTGTACTATGTGGTGCACTATTACTGATGGTGCACTATTACGGGCTGTGTACTATGTGGTGCACTATTACGGGCTGTGTACTATGTGGTGCACTATTACGGGCTGTGTACTATGTGGTGCACTATTACGGGCTGTGTACTATGTGGTGCACTATTACTGACAGTGTACTATGTGGTGCACTTTTACCAGCTGTGCACTATGTGGTGCACTATTACGGGCTGTGTACTATGTGGTGCACTATTACTGATGGTGCACTATTACGGGCTGTGTACTATGTGGTGCACTATTACTGATGGTGCACTATTACGGGCTGTGTACTATGTGGTGCACTATTACGGGCTGTGTACTATGTGGTGCACTATTACGGGCTGTGTACTATGTGGTGCACTATTACTGACAGTGTACTATGTGGTGCACTATTACGGGCTGTGTACTATGTGGTGCACTATTACTGATGGTGCACTATTACCGGCTGTGCACCATGTGGCAGTAATTATTATTATAAATGTGTGGCCTTTTTCTGGCCTCACCTAATGTCCCCCAAACCTTTTTTCCACCATTGGGTGTGAACAATCTTTCGGCCCATCAGATCCCGGCCCGGCCTCTTAATAAACATTTTCTATGAGATATTTGTCAACCGATCAGACTGGAAATGTCAGTCATTGTGTCAGCCGGAGCGCCGAGCTGTCACACAGTATCCGAGCTCCGCCAGCAAAAGATTAACCCGATTACACACAAGTGACTTATTGTTTACAGAAAGAACCGGAGCAGAAGACGCGTTCCGGCCAGTCGGCTCAATATAACATTTCTCTACGGTGTTCTGTGCCAGAGCGACATATCAGCAGGAGCGGAGTCACCACAGACGTGACATCATGGCGGCAGAGCGGGCGTGTCCTGTGCTTCATAATGCAGGTTAATTCATGGATTAACCCATTACCCTCCCATGTGATACCGAACACGACATCCCACATAGAGGCGTCAACGTAAACCGCTGGGGCATCAATGTAAACCACTGGGGCATCAATGTAAACCACTGGGGCATCAATGTAAACTGCTGGGGTATAAATGTAAACTGCTGGGACATCAATGTACACTGCTGGGGTATCAATGTAAACCGCTGGGGCATCAATGTAAACTGCTGGGGCATCAATGTAAACTGCTGGGGCATCAATGTAAACTACTGGGGTATCAATGTAAACCGCTGGGGCATCAATGTAAACTACTGGCGCATCAATGTAAACTACTGGCGCATCAATGTAAACCGCTGGGGCATCAATGTAAACCACTGGCGCATCAATGTAAACCGCTGGGGCATCAATGTAAACTACTGGCGCATCAATGTAAACCGCTGGGGCATCAATTAAACTGCTGTGGCATCAATGCAAACTGCTGTGGCATCAATGTAAACTGCTGGGGCATCCGTGTACACTGCTGGGGCATCAATGTAAACTGCTAGGGCATCAATGTAAACTGCTAGGGCATCAATGTAAACCGCTGGGGCATCAACATAAACAGCTGAGGCATCAATGTTAAGAGCTGGGGTATCAATGTAAAGAGCTGGGGCATCAATTTAAAGAGCTGAGGCATCAATGTAAACCGCTAGAGCATCAATGTAAAGAGCTGGGGCATCAATGTAAACTGCTGGGGCATCAATGTAAAGAGCTGGGGCATCAATGTAAACTGCTGGGGCATCAATGTTAAGACCTGGGATATCAATGTAAAGAGCTGGGGCATCAATGTAAACCTCTGGGGCATCAATGTAAACCACTGGGGCATCAATATAAACCGCTGGGGCATCAATGTAAACGGCTGAGGCCTTAGAACTCCAGCAGCGCCCCCTGTGAGCACACATTATGATCTGGTATTACTGTGCGGGGACCAGATGAGATCATGGCATTGTCCACCATTACCTTCTTACCTGTTCCACCCGGATTTGGGAGTTTATGAGCTGATACACCACCGAGTCCGACAGTCCGATATCCTTCAGCAGAAAGAGCGTCAGCATTTCATCGTCCTTCAAGATGTCTCTGATTCGTAAACCGCGTCCTGGACAGGAAAATATCATCAGTAACCACACAGATCCGGCCGCACGAGTTATGTATCATTAACAGAACAAGAATCTGACAATAACGGGGATCTGCGGAGACCACGGACGACTGCCAGCTCCCATTATCCCGTATATTATGGATGGGTAGATTTTCTGGAGTTATGGACGGATCATTATCGATGACCGTTCTACGGTTGGTTTCCATGATGTCAGAGATATACAGAGTTATATCCATATGACATAAATCTCCTGCTACAATCACAGTCATGGGGGAACGTGTAGCCGGCCGCCATAACTGCTGCTGGGAGTTTTACAGGGGCTCAAGAACCCAAACTTTACGGTAAAAGCCCCTTCTCTTACTATGGAGGCCCCCCAGCCACAGCTATGGGGTCCCATCAGTGCCTTTATTGTGGGGTCCCACCCCTGGGATTATTGCAGGGTCCCACTCATGTCTATATTATGGGGTCCCACTCATGTCTATATTATGGGGTCCCACTCATGTCTTCATTGTGGGGTCCCACCCCTAAGCTTATTGTGGGGTCCCCCCTACACCTATGCTCTTTTTGAGGATATATTGTTGTGTTGGGTTGATTTTGGTCATGAGCTTTGGCTGTTCCCTTCTATTCCGTTGTACTGTATAACGGACGTTACTGGACTGATGACATCACTGATCTATCTCTGCTATAGCTGCCTGTAGATGCAGAGCCTCAGAGCCGGCGTGTATCCTCATCCTTGTGGTTACTGGGTCGTTACTGGGCGGCCATGTTAAGCCAAGAGTTTGCCCGCACCCTAGGCTGTTATGAGCTCACGTCTATATACATATATACATGTATCTGCTACTAGATGGGGACAAACTCCTGAATGTTACAACCTGAACAGAATTGCGGGACAACGTTACAGAACAGAAATCTTTAGAATGTTGAGTGTTCTGGAATTCGCCATTCAGCGGGGTCCATTAGAGTCCCGGCACTTAGGAGTGACAGTGATGGATGAGGCGGCTGGTGGCGTGTAGCTTGAGGACATACAGACATGAGGGTCTGCCCTCAGTGTTCACACCTCTCCGTGTTTGATCCTTCCCCGTGAACCTGCAGTCGTTGCCTCCTCACGATTCGACCTTCGGGCAAAATGACTTCACATTTGTTGCAAAACAAAAACTTCACCCAAGGACGTCAGGGAGCAGACGGGGTGGTGTCAACCAGCGGAAACCACGAGAATATAATGTCTTTATTTAGTTTGCTTCATTTTTTTGTTTGTGACCTTTTGGTTATTTCCTCATTCCTAAAAAGCCGATCTATTTCCTACGGTGCGGAGAGAGGGCAATGCCGCTAGATGCTTGGGGGTTCTGGGGCTCTTATAAGAAAGGTGGGGGCTGTAGAAGTATGATGACATATTGAAGTACATCTCTGTAAAGTTGCTGGGGTCCTTGCAGTCTGTTAAAGATTGATGGTTTCTGCTGAAGGCTTCTGATGTCTGCTGAAGGGTACAGACGACTTCTGAAGGATTCTGGGGGTCTGTTAAAGGTCTGCTTGCATTGGGTGCCCATTGAAGGGTGTTGAGGTCTTCTAAAGACCTGCTGTAGGGTGCTGGAATGTGTTGAAAGTTAAGGGTGCAGGGGTCTTCTGAAGGGTGGTGGGGTCTGAGAAAGGCTGCTGAGGTCTGCTGAAGGGTTCTGGGGTATGCTAAAGGGTAGTGGGGTCTAGTAAGGACTGCTGAGCTCTGCTGAAGGGTGGTGGGGTCTGGTAAAGTGTGCTGTGGTCTTCTGAAAGGTGCTGGGGTCTGGTAAAGGCTGCTGGGGTCTGTGAGGGTTGTTAAAGTCTATTAAAGGTGTTGTGGTCTTCTGAATAGTGCTGGAGCCTGGTAAAGGCTGCTGGGGTCTGCTGAAGGGTTCTGGGGTCTGCTGAAGGGTTCTGGGTCTTCTGAATAGTGCTGAGGTCTGCTGAAGGGTTCTGGGTCTTCTGAATAGTGCTGAGGTCTGCTGAAGGGTTCTGGGTCTTCTGAATAGTGCTGAGGTCTGCTGAAGGGTTCTGGGTTATCTGAATAGTGCTGAGGTCTGCTGAAGGGTTCTGGGTCTTCTGAATAGTGCTGAGGTCTGCTGAAGGGTTCTGGGTCTTCTGAATAGTGCTGAGGTCTGCTGAAGGGTTCTGGGTTATCTGAATAGTGCTGAGGTCTGCTGAAGGGTTCTGGGTCTTCTCAATAGTGCTGAGGTCTGCTGAAGGGTTCTGGGTCTTCTGAATAGTGCTGAGGTCTGCTGAAGGGTTCTGGGTTATCTGAATAGTGCTGAGGTCTGCTGAAGGGTTCTGGGTCTTCTGAATAGTGCTGAGGTCTGCTGAAGGGTTCTGGGTCTTCTGAATAGTGCTGAGGTCTGCTGAAGGGTTCTGGGTCTTCTGAATAGTGCTGAGGTCTGCTGAAGGGTTCTGGGTCTTCTGAATAGTGCTGAGGTCTGCTGAAGGGTTCTGGGTCTTCTGAATAGTGCTGAGGTCTGCTGAAGGATTCTGGGTCTTCTGAATAGTGCTGAGGTCTGCTGAAGGGTTCTGGGTCTTATGAATAGTGCTGAGGTCTGCTGAAGGGTTCTGGGTCTGCTGAAGGGTTCTGGGCTCTGCTGAAGGGTGCTGGGGTCTATTGCAGTACTTTATGCTACAGTTTACTTATTTGATTCGTTTTTTGTTAGATTTGAGGGTGTTTTAGTGTTTCTAAGTCTCCCAGCAAAATCCCTGAGATTATTACTCATACACAGACACATGAGGATGGTTTTATGAACATAAGGAGGGGAATATCATTATTATTTCATTAAGTACAATTATTATAATCTATAACTGGGCTGAGGGAACAGAGAAGGAGCCCGATCCCCGCAGCCGTCAATCCCCCTCCCTCGTATAAGTCGTCTCATTGATTTTTCCCTTGTAAGTCGCCAGTCAGAAGATATCATTTCATCTTCTATATTTGCCAAGACAATAAACTCTAATTCTAGCAGCACAGTTCAGTGACTCGGAAATTACCGTAAACTCTTCCAGGGTTGGTCCGAACCGTTTCCATAAAATTGGATATAGTGTACAGCTCCTTCCAGATCCGGCCAAGATGCTCAACTTCAGGCTTCTCCAAAAGAACATCCTGGGCATCTTTATAAGCTCTCGCAAGGCTTGGAGGAAGCGAAGAACAAATGGTTACTTGTTACCAAAGAATACTAGATCTGCCGACTGATAAAACTTCACAGGCCGGAGCGGTTCTCATGAAATACAGCAGGATTATTGTAGATTAACAGACGCCAGCACAAGGAATATACAATACACACCGGCTTCCCAACAAACACAATAATCAGTGTTACATAAAGACGGCTTTGTCTGTAATACACCTATAATGATTTGTTTTGGGTTCCATTTGTTGCCTGTAGTTAACTCACCCACCCCATCTACAGAGCTATAGAGGGCACAAATGTTATTTCCTGTACTGGGATCCAGCAGCTCAAGCAGACCTGAGGAGGAGAGACAACCCGTATGAGGACCTGAGGAGAAGAGACAACCCGTATGAGGACCTGAGGAGAAGAGACAACCCGTATCAGGACCTGAGGAGAGGAGACCACCCACATGTGGACCTGAGGAGAGGAGACCACCCATATGAGGACCTGAGGAGAGGAGACAACCCGTATGAGGACCTGAGGAGAAGAGACAACCCGTATGAGGACCTGAGGAGAAGAGACAACCCGTATGAGGACCTGAGGAGAAGAGACAACCCCTATGAGGACCTGAGGAGAAGAGACAACCTGTATGAGGACCTGAGGAGAGGAGACCACCCACATGTGGACCTGAGGAGAGGAGACAACCCGTATGAGGACCTGAGGAGAAGAGACAACCCGTATCAGGACCTGAGGAGAGGAGACCACCCACATGTGGACCTGAGGAGAGGAGACAACCCGTATGAGGACCTGAGGAGAACAGACAACCCATATGAGGACCTGAGGAGAGGAGACAACCCGTATGAGGATCTAAGGAGAAGAGACAACCCGTATGAGGACCTGAGGAGAGGAGACCACCCACATGAGGACTTGAGGAGAGGAGACAACCCGTATGAGGACCAGAGGAGAAGGGACCACTTGTATGAGGACCTGAGGAGAGGAGACCACCCATGTGAGGACCTGAGGAGAAGGGGCAACTCATATGAGGACCTGAGGAGAGTTGAATGATAACCTAAGGATAGGAGACGGCCCATATAAGAACCCCATGAAGCTCCAGAATGGCAGGAACATGTAAAGTAACTTGGGGGGTGGGGGGCTATAGTAGGCATTTCCATCTTTCTCATGGAGAGACATAGTAAGAGAACATAGTTCTGTCCGGCTGTTTAAGGGATATGGTCACCTTAATGAGTGTGGGAAGATGATGTTGGAAAAGAGAAAGATCAGGCACCAACACCTGATCCTTTAATTTTTCAGGATAGAAGCCACCACCAGAGGTGTCTACCATTAAACACATGAATGTTTGGCTATGCCGAATGTTCATGTGTTAGGGGGTATTGGTAGTTGTGGCCAACGTCCATCCAGCAGCTCTCGGAGATGTCTAGGGCCTTTTTGCTTATCTCAAGCAGATCCCATATATGTTCCCAGGTAGAGTTTACCCTCCTCATCGTAACCTATCGACCCCGGCACTGAGCAAGCGTGACTGAGATGTTATCTGGAAGCGTGCGGTCTATAGGGGGTGTCATCGCAGACAATGGAAAGTTCCAAAGTTTTAATTTGACCCCGGAACAAGTCGTCTCATTGTCTGGCGCAATGTTCAGAGATTCACAACATATCTAAAAACATAGACGTACGTAACCAAATCCTTCCTTGGTTCCAATGATTTGCCTGAAAGATCATTGGGATATTGACAAGGAAATTCCGGCAATTTAATTAAGTAATATGGAATTTGTTGGGGGCTGGGCAGGAGGAGGACGACAACACTGAGCGGGGGGGAGCCATCAGTCGGATTCATTCCTTATGATAAAGGATATCGGGTGTCTCCATCACAGAATCCTTGGTGCTAATACGGATCCTTTACCACAAGTGGCCGTGATACATCTCGGGTCTGTACACGTTCTCCATCCTGTATCCTCGAAACATAACCAAGACCTTCTGTAATAACAAAGGCTTCATACAAAGGAGTCTTGTAGCTCTGAGAGACCAGGACTACGACTGATACCAACGCACCTATTTTCTTATCGCCCCGTTACATATCCTGTAACATCCGGACTTCACTCACAATAAGGGTTTTGTTTTCAATGACAAAAAAGCCGCGTCCAAAAATGCACTTTACCCGCTGCCGCCTATCTGCAGCCTGCGCGCTCGGCCAGGGATCGCAGTCAGGTCGGGGTCCTGTCATCTAGAGACCAGAGAGCAGCCGAGCTACCAGCTCATCGTTCCTGCATCGTATCTAAGACTGAGACTGCTCTAGTGGGGGGAGCGGGGTCTGCCGAGGCCTATGGAGCCGTCACGGTGTCCTAAATTACCAACCTACTATAATAAGTTACATGAAGAATAAGAGGAAAACTGTCTCCATTTTCAAAAAATTGTTCCATTGTTCCACATGGGAAATCTGAAGCAAATGTATAAATCCTGATTGTAGCTGTATATAGGAAGGAGAGGATACATGGAGGAAAGCTCACACAGACTGTAAATAAAGAGGAGAGCATACATGGAGGGCAGATTGCACAGGCTGTAGATAGGGAGGAGAGCATACATGGAGGGCAGCTCACACACGCTGTATATAGGGAGGAGAGCATACATGGAGGGCAGCTTAGATTGTAGATAGGAACGAGAGGATACATGGAGGGAAGATTGCACAGGCTGTAGATAGTGTGTCATACATGGAGGCGGCACACACAGGCTGTAGATAGGGAGGAGAGCAAACATGCGGTACACAAAGGCTGGAGATAGGGGCATACATAGAGAACAGCTTGAACAGGCTTTAGATAGGGAGGGGTGCATACATTGAGAGCAGATCACACAGGCCTGAGATAAGGAGGAGGGTATACAGAGAGGGCAGATCACACAGATTGTAGATAGGCAGGAGAGCATACATTAAGGGCAGATCACACTGGCTGTAGATAGGGAGGAGAGCATACATGGAGGGCAGATCACAGGCTGGAGATAGTTAGGGGGGCATGCATGGAGGACAAATCACACAGGCTGTATATAGGGAGGAGAGCACACATGGAGAGCAGCTCACACAGGCTGGAGATAGGGAGGAGAGCATACATGGAGGGCAGATCACACAGGCTGCATATAGGGAGGGGAGCATACATGGAGGGCAGCTCACACAGGCTGGAGGTAGATAGAGGAGCATACATGGAGGGCAGCTCACACAGGCTGGAGATAGAGATAGGAACATATATGGAGGGCAGCCCACCCAGGCTGTAGATAGGGAGGAGAGCATACATGGAGGGCAGCTTACACAGGCTGTATATAGGGAGGAGAGCATACATGGAGGGCAGATCACACAGGCTGTAGATAGGGAGGAGAGCAAACTTGGAGGGCAGCTCACACATGCTGTAAATAGGGAGGGGAGCATACATGGAGGACAGCTCACACAGGCTGTATATAGGGAGGAGAGCATACATGGGGGGCAGCTCACACAGGCTGTATATAGGGAGGAGAGTATACATGGAGGGCAGCTTACACAGGCTGTATATAGGGGGAGAGTATACATGGAGGACAGCTCACACAGGCTGTATATAGGGAGGAGAGCATACATGGAGGACAGCTCACACAGGCTGCATATAGAGAGGGCAGCTCTGTGCTTCCAGCTCCCTATCATTTGGAATACCCTTGTAACTCCACAGCATACACTACAAATATTGCAATAAATTTATATATATATTTTAATTTGTTTTCATGAAGTCCATTAGAGATATCATAATTTCAAGGAACTGGTGCAAATCAGAGATGCTACAATGTTGCCTCCAAACCATACGGTGAGTTATCTTTCTGCATTTGCCGCATCACCTGCTCTGCGCTATTTTATACAATGTTGGGGAATGTTTCACCTGCTGATGAACCTTTCCTTCATGTGAAGACATTTAGAGAACTCTAAAGAACTATCTAGAAATGTAAAACATCAGAGAGATAGCTGAGAATGTAAACACATGGTGGTCCGGCCTAATCGCTCAGCGCAGACATGACTGCTTACATGGAATTGTTGTAGTTGGACACCACGCCAGGGGACTCTCCGCGCGTCGGGCTCCTAAAACACGGGTTATTGGTATTGCAGAAGATTCCGTGCAGCCACGGCAGCACCCCGGCCGACGGCATCGCCTTGTTTGGGAAATGGCCTGTGGAAATGGAGAAATAGGAGGGAAAGAATTAAAATTTAGCTGTAAGGGCATAAAACAACAGGCGCCTATGTGCTACATTCCTTCCAGGCTACTTGGAGGCTTATTTTTCTTCTTTGGCCGGCGTCTGGACTTTATCTGCCTGGAGGTATGCATATCTCATAGAGGGGCACATCCTGACGTCTTATTCTTCACCATGAACACTGGAAACTCTCCGAATCCTGATAAGGTGGAACATTATTCAGGCAAATCTAAACACGTGTCTCCATAACGTCCGCGGGATACCGAAGGCTTCACAGCCCCAAGATGGTGCAAATAGTACGAATACGCTGACTATAACCCTATGCGACTACTGCCCCGGACCCATCCTTGACGCGTACACAACACGCTCGCTCTAGGACAACATCTCCCAGCATTAGTCTGAAGACATTGTGCAGAGCAGGTTTAGGCTATGTGTATTTTTTAAGACAATAACGGCCGTTGCTGGTGATTAAAACAGCGGCCATTTTTGTCTCAAAATAATGTACTGTATTTAACTCTATGGAAACAGCGGCCGTTGTTCACACACTGTATTGAACAACAGCCGTTGTTCGGTACGACCGCAGAAATAATTAACATTTCAATTATTTCCGGCCACTAGTGTGAACAACGGCCGATGTTCGCACAATGGATGTCCATTCTGGTGGCCGTATATTGCATAGAGTTCCATGGTGATTTGGATTGCAGGTACCACCCAAATATGCCTGCAATCCAAATAGTAAAACAGCGGCCGTTCTTTTCATACAAAGTAAGTTTTGTGAACATAGCCATAAATCAGTCGTTTCCATCAGCTATAGGAGTGATCCAGAAATAGTGTAAGACTGAGCAGGAAGCTTTAGGACTCCGCACCGACCCCGAGTCCCATGATCTCAGCTCAGCCACCTGTTATTGTGTTACTGATCACTTATAAAGTTAGAGAAGAACTCTGATGAGAACTTTTCCCCATATATAATGTAGATCCCCCCATATTGCTGCAGTGTAACGCGTTTCATCCCAGCTCTGCTTCTGGGCGTGATGACTTACACTCGTGCGTGCCGTATAGCGGGTTGGCGTTTCTTAGCCATACCAGGACCAGAATCAAGGACAAGGGCCAGAAGATCTCCACGAAGAAGCGGAGCTGCCAGAGAGTGAGAAACGTGGGATTAACATGGAGAAAGACAGAAACTACACAATGTGAGGGGATGTAAGGGAGTGTGCACACTACGGGGTAAGAGAGAAAGGAACTACACAATGTGAGGGGATGTAAGGGAGTGTGCACACTACAGGGTAAGAGAGAAAGGAACTACACAATGTGAGGGGATGTAAGGGAGTGTGCACACTACGGGGTAAGAGAGACAGCGAGCAGGGGGCACATGGCCAATCTCCTGGGGGACACACAATATTTATCTTAAGGTCTCTTCATTTTTCTGATGATATGAAAGGGGTTTCCCGGGGAGACATTAAAGAGTGACTCCTGCCCCCCTGCCCCTCCCTTAAGATCACACAGCCGGAGAAGAGGGGAGCAAGGGGGTAAGTATGGGCCTGTGTATTGTTTTACTGGGGGGGGGGGGGGGGGAATGCTGAATTGTCCCCGCTCCTGGAGACTAACAATTCCTTCCATACATGTCATTACCTTATTGGTCTCCTTCCCCTAGTTCTTAGCTGCTGCTTTCTGAGCTGTCTCCCCCCCCCCTTCTGAGACAGTTGACAGTTTCTGCCCTGTTTCTTCTCTCTGTGATGCCGGGAGGGTTAATTACAGTGAGGTCAGATTAGCCCTCCCGGCATCACAGAGTTCAGAGACAGCCGGTCAGGGACTTGTTAACATCAGTTGTCTGGGAACGGAGGGGGGAGGAGAGGAAGACGAAGAGAACAGCTCACACAGCTTTATGTGTCTTTAACAGAAAGCAGCAGCTGAGAACTGGGGGAAGGAGACAGAAAAGGTAAAAATACTAATAAAAGTATGGAAGTAATTGTTGGTCTCCAGGAGGGGGGATGATTCAACATATATTTTATCTAACCGGAATACCCCTTTAAGGATTTGTCTAGGGTTACACAAACATGGCTGCAACAGCGCCACCCCTGCTCACAGGTTGTGTCTGGTATTGCTGCAGAACTCCATAATGGTTCACAGATGGAAATATGCTGCAGATTATGCTGACTGGGAAAATCTGCAACAAATCTGCATGTGTGAACATACCTTAAAGTGAACAAGTATGAAGTGCAATACCACACATCACCGTGGTGGTGCTGTGTGCAGAAGAAAGCAGCCATGTGACAGGCCCAGAGCTATGTGCAGTCTGCGGTGTAACATCCTGTATGTGCTGATGGGGGGGTATCAGCGATTCTATAATGTAGATTGTTACCAACTAAGACACAACATAAGAACCACAGATCCATCAACAGCAGCAAAAGATTATTCTACACTGAGCAGGATAACAATAAGCTGAG